>NC_088399.1:65486331-65812762 GCF_034236695.1 Oncorhynchus nerka | reverse complement strand
ATGGGAAAATCAAAAGAAATCAGTCAAGACCCCAGATTTTTTTTTTGTAGACCTCCACAAGTCTGTGTCTGCCTGAAGGTATCACGTTCATCTGTACAAACAATAGTACATAAGTATAAACACCATGGGACCACGCAGCCGTCATACTGCTCAGGAAGAAGATGTGTTCTGTCTCCTAGAGATGAACGTACTTTGGTGCGAAAAGTGCAAATCAATCCCAGAACAGCAGACAAAGGACCTTGTGAAGATGCTGGAGGAAACAGGTACAAAAGTATCTATATCCACAGTAAAATGAGTCCAATGTCAACATAACCTGAAAGGCCGCCCAGCAATGAAGAAGCCACTGATCCAAAACCGCCATAAAAAAGCCAGACTACGGTTTGCAACTGCACATGGGAACAAAGATCGTACTTTTTGGAGAAATGTCCTCTGGTCTGATGAAACTAAAAAAATAAAAAAAATAAAAAAAATAAAAATAATAATAAATAAATAAAAAAATAAAATAAAACTGTTTGGTCATAATGACCATCATTATGTTTGGAGGAAAATGGGGGGCTTGCAAGCCGAAGAACACCATCCCAACCATGAAGCATGGGGGTGGCAGCATCATGTTGTGTGGGCGGGGGGCTTTGCTGCAGGAGGGACTGGTGCATTTCACAAAATAGATGCCAACATGAGAAAGGAAAATTATGTGGATATATTGAAGCAACATCTCAAGACATCAGTCAGGAAGTTAAAGCTTGGTCGCAAATGGCTCTTCCAAACGGACAATGACCCCAAGCATTCTTCCAAAGTTGTGGCAAAAAAGGCTTAAGGACAACAATGTCAAGGTATTGGAGTTGCCATCACAATGCCCTGACCTCAATCCTATAGAAAATGTGTGGGCAGAACTGAAAAAGCATGTGCGAGCAAGGAGGCCTACAAACCTGACTCCGTTACACCAGCTCTGTCAGGAGGAATGGGCCAAAATTCACCCAACTTATTGTGGGAAGCTTGTGGACGGCTCCCCAAAACGTTTGACCCAAGTTAAACAATTTAAAGGCAATGCTACCAAATAGTAATTGAGTGTATGTAAACTTCTGACCCATTGGGAATGTGATGAAAGAAATATAAGCTGAAATAAATCCTTCTCTCTACTATTATTATGACATTTCACATTCTTAAAACAAAGTGGTGATCCTAACTGACCTAAGACATGGAATTGTTACTAGGATTAAATGTCAGGATTTGTGAACAACTGAGTTTAAATGTACTTGTCTAAGGTGTATGTAAACTTCCAACTGTATGAGCACCGGGGCAAACTAACACAGCAGTTCATTCACTCGCGGAGCGGTGGCCAATGTTCGTTCCTTCGATTCTTTCCGAGCATGGTTGGTTCGGCTCTAAAAATCGAATCAAATCAAATTTGACTCTGTTTGGTCGCCCCAGCGTTCCATAGTTTCAGCTGAATAAACCAACACTTTTAGACAAAGCAATGTTTGTCTAAACTCCCTCTTCAGCTGAAACTATGGAACGCTGGAGCGACCAAACAGAGTTTTAGGGCTCTTGCAAGCTCTTTAAAAAGGATGTAAATGAACTTGGCACATAGGGAAGGACCACCTTGCCCAAAGTGACTGGCCAATAGCAGAACACCTTACAGGGTGTTATTGGACAGGGGAAAGTTACCAGTCCCCCTGTCACACACGTTGATTTACACATGCACACACATTAATACATAAAATAAGTACATGATCCAAAGAAAGTAAAGTATGAGGCAGAAACCTGGAACACATGGTTCTCATTAGATTGACCACTTTAATACACCCGGTCTTTATTTCTTTGCATAAGAAAAACAGTATAGACCAGCATAAATTCTGGTCCATGCTGGTCGGATACTGGTCAAGCTGGTCTGACCAGCATGGTCTACCTGGTTAGGCTGGCTGACTAGCTGGTCAAGCTGGTGATGCTGGTGACCAACTAATGCTGGAATGCTGGTGATGCTGGTGACCAACTAATGCTGGAATGCTGGTGATGCTGGTGACCAACTATTGCTGGAATGCTGGTGATGCTAGTATGCTGGTGATGCTGATATGCTGGTGATCAGCTTATGCTGTTATGCTGGTAATGCTGGTGACCAAGCTGGCCCATGTTGGTCTTCAAAACCACACCATCAGTATCATATTTCACAGCGTGTTCTATTGCAGTCAGATTTTTAGAATTGTTTGTTTCAATATGTTTTTGTTTGTTGTGTTTTTGATTGATTAATTAATGTTATGCTACACAAAGATAAATAACATACAGTTTTCTAAACCAATTCAATTACTGAAATGGTTGTTCCAGTTTAGATTATTTAGGTAGTCTAATTTATAAATTTTTCTAACCCTGACAATCATTATTTTCTTGCAATTTGTGGGTGAATAAAAGTTCAAATAGGAAGGAAACATCATAATGTGACTTAACACTGGATTTGCTTGTGACCAGCATATACCATATACCAATGTCCAAAACAAAGTGAAGGCTGGTCACCAGCAAAAACACAGCAAAGTCTGGTCACCCGTGTTCAAAACATAGCAAAGGCTGGTCACCCATGTTCAAAACACGGCAAAGTCTCGTCACCCGTGTTCAAAACATAGCAAAGGCTGGTCACCCGTGTTCAAAACATAGCAAAGGCTGGTCACCCGTGTTCAAAACATAGCAAAGGCTGGTCACCCGTGTTCAAAACACAGCAAAGGCTGGTCACCAGCAAAAAAAACACAGCAAAGGCTGGTCACCAGCAAAAACACAGCAAAGGCTGGTCACCAGCAAAAAAAACACAGCAAAGGCTGGTCACCAGCAAAAAAAACACAGCAAAGGCTGGTCACCAGCAAACACACAGCGGAGGCTGGTCACCAGTGTTCAAAACACACCGAATGCACCAGCCAAAACACAGCGAGGGCTGGTCAACAGCAAAACCAGAACTCGTCACCAGCATATGCTGGTTTATGCTGTTTTTTTCAGCAGGGTTGCCAGAGTTTTGACAAGAAGACATGACAATGAAATGTGTCCACCCCCAGTCAGAAACATACATTACATGACCAAAAAGGACACCTGCTCGTCGAACATCTAATTCCAAAATCATGGGCATTAATATGGAGTTGGTTCCCCCATTGCTGCTATAACAGCCTCCACTCTTCTGGGAAGGCTTTCCACTAGATGTTGGAACATTGCTGCCCGGACTTGCTTCCATTCAGCAACAAGAGCATTAGTGAGGTTGGTCACTGATGTTGGGGGTGATTAGACCTGGCTCGCAGTCGGCGTTCCAATACATCCCAAAGGTGTTCTATGGTGTTGAGGTCAGGGCTCTGCGCAGGTCAGTCAAGTTCTTCCACACCAATCTCAACAAACCATTTCTGTATGGACCTCGCTTTGTGCATGGGGGCATTGCCATGCTGAAACAGGAAAAGGCCGTCCCCAAACTGTTTCCACAAAGTTGGAAGCACAGAATCATCTAGAATGTCATTGTATGCTGTAGAATTAAGATTTCCCTTCACTGGACCTAACGGGCATATCTCGAACCAAGAAAAACAGCCCCAGACCATTATTCCTCTACCAAACTTTGCAGTTGGCACTTTGCATTGGGGCAGGTAGTGTTCTGACATCTGCCAAATCCAGATTTGTCTGTCTGACTGGCAGATGGTGAGGCGTGATTCACCTCTCCAGCCGATGCTTGGCATTACGCATGGTGATAATGCTTCCAGAGGCAGTTTGGAACTCGGTAGTGAGTGTTGCAACCCGAGGACAGACTATTTTTACGCATTACACACTTCAGCACTTGGTTCTGTTCTTTGAGCTTGTGTGATCTACCACTTCGCGGCTGAACCGTTGTTGCTCCTAGACATTTCCACTTCACAATAACAACCCTTACAGTTGACCGGGGCAGCTGTAGCAGGACAGAAATTTGCCGAACTGACTTGTTGGAAAGGTGGCATCCTATGACGGTGCCACTCATTACCCCGATCCACCAGCCTTAACATGTTGGCCAGGGTCATAGAGGGGGTTGACATGGTCGTTCACGTGCTACTGTAAAAATAGCCTTGTCCCGAGCTCTTGGCACTGGTAGCCAAAGAAAACTTTACAGAGACAGCCAGATGGGGGAATTCTTTGCCATGTAAAACCCTTTAAGAGGTAGGGTGATATGAAGGTGGATATGAAGGGGGATAAGAGGGGTTTCGTTAATCGTCTTATGTGGTTAAGTGGGTGTTTTGGACTAAACCCTAAAAGCCTGTTTTCCAAGGAGAGTAACGTGACTCTGATCTAAACATCACGCTTATAGGGCCTTCGCCACCTGAGAGAGTTGGGTACCGTTTTTTTGTTCTCTTCATATCAAAAGGCAGTCACCCAGTTAACTCTACAGAGTATTATATCAAGTTGCTAGCTTCACTGTGTCAATATCCTGTCAATTCAGAGCACCACTACAGCTTCTTAGGTGTCATCATCATATCTCTCCCAATGCTCAGAAGTTCTAGTCGACTAAAGCTTCAAACGTGGCCTTCGTTGACCCAGTAGAAAGCCCAGGATAACTCCCTCTGAATCCCCTGTCTTCTCTACCACTGTTTATGTTCCCCCTGTAGGCACTCATCTGATGCAAAGCGGAGATTTCCGCTGTTTGTGATCTCCATTCTGTCATTTTGATTGGGTAACCCTACTAAGCCTGAAGAAGAGCTTAAGAGTGTGGAGGCAAGATAAGCCTGTGGGCACAGGTTCTGGTTTAAGCGCGCTACACTGCTTCCTGAGTTGGACTTGACTTGAAAAAATAAAGGACTTGTATGAGTAGATGTATGAAGATACATTTATTAAGAATTATTGTAGATGTCACCTTCCACCTACTTCTAGCAATTGGTAGGGATGGGTAGCCACAGCCAATCGCTTCAGTATTAGGCAACTCGGTTAAGCGTGGGTGAAAAGTAACCACACTGTTTAATTAGACAACTCAATTCGATTAACAACTTGTTGCTGGAGATCTGCTAGACCAGTGGTTCCCAACTTTTTCCTTCTCCGGGGAAAATTACTACCAGATCACTGTCCAAAGCTCTAGAGAACCACCATTTGTGGAATTGCTGAATTTGATCAGTCAAATGTATCAGTGAATGCCGTACCCAAACTGCTGCTCTAGTGTAACTAGCTGTGCATTTGGGTAGATGGAGTTTCCAGTATTGTTAGGTCGGTGTTGGGGAGATTTCTGGTGGGCACTTTGGGAGAATTAGAACCACCACCAAAAATGTGGCTGCAACCTCAATGTAGAACTATCCACAAAATCCATTTCTTCATGATCAGAAAAGGTTGGCTTCTCACCCTTCTACTCTGCATCACCACTATCTTTGTAAAAATAAAAAAAAATTGACAGCCATCCTATAATTGTTTAGACAGCCATCCTATAATTGTTTAGACAGCCATCCTATAATTGTTTAGACAGCCATCCTATTATTTTGTTGAATGCCCTCCGGTCGCTGGACTTCCAGTACACTAGCTCTGCACGTCACTGTCTCAAATGTACGACACAGCCGGACGATGACCTCTAGTTTCAGAAGTGCTTCTGACCTCTATGTGGACGTTGCGCTGTGGTGGAGAACTCTGGGAACATCAAATGCTCTAAGTATGTAGACCTCATCAACTCCAATGATGTCATTATCAGAATGTACAAGGCAGTAACCAAGGGCTATGAGGAGGTTATGGGGAGCAGGACCAGCCATCACATCATGTACACAAAGAGTGCCAGAGATCTGGACAACACGAGTCTCCCGCTCTTTAATTTCAAGACTATGGATCTCCAGTGGCAACTCGGTGCAGTGACTGATCCCAAACCCAAGATTAAAGATTTGCAATTGGTTCTGAATCTTTTTTTCATGAAATATGTTCATGAAATCTGGCTTGACTATAACATCCACCGGATTCATGGCTTTGATATTTGCTTTAAACGTTTGTGATGAGGTCAATGTGTATGGATTTGGGAGGGGCATAAATGGGAACTGGCACCGCTACATTAAACACTAACCGACAAAAGGTTTGATACTGGACAAGAACAGGAAGGGCCGGTTTCCCAGATACAGATTAAGCCTATTCCTGGACTAAAAAGCAAACTCAACGGAGCCTACGAGTACAATGTCATCACGAAGTTCTCTGAAAAACACAAACTACGTCCTTTAGAGGACGTTGACAATTCATCCATATTAGTTCCCCAGCACACAACTGTGTTCGCTACCAATATATATTTTAATGGCAGAATCAAACAGGTGTTAAATACATTAGACCTCTATAGTTAACCCTGACTTCAGGGGCAGTAATGTCGCTGTTAAAGAGTGAGTGGGATCATTTGGAATTAAAATGACATAGTTCCCACTTCCGGGTAGGAATAGATTACTCTGTGTTCGAGAAGTCGTCCATGGGGTTTACTTGACTTCACTGCATTACTGACCTGGAGTATGGTTACAGAGACTTTGTAACACGTTTCATCCGGACTCATGATCATGTTATTATTTCTTACAGCCCCAATTTGCACTGTCTCAGTGCTATTAAGTCAGATTGACATTGCTCGAGCTTTTGACGACCGAAAAGGGAAAAACATTTTGTCCAGAGTACCCAAGATATTTGGCACAGTAAGCAGATAAATAAAAAAAAATCGAGGTCAGTGGGTCAAAATAACAACCATTAGAAAGCCCAGGAATGTCAGCTCATTTGGGCAGAGCGAGGCCTCAAGTTACTCTTGTGTCGCTCTTTTTGGAGACAGAGGGGTCGTGCAACGTTTGGGAACAAGAAATGCCGCTTGATCAAATAGGTTCAAAATGCAGTGTACGTGCCCTTCAGGATCTGGTCTAGGAGTGTGGGTGGTTGGTGAACTACTTAAAAGAGTTCTGTTCCAGAAGTGGCACACAGGAGCCGAGCTTAGCCGAGCCAAGTCAGCTGCACTGAGCTGACCTGGCTACGCATCCACCAGTTGCTTGGAACCATGCTTAAAAGAAACATTCAAAATAATGTCATCTTCAGAGGAAGCAGTTTGGTTCCGGTCGGTAGCATGATAGTGTGAAACTGTCATCAAGCCTTGACAGGGAGCTCCATGCCTCGTGTAGGCACAACATGGCAACCCTTATCTACCCATAACCATCACTCGCCCACTAACCCCCTCCATCTGCCTGGGATTGAGAGAAGACACATCATCACCCACCGCCTACTACATGATGGGACTAACGTGCTGACCACACCACTCGCATCGCGTGCGCGAGCGTTGCAAAATAAATGTAAACGTACATGTTATTCAATTGTTGCACCCACACTGCTCGCGTGCGCCAACAAGTGTCTACATTGCCAAGCTCTAAAAGAGGAGTCAGTTCTATTTGTGGCGCTGAACGCAGTGCAAGTCCTGCCTCTCCCATCTCCTCATTGGTTTATAGAAGCAGATACCCACGTGCTATCTACTCATTGGTTATACCCACGTGGGTGATTGAAAGATAAACTGAGTTGGGTCTGTCGTTGTGGTAGCTATGAAAGTTGCCAATCACCATATAACGTCCAAAGAAGAAAACCCCAGGAAGGAGGAGAGATGACTAGAAACGATTTAGTTGACCGTTTTATGTGTGGATTAATTGGCGGAGTAGAGGACCTTGTGCATTTCAGGTAAAACAACAACTCAATGTTTATATCCCTGGACAAATTAGCTAGCAACAGCAAGCTAGCTAAATAGGACAAATTAGCTAGCAACTGCAAGCTAGCTAGCTAAATTGCCATAAATGGTTAATGCTATTCGACCTGTCCCCCAAATTAATATAATTGGTTCAGAGTTTGTTTTGATATTTCAACCTGTGTGTCGTGATTGCGGTTGGTGTGGGGGGGGCAGAATCAATTTGCGCACGATGGCAGACGAAGGCCCACATGCACGGACGGTTTGGATACGGTGTGAGGGTCACCCTCACAATGTACTCAAGGATTATTCTATTTAATTTCAATGTAAAATATGAAAGAGTATAGGTTGACATCATGGCCCCACTAGAGACACTTCATGTCATGACTGTACATTTTTTGGGGTTTGTTATGCTCATCTCCAGCAGGTGTTGTTGTTATGTACAGTGTGTTGCTAATGAATGAAAAAAAATCCTGTTTGTAGTATACAGTCTTGAATAATATACCTGTGGGAAAATCCCTGGGCCAATTGATTTCACAGTAATCAAAATAGAATCTGCCCTAATTTAATTACCATGGACAAGAGTGCTTGTTCTTTGGACACGGTGTTAACTAACCTCCAGACGAGCTTCAATGCCATAGAACTCTCCTTCCGTGGCCTCCAATTGCTCTTAAATGCAAGTAAAACTAAATGCGTGCTCTTCAACCGATCGCTGCCCGCACCTGCCCGCCCGTCCAGCATCACTACTCTGGACGGCTCGGACTTAGAATATGTGGACAACTACAAATACCTAGATGTCTGGTTAGACTGTAAACTCTCCTTCCAGACTCACATTACGCATCTCCAATCCAAAATTAAATCTAGAATATGCTTCTTATTTCGCAACACAGCATCCTTCACTCATGCTGCCAAACATACACCTCGTAAAACTGACTATCCTGCCGATCCTTGACTTTGGCGATGTAATTTACAAAATAGCCTCCAACACTCTACTCAGCAAATTGGATGCAGTCTATCACAGTGCCATCCGTTTTGTCACTAAGGCCCCATATACTACCCACTACTGCGACCTGTATTCTCTCGTTGGCTGGCCCTCGCTTCATATTCGTCGCCAAACCCACTGGCTCCAGGTCATTTATAAATCTTTGCTAGGTAAAGCCCCACCTTATCTCAGCTCACTGGTCACCATAGCAGCATCCACCCGTAGCACGCGCTCCAGCAGGTATATTTCACTGGTCACCCCCAAAGCCAATTCCTCCTTTGGCCACCTTTCCTTCCAGTTCTCTGCTGCCAATGACTGGAACGAATTGCAAAAATCACTGAAGCTGGAGACTCATATCTCCCTCACTAGCTTTAAGCACCAGCTGTCAGAGCAGCTCACAGATCACTGCACATGTACATAGCCCATCTGTAAATAGCCCATCCAACTCCTCATCCCCATAGTGTTATTTATTTATTTTTGCTCCTTTGCACCCCAGTATCTCTACTTGCACATTCTTCTTCTGAACATCTATCACTCCAGTGTTTAATTGCTAAATTGTAATTATTTTGTCACTATGGCCTATTTATTGCCTTACCTCCCTTATCTTACCTCGTTTACACACACTGTACATAGACTTTTTCTATTGTGTCATTGACTGTATGTTTGTTTATTCCATGTGTAACTCTGTGTTGTTGTTTGTGTCGCACTGCTTTGCAAAATCTTGACCAGGTCGCAGTTGTAAATGAGAACTTGTTCTCAACTAGCCTACCTGGTTAAATAAAGGAGAAATAAAAAAAATAAAAAAGTACCATGGTAATTGTCTCTGTAACACACAAATAGAGCTCAGCTGCTTGGATAACAAGCAAGAGATCTCTCCAAAATAAATGTCAATATAATCATCATGAAATCACATATACTGTAGGCCTGAACTTAGTCAATAGGTAGCCCCTGGACTTCAAGTGTTAATCTGTCATTATGACTACCTTGGCTCACTAAATTCTTCCCCACACATAGCCCTAACTGGGGCAGGATTTCCACACCACTCTGAGGGGACAGCCTGATCTGGGGTACGTAGCTGCCTGATTTTGAACTCTTATTTAGAAAATAGAAAATACTCAAATGGCAGAGGATGTTTTGGCTGGCATTCAGAGTCCTCTCCGGGTCTGGCCTCTCAGATGCAGAATGCCCTCCACTTCTCCATAATTGCACAGACCATCCTGATCTTGCAACTATCATGCAGTCACATTGTCAGCGGTGCTTGTTTTCTCACATTCAATACACTCATTTTACTCTGAGGGGAATTAAGGCAGTGAAAACAAGGGATGATGGTATCAATGAAAAGAAAGGGACACAAAACATCGGGGAATCCCGTGGAGCATGTATGCCAGCTTGGCTCGATTGGAAGACTGCCGCTGAGACGACTGAGGTAGTTATTAAGGCGTTCCACTCTCAGCCCTGTCCCCAGAGATCTGGTCGCTGTGGTTACAGGCTTATCGGTGACGCGAATGGTCCCATGGGAGGACATGGTGGCTCAGCGACAGCTTGGTGACAGCTTCAGGTCAAACCTGGCCTGTCCTGAGCGTTATGTAACCCAAATGGCTCATTTGCACAATTACACAAACCGTTATTTCACTCTCACTTCTCATCCAGTCATCTTCCCTGTCACTTAAAGAGGAGGTGCCAATCCGCAAAATGTGTTGCCTGGAAGGCTCCCATACAGGGCCAGGTTGAGTCAGTCGCATGTTGTAAAACGTGTCGCCATGGATACATTGTCCCTGGCCTGTAGTTTTCCTTTAACAGCTCCGCAGGTCATCTTCGGCTGTCAAACCAATGGGAGAGTGAGCATACACTGTGAGGAAGATCGATAGAGAAAGGGAAATGATAAATGCAGATGAACTGATGGAATGAAACTACCTCCACATAATGTGACATTATACTTGTAAACCTTGCTTGAAGATGGCACACACACACATACAGACACACACAATCCACACACACACACATGCACACACACACGCACACACACACCCATGCACAATTCATACACGCACACCCCTCTCTTTTTGTGTGCCACCACCAAGCAAGTACATCGACCAGGTACAAGTAGGGGTATGGTTCGCGCAAACCCGAGCGCCGGGGACAAAAATACCCCATTCTTTCCACTGTTGATCTCTGTCGCCACAGCGATTAGATAGCGATGTTTGCCTGGGAAGATAAGAAGCAGCAGGATCCCAGCGCTGGAACACTTTCATTCAGGATCGGCGATTAGAAAGCGGGTCCCCTTGGGAGGAAGTCCAACCACCACATAAAGGCGTTGAGTGTGCAGCCACCTGCAGAACAGGTGACTCACATCTGCCCAGTGAGATGGGAGTTCTAGGAAGACGACATGCAAGACCGTGGATGGTGATTTATATTGTGCACTGAGGGTTGTGCATCAACAGTACGCATCATGTTACCATCTCGCACGTCTGGGACTGCCGGTGACGTTTGGAAGATCAGATTGCCTGTGAAAGGGTTGAAATTGAAACAGTGCCTGGTGAATGGTATTTGCTGTACTCACAGATCTTCCCTCTCCTGTAACGAAGATCTGCATTTATCAAATACATTTGTCCAAGGTAGTCATAATCTATAAAAACAAATATTTATATACTTTTTGACACACATTTAACCCGTTTTGTTAGGCACTAAACTACTTCCATATACTGTATATTTGCATACATTTTTTAAACTGGTACCGGGATACCTTTTTGCCGTCCTACATGTACGTGGCTGTGAGAGTCATATTAGTTTGTAGCCCAAACTGTTAAGACGCTACAGACAGAAGTTGGCAAATCGGTGGTACCGACTTCAGACGTGTCCCTTGATGCTTCTGGGGGTCGTAGAGCAAATTGGAGAACACCCTGGTGTTCGTGAGGGTCTCATCTTACCATAGAGGGGGCCAATAGTTTGTTGGTCAAACCGTTCGGACGCTACAGACGTTTCCGTGAGAAGACCGATTTTCGGGACGTCTCATGGTCTGACCAACACCGTGTAGAAAGGTGTAGCTCACTGCAGATGCGGATGACGTAGAAACAACGTTGATTCAACCAATGTGTGCCCCGTGGGAAGGCACTAACCTTGAATAGGAAGAAAGAAAGACTTCCTTTCTGAAACCTGGAAGTACTGTCACCGATCCAAAAAACGCCTTTACTTTTCCGGGTCAGTGGTATAGACAGTGCTTCTTGACTACGGTGCACAAGGTTGTGAGTTCACGCCTCGGTCAGGTAGGATTCTCACTCTGTCCGCACACATCTAAACACAGCAACTGGACAATAATGTACTAATGTAAGAAGAAAACTAACGTCGGCTTACAGTGTACTGACCTCAATCAAAAGAGGCACTGTACTAATCCGTCCTTTGCTAGTGCATGGTTGTATAAAACAGGTCTTAATTACACTAACTGCTAAATAGAGGGACAGCGACGAGGGAGGTTTGAGTCTGAAGATAGGAGAAGAAGGATACTTTATTGTCCATTATGTCCTTGCAGGGAACAGAAATGTGAGATCTTGTAGCCTCTATGTCAGTGTACTAGAGCCACTGCTAAGACATCTGGTTCTTTATGGCTCAGGATGTAACTACAAGGATGCTGGTTCAAGCCCTGCATAGCATTGCATTATGTATTTACATTTACATGTTACATTTAAGTCATTTAGCAGACGCTCTTATCCAGAGCGACTTACAAATTGGTGCATTCACCTTATGACATCCAGTGGAACAGTAGTGCATCTAAATCTTTTAGGGGGGTGAGAGGGATTACTTTATCCTATCCTAGGTATTCCTTAAAGAGGTGGGGTTTCAGGTGTCTCCGAAAGGTGGTGATTGACTCCGCTGTCCTGGCGTCGTGAGGGAGTTTGTTCCACCATTGGGGGGCCAGAGCAGCGAACAGTTTTGACTGGGCTGAGCAGGAACTGTACTTCCTCAGTGGTAGGGAGGCGAGCAGGCCAGAGGTGGATGAACGCAGTGCCCTTGTTTGGGTGTAGGGCCTGATCAGAGCCTGGAGGTACTGAGGTGCCGTTCCCCTCACAGCTCCGTAGGCAAGCACCATGGTCTTGTAGCGGATGCGAGCTTCAACTGGAAGCCAGTGGAGAGAGCGGAGGAGCGGGGTGACGTGAGAGAACTTGGGAAGGTTGAACACCAGACGGGCTGCGGCGTTCTGGATGAGTTGTAGGGGTTTAATGGCACAGGCAGGGAGCCCAGCCAACAGCGAGTTGCAGTAATCCAGACGGGAGATGACAAGTGCCTGGATTAGGACCTGCGCCGCTTCCTGTGTGAGGCAGGGTCGTACTCTGCGGATGTTGTAGAGCATGAACCTACAGGAACGGGCCACCGCCTTGATGTTAGTTGAGAACGACAGGGTGTTGTCCAGGATCACGCCAAGGTTCTTAGCGCTCTGGGAGGAGGACACAATGGAGTTGTCAACCGTGATGGCGAGATCATGGAACGGGCAGTCCTTCCCGGGAGGAAGAGCAGCTCCGTCTTGCCGAGGTTCAGCTTGAGGTGGTGATCCGTCATCCACACTGATATGTCTGCCAGACATGCAGAGATGCGATTCGCCACCTGGTCATCAGAAGGGGGAAAGGAGAAGATTAATTGTGTGTCGTCTGCATAGCAATGATAGGAGAGACCATGTGAGGTTATGACAGAGCCAAGTGACTTGGTGTATAGCGAGAATAGGAGAGGGCCTAGAACAGAGCCCTGGGGGACACCAGTGGTGAGAGCACGTGGTGTGGAGACGGATTCTCGCCACGCCACCTGGTAGGAGCGACCTGTGTAAGGGCTATTTGACCAAGAAGGAGAGTGATGGAGTGCTGCATCAGATGACATGGCCTCCACAATCACCCGACCTCAAACCAATTGAGATGATTTGGGATGAGTTGGACCGCAGAGTAAAGGAAAAGCAGCCAACAAGTGCTCAGCATATGTGGGAACTCCTTCGAGACTGTTGGAAAAATATTCCAGGTGAAGCTGGTTGACAGATTGCCACGAGCGTGCAAAGCTGTCATCAAGGCAAAGGGTGGCTACTATGAAGAATCTAAAATATATTTGGATTTGTTTACCACTTTTTTGGTTACTACATGATTCCATATGTGTTATTTCATAGTTTTGATGTCTTCACTATTATTCTACAATGTAGAAAATAGTACAAATAAAGACAAACCCTTGAATGAGTAGGTGTTTACAAACTTTTGACTGGTACAGTGTTTACACACACACAAATATACAAGTGAAATGTGTGTTTGGACACAATAAACACAGAGCGAGAGAGAGAGAGAGAGAGAAGCGTGGGAGGAAAGAAGGTCAAAAGAAAATGTTTTCCGGCAGCATACTTGTTGAGTCTGTTCTTAATGGCATAGTACCCCCTCCGTTCTGTCGTCATGCACTCTACGTGAGTGTAACATACGCACCAGGAGTAGAGAGGGGGCGAGAGGAGGCGAGAGGAAGAACCTGAGAGAAAGAGAGTGAAAAATATGAATGAGCGTAGGAGCAATCAACAGCTGCTGATTCAGACTGATATAAACAAGTAAGAGAGCAGAAGGGGGAATGACACACGCACAACAGCTGCTCCTTATTCATACAAGTGCAAACACTCAAACACAGCCAGTCAAACTGTATGCAACCATGAGAGTAAATGGGCACTTCATAGAAACAGTAAGGATCTCCATCTATATCACCTATACTACAGTGGAGGCTGGTGAGGGGAGGATGGTTCGTATTAATGGCTGGAACAGAGTGAATGGAATGTCATCAAACACATGGAAACCATTTGATACCATTCCACTGATTCCGCTCCAACCACTACTACGAGCCATCCTCCCCAATTAAGGTGCCACCAACCTCCTGTGCTATACTAAAATTCACAGAATTTCCCACTCTCATGCATGATCACATGCAAAACTCAACAGACGCTGGTTGATAGCTACACAAACATGCTTGTCATGCACACAAATACACACATAGACATGAGCAACCCCCCCCCCCCCCCCCCCACACACACACACACAATGCACAGAACCACAGACACATGCATAGGGACCAAAACACAAAAAGGCAAACACAAAACCATTTAGCCAGCCATCAACTGTCCTTATGTTGTTCAAAGTCCCCCAGACATCACATATTGTACCCATACAAAAACATGAACTACTCTCATGGTTGCAGCGTGTTGTCCAGGGTCTTCCTCCAAACACGTTGAACAGGAATTTATACAGTACATCAATGCTCTGCTAACATGTGACAAAAGACATAAAGAATTGTCCGCTATTTGGTTCCTTCAAGTTGTCAAGGCATTCAGTTCTAGCATCACAAAAATTCATACAAACTGTACACACTTGACAAAACACACACAAATGTATACATGCACGCACGCACACACGCATACACACACACACACACAGTAAAGTATACTGACAGTGATTTCACAAAAAGATCTTCAGCCCTATTTCTGGCACACAGATACACTTACATAACTAACGGCTAAGTTCCTGTCTGTTACCTTTAACCTGTTATCTACAGACATCCTTGACTTCCTGACTGCTGGGCGGGTTAGGGTTAGGAGGTTAAATACAGTTCAATGCAGTGCTTATCACCGTCTATTGACAGCTACCTTTCACCTATTGACTGAGAATTCCTGGGCGGAACTCACGCACACACGTCCACATGCATGCACGCACACACGCGCCGTGCACGCTCGCTTTGATATGTTATTCTTTAAATCCGACACTTCTCGTCGTCAAGCCTTGCTCGGACTATGACCGAACCACTATTTGACTATGACCGCATACTATTCTGATGAGTTGGAAGTCACGCCATTCTTGACATTCCTTATCTGATTCTCATAAATGTCAAATAACAGTAGATATGCAGCCGTGTACAATAACCAATTGTATAATTTGTTCTTCATGCATTAACTGAACAGGGGCGTCCTCTGGTGTTGATAAGAGGGACTGCATGAAGTAGACAAATGTTTTCAGTAGAGTATACACTACAGTTCAAAAGTTTGGGGTCCCTTGTTTTTTAAAGAAAAGCACCTTTTTTTTGTCCATTAAATAACATCAAATTGATCAGAAATAGAGTGTAGACATTGTTAATGTTGTAAATAACTATTGTAGCTGGAAACAGATTATTTTTAATGGAATATCTACATAGGTGTACAGAGGCCCATTATCAGCAACCATCACTCCTGTATTCCAATGGCACGTTGTGTTAGCTAATCCAAGTTGATAATTTTAAAAGGCTAATTGATCTTTAGAAAACCCCTTTGCAATTATGTTAGCACAGCTGAAAACTGTTGTCCTGATTAAAGAAGCAATACAACTGGCCTTCTTTAGACTAGCTGAGTATCTGGAGCATCAGCATTTGTGGGTTTGAGTACATGCTCAAAATGGGCAGAAACAGAGAACTATCTTCTGAAACTCGTCAGTCTATTCTTGTTCTGAGAAATGAAGGCTATTCCATGGGAGAAATTGCCAAGAAACTGAAGATCTCGTACAATGCTGTGTACTACTCCCTTCACAGAACAGCGCAAACTGTCTCTAACCAGAATAGAAAGAGGACAAGAACATTAGAGTGTCTAGTTTGAGAAACAGACACCTCACAAATCCTCAACTGGCAGCTTCATTAAATAGTACCCGCAAAACACCAGTCTCAACATCAACAGTGAAGAGGTGACTCCAGGATGCTGGGCTTCTAGGCAGAGTTGCTAAGGAAACAAATCTCAGACTGGCCAATAAAAAGAAAATATTAAGATGGGCAAAAGAACACAGACACTGGACAGAAGAAGATTGGAAAAAAGTGTTATAGACAGACAAATCTAAGTTTGCGGTGTTCGGATCACAAAGAAGAACATTCATGAGATGTAGAAAAAATGAAAAGATGCTGGAGGAGTGCTTCACGTCGTCTGTCAAGCATGGTGGATACAATGTGATGATCTGGGGGTGCTTTGGTGGTGATAAAGTGGGAGATTTGTACAGGGTAAAAGGGATCTTGAAGAAGGAAGGCTATCACTCCATTTTACAACACCATGCCATACCCTGTGGACGGCACTTAATTGGAGCCAATTTCCTCCTTCAACAGGACAATGACCCAAAGCACAGCTCCAATATATGCAAGAACTACTTCAGGAAGAAGCAGTCAGCTGGTATTCTGTTTATAATGGAGTGGCCAACACAGTCACCAGATCTCAACCCTATTGAGCTGTTGTGGGAGCAGCTTGACCGTATGGTGCCCACCAAGCCAATCCAACTTGTGGGAGGTGCTTCAGAAAGCATAGGGTGAAATCTCTTCAGATTACCTCAACAAATTGACAACTAGAATTTCAAAGGTCTGCAAGGCTGTAATTTCTGCAAATGGAGGATTCTTTGACAAAAGCTAAGTTTGAAGGACACAATTATTTCAATTAAAAATCATTATTTATAACCTTGTCAACATCTTGACTAAATTTCCTATTCATTTTGTAACTCATTTCATGTATGTTTTCATGGAAAACCAGGACATTTCTAAGTGACCCCAAACTTTTGAACGGTAGTGTGTGTACATGTATATTCAGCATCAGTTGAGTGTAAAACAAATCATTCTCTGCTCGTTATCATACTATTTCCCTGGTTAGTTTGGGCAAATAGCAGAAGCTCGAAGCTTCTTAGGAGAGTTGTGGGTCTATTAAAAATCTCACTTGTCAACAAAAGACTAGAGCACAGGCTATATTTATTGTAGCATGTGTGCCACCAACACATGAATCTCAACTATACAGTGCTGCAGGCCTATTTTTTTTTTTTTTTTTTTTTAACTCCCTAGTCCTTGCCGATGACAAGCATACCCATAACATGGTGCAGCCACCACCAAGCTTGAAAATATGAAGAGTGGTATTCATTGATGTATTGTGTTTGCCCCGAACATAACACTTTGTATTCAGGACATAAAGTTAATTTTTGAGCCACATTTGTTGCAGTTTTACTTTCGTGCCTTATTGAAAATAGGATGCATGTTTTGGAATATTTTTATTCTGTACAGGCTTCTTTCACTCTGTCATGTAGGTTAGTCCTGTATTGTGGAGTAACTACAATGTTGTTGATCCATCCTCAGTTTTCTCCTATCACAGCCATTAATCTCAGTAACTGTTTTAAAGTCACCATTGGCCTCATGCTTAAATCCCTGAGCGGTTTCCTTCCTCTCCAGCAACGGAGTTAGGAAGGACGCCTGCACTTTGGTAATAACTGGGTCTATTGCTACACCACCCAAAGTGTATTTAATAACTAATTAATAAATAATGCTCAAAGGGCTATTCAATGTCTGTTGTTTTTTTTACCCATCTACCAATAGGTGCCCTTCTTTGTGAGGCATTGGAAACCCTCACTGGTCTTTGTGGTTCAATCTGTGTTTGAAATTCCCTGCTCGACTTGGGGACTTTAAAGATAATTGCACGTCTGGGGTCCAGAGATGAGGTAGTCATGACAAAATCATGTTAAACACTTATTTGCAATCCATGCGACTTGTTAAGCACATGTTTACGCCTGAATGTATTTAGGCTTGCCATAGAAAAGGGTTTGAAAACGTATTGACTTTTTATATTATTGTAAAAATTCCCAAAAAGAATTCCACTTTTACATTGAGGTATTGTGTGTTGGCCAGTGACACAAAATCTCAATGTAATCCATTTCAAATTCAGGCTGGAACACAGCAAAATGTGGATAAAGTCAAGGAGTGTGACTCCTTTCTGAAAGCACTGTATATCACTGTGATGCTGAGGGACCAGTCACAACATGTTCCGTTCAAGGCTACAAGGATTAAATGTTCAGTACTGTATTAGATCAGGGCCTCTCATTTACACACAAAGAATGGCCTTCCCACACACCTCCACCATCCGGGGCAGGTTAATATTAAAATGCCGTGCTTTCATAATCACTTTTTCTTAATCTGCAGACTGCACTGAAATTATCTGGACAGGTGATCTGTGAATCCTTGGTTAACATCCACGATGTTGAACTTGTTTCATTTTCTAATCAAAGATCAGTCAAATGAAGGATGGTCTCACTACTGGTGTCCTTCAGGGCACAGTAAAGTCCTCACTGATTATAAAATGACTCTGGATAATAGCGTCTGTTCAATTTCTAAAACCTGAAATGTAAAAATGCTTGAGTCACAGCAGTCAACGGCATTAGAATAACCCTCAACACTTACACAATAGAGCCGACAGAGTTTAAATTAAAAGGCATTTATTTTGGGAAAACATTTTCTCCACACAGCGGCCAAGCCTCAGCACTTGTGGTACATTAATATAAAGACAAGATTTCAAACATCCTCACTCACTGAGGAAAATAGTTGTAACAACCCGCTCCAATTCTCATCAAAACTGTTCAAATGTTACCATACATCATTATACAGTCTGCCATTTGAGCATGAATCATTGACAGTCACACCTCTACAGTGTGATTCAGGGCTCTCAAAGTAGTGTAAAATGAGATTAAACCAGAAATCATGTCCACAATTAGTGTGTCAAGGAGAATGAGTACGACGAGACCAAACGGCACACTGACTAAGTGCACAATTCTCTGGTTGCCCTGTAACAGAAAGTTCACACACCACTGGACATTTTTCCACATTTTGTTGTATTGCAGCCTTTGATCAAATTGAGATTTTTTTCTGTCACTACAAATTCATAAAAAAGAAAAAGCTGAAATGTCTTGAGTCAATAAGTAGTCAACCCCTTTTCTAGGCAAGCCTAAAGTTCAGGAGTAAAAATGTGCACATAAGTTGCATGGACTCACTTCGTGTGGAATATTAGTGTTTAACATGAATTTTGAATGACTATATCTCTGTACCCCACACATACAATTATCTAAGGTCCCTCAGTCGAGCAATGATTTACAAACACAGATTCAAACACAAAGACCAGGGAAGCTTTTCAAAGCCTTACAAAGAAGGGCACCATTGGGTGATGGGTGTAAAAAAAGCTGACATTGAATATCCCTTTAAGAATGGTGAAGTTATTAATGACCCTTTAGATGGTATATCAACACAACCAGTCACTACAAAGACACAGTCGTACTTCCTAGCGCAGTTGCCGGAGAGGAAGGAAACCTGGTTCAGTCTGCCTTCCACCAGCACAACAGTAACCTAAAACACAAGACAAATCTACACTGGAGTTGCTTTACCAAGAAGACAGTGAATGTTCCTGAGTGACCGAGTTACAGTTTTGGCTTAAATCTACTTGAAAATCTATGGCAAGAGCTGAAAATGTTTGTCTAGAAATGAAAACAACAAATTCGACAGCGCTTGAAGAAGTAAAAAAAAAAATTAAAAAAAATGAACAAACGTTGCATAATCCAGGTGTGGAAAGCTCTTAAGAGACTTACCCAGAAAGACACAGAGCTGTAATCGCTGCTTCTACAAAGTATTGACTCAGGGGTGTGAATACCTATGTAAATTAGATATTTCAATAATTTAGCAAAAAAAAATTTGAAAAACATGTTTTCACTTTGTCATTATGGGGTATTGCGTGTAGATGGGTGAGACACGGGGTATGAATACTTTAAGGAGAAAGTCAAAGGTTTAAAAAAATAATAATAATAATAAAAATAAAAAAAGAGCCTGGCTTTATGCCACTGCTGTGTCAACAGCCGAGTACACATCTATTATAGTTCCATTCGCATCTGGTTGAATAGCTTCAAATGGCTTGGCCTTAATATATACTATTGATGTAATAGAGTTAAACAAATGGATTTTTAAGAAGACAAACAAATTTACTTCCAAGTAGACTAAATAATTAGCTGTCGGGTGAATTCAACAAGTTAAACGGACAGAATCATTTGCTTTAATTTTTCTGGCTCTGTAAACGTATTAATTCACGTCACGCATGCATAAATGTTGGTAATATTGCGGACATACAGTATTACCACTATCAGCACAAAAATACAGCTGACTGGCAGCCCATAAATGTCCCCTTTTACCGTTTATAAAAAGGATCCTTCACTTCAAAAGTCATTATTATTACATATTCACACACAGTATGATCAAATATTTCACTGCACCTTTTCATTGACAAGGCTTTAATGTGTGATGGTTTTAACTAGGTAAACGTTTCCACTTATCTAGCTGTACAGCGTTCCACGGGGATGACATTGGCGCATTTCCAAAACCAATACTGTACAGATAATCTTTTCCAATTACATAATTTAACGCTAACAGGACAGAAACACTATACGGACATGGAATTGTCTCCTAACTAGTGATCAGGATCCATTTAAAACGCTGATTTAAGGTGATTAAAATGTGCTCCCCGCAGCTTGTGTTCAGACACACACAATTGAATGACGATCTGGTATTCTTTGTGCTAGGTATCACTTCACAAAGCCCATCAGTTGTGATGTACGGTGCTTTAAGGTGTTTAAACGTCTACCGGTCGGACTCAACAATTTTCCATGCGCCGGTTCTATACACTCGCATGGGGAAGGTCCTTTTCAACAACACAACCAAATGGCTTTTGGGGAACTTTGTGTTTGAACATGTCTGAGCACGAGCTGAAATACATAAGACAGATTTCGAATACAGAGCTCATTTGCAAATTCTCTCTCTTTGATTCGAAATGCCACTGTTTCAGTCCACCAACCTTCGTCCGAGCGTGATCTGCCCAAAAAGCTGGCATTCCAAATAAAAAAAACGCAAAACTTTCCAAGCAAGGAGTGTACAGGACCCCTGCTCTTGTGTCATGCTGCATTCCTCGACACAACAGCACTTCTTCACTTCTAGGGGACCTAAAAAGTTTGGCCAAAATGTCTCCTTCAAGGCTTGGAGAATGTTCGACTCGAGCTCGAACGTTCAACCAAATATTCTGGCTTCTTCAAGGTTTGAGCTTGAGCCAGGGGTGGACGATGGTGAGGATGGAGAGGACCGAAGAGGCCAGGCCACAGGCCCCCACGAAGCCCTGGCCGGTGGGGTAGATGCCCAGCCGGTCCAGGGGGATGAACACGTCGCACGCGTTCTTCAGCAGGTCCAGCAGCAGCGGTGGGTTGCTGCGCAGCACTGTCACCAGCAGGTGGCACTGTCTGCGGAGGCGTACAGGTAATATGGCTCCGGGAAGGGAAGAGGGGTCAGAGAGGTCGACGTTCTCGGGGGTGAGCGAAGAGGGGTGTGGAGAGGGAGGAGAAGAGGTCCAGGTAGCCTTTGACCCCACATGGGAGGAGCGGGCCTCACGCTCCATAAGCAGGCGGATCTCGTAGGCGTCCCGGGTTAGGTTGAGGATGAGGGCAAAGAGGTAGTACCTGTAGAGAACGAGAGAGAAAGATGTGAGAGATTAAGCATGTGAGGCAGAGAGAGATTCATGTCAAATCTGAGAGAAAGTAAAGATAGTGAGAGACCAGAAAAGAGAGGATGTAGGAGACATTGAACAAAAGAAAAAGTAGCAAAGAGGGGGAGTTAAGAGGTAGAATTAGATAAACGAAAGCGATAGAAAATAGCTCTAGGGAGAGAGAATGTAGTTAACAACTGCCAATAGTATTAAAGTTCATTACAGGACTTCTGATGACCTTGGCCACTTCAAATATACTGATTCCTAATGTGGTGAAATTTAAGGCTTAAATTTCCCAATCCTTCAGTCACCTGAAGGATCTCTGGCTCCACTTGACCTGGTCCAGTTGGGGCAGGAGGCCAGCCTTGCCGGCCCAAAGCACGTTGTCACAGGCGAAGTACATGGCCTTGTTGAGGTGGGCCACGGTCAGACAGAGACGCAACACGCTGTCCGAGAGGTGCACAGCACGTTTCGCTGCCTCCACAGCCTCTGCAGAGTTCCCTAGACGCATCACTGGAGAGAGAGAGTGACGTGAAACCCAGAGTTGATGTACAGAGAGTAAGCCTGAGACACAGAGGTGTAGCATTGACTTGCAGACAGTGACTTACACTTCCTTGTTAGGCTCACATGAGCTTCCAGTTGTTTCACTGTCTTCAGGAGCTCAACACCTGCCCCACCCTTCTGGAGAGTGTAACCTAGCAACGTACAGGTGTACTGTGCAGCCCTGTGTGAACACCGAAAAGGAATCAAATGTGTCAAAATCTGATTATAGCTATGTTACTTTAGTACAGTACATTTTTTGCATCTTGCGATTAATAACTTGGGCACAACTTCGTCTACTTTCTCCAGTTTTCATGTCAAGTGCAGTTGGTACTTACTTTCATGTAGCTACAGTAACTATCAGTATAATACCAAATGCAGTTGGGACAATGGCCACTTGATAGGGAAAGGCTGAAAATAGCGATTGCCATTTCATTTATCCAGGTTTGGGAGAGCCCGAGACAAAACACAGCATGAACCCCTATCCAGAACCCCTTCAATTCGAACCCAAAATCAGCTGTCCCGCAAAACCCAATGACACCGGGGGGTAGGCAGTGTCCGGCAGGAGCAACCAGACAAAAACCTACAAAAAGTCGAGAACTGAACGGGTACAAAAGGTCACCAACATCGCTGGACTTTTTATAAAAAGTTATTTGTACTTTTTCGTCCTCTTATATCTACACATTTTTGTATACTCATGGATTTCAGTTTGTATTGACTGCTAGTGATTAAAAAAAATACATTTATTAACTTTGCTGTCTTGAGAAATCTCAACTGCAATACATTTTAGCCACTCCACCTGAAAACTCGTTCCTTGGCTTGGCTCTGCGCACTAAATCGAATCCAAGAGTCCATGCTGGCGACAGGCAACACTTGCTTTCCTTTGCAACTGTGGCTTGATTAGGCCTGTGTCCGTGTCTGCTAGCAATCTATCTACAACCTTATATACCGTCTTCTGGCAAGAGCTGCCCAATGCTATTTGCACAGTTCAATATGTCACCATGTGCCCTAAACGTCCAACAGAATGTGTTTATTTTATTTTCGCTAGAGTTAGCTTCACAACACGAACAACTTCACATCTCCTTTACCCGTGGACGGAATCTGTGGAGGGACAACAAAGCGAAAGTCATATTACACAGTAATCATTCGCTACGTTACTTGTAAGAGGTTCGTCCACAATACCATGGCTTGTATTGTACATGGCATTAGTCGTTTCAGTGGAGCACGCTATTGAACAATATGTGATTACAGACATGAAAATTAACACTTGTAGTTATTCAAAAACAATAGTCAAGGCAACTCATTGCTGTGGATTATATTTACTGCGAAACCGTATACTGCCACACGGGGGCGACTCACACACACACACACAATAAGAGGCCAGACAACCAACCAGTAAATGGAAAAAATGGCAGGCCATTTTATTATAGCGTGTTAATAGAAAATAAATTAAAGGAAACAATCATGATCAAGAGAAATAAAACAAACAAAACATATTATCCCATATGTGGCACTACCAGATCCACAGAGAGCTGAAATAAGAGCACAACCGGTGCACTACAGGTCAGGGAGTAATAAAGGAGTGTGTGTATCACTCTAGAGAGGTATTGTACTTGGCATCGTCTCTAGTCGCTGAAACACTATATGAAGACAATCAAACCCTGTTGTAGGCAGAGCAAAATCAAAATGCCAGCTACGCCCATCAAATTCCATTCTAAAAATGTTTTTAAATCCAGTGATTTATGTCATTTGGATGTGATTGTCATATTGCCCAAGCCAACTATCAGCCCAGTCGGGTCAAGTATAGATCGGTGGACCATATTAGGCAATACTGCATAGTAATGCCTTGTCAACATCACCTGTGTATTAAGTATCCCCTGCAACTCAGTTCACACTCAAAATACACCTACTGAAACATGGCACCAACCGTGTGTACAGGCCAGTCAGCTTACAAACTCTAAGCAATAATCAATTGATGGCTTTTCAATTGAAAAGAAGGAACCTAAATGCACAGTGAATGCTATCAGAATGTCTTTGTTTTCATCATCTTCTATATTACAATCTTTTAATTTTCATCCTTCTCTTTCATTGGCTGGCAGGATAAACCACATCCATTGGGACCCTCCCTTTAATCTTCAAACTAACGGCTCATACCCCTTTGTATTTCCCAACCAACCACCTTTAAAATCAAACTTTGGAGTTCACTCCTCAGCACCTATGCCACTTTACCTACTGTGTGACCTTCTGAATAGCCTAGTCTTTGCTCCCTTCCCCTCTCCAATTCCCCATAATCTCTACCTCTCTTCAGCCCCCCAATACAGTTTCACCTAAACGTCTCCTCACTGGCTCTCCATCAAAGAAATGTCGTAACTTCAGGCCAACTCCACAGTGTCTCAGCATTTACAATATACAACACTACAGTCAATTGGTTTCATTGGATACTAAAAATGCTAACGTCGGCTGTCGTTAAAAACCAGACCCAATTTTCAGCACAATGAGCATACGGTACATCAGCACAGTTCCTGCCTTCTCTGAAGCGCACAGAAGACTCATATCTTCAGTAATGATTGTTAGTTTAATTGCCCATTGCAAACACTCAATCTAACTCAGATAAGAGTCATTGGTCTCCTCGTGGGAGTTGGAACTAGGAATTGGGGCTGTAAGGGTAACATATCTCACAGCGTCTCTCTCTCAGTGCTCAGAGTGCTGTTTCTTGTGGAAGGTGGAGCGCATGCGGCTCCAGAACGACTGGCTCCTCCTGGTTTTCCTCTCGCTGCCGCGGACCGATTCTGCCTCGCGCTGGCGAATCTGGCGGACCAGGGCGGCAAATACCTCGTCGATGTAGTAGCGAAATGCCGCTGAGGTCTCGAAGAAGGGGCACTGGAACTCCCGAGCCAGTTCTTTCCCCTCCTCTACTGACACCTATTTCAGCGGAGGGAAGCAGCATGTTCAAAGCCAATATACAGATAAAAACCAACAGACAGACGATAATTGGTATATACCAGTGGCGGCTGGTTGGAGGAGCTATAGGAGGATGGGCTCATTGTAATGGCTGGAAAGGAATAAATGGAATGTATCAAACACATGTGAACCACATGGTCGACTTCGATCCACCTATCCATTCCAGCCATTGCAATGAGCCCATCCTCCTTTAGCTCCTCCCACCAGCCTCCTCTGGTATATACAGTATATGGTACCAAATAGAGTCATGATATACAGTCCCTTCAGAAAGTATTCAGACCCATAGAATTTTTCCACATTTTGTTGTGTTACAGCCTGAATTTAAAATGGATGAAATTGAGATGTTTTTTTCCCCCCACTGGCCTACACACAATACACCATAATGTCAAAGTGGAATTATGTTTTTCAAAATGTTTACAAATTAATAAAAAATGACAACCCATTTGTTATTGCTGCTTTGCGTGATGTATTGTCATCTTCTACCTTCTTGCCCTTTGTGCTGTTGTCTGTGGCCAATAATGTTTGTACCATGTTTTGTGCTGCTACCATGTTGTTGTCATGTTGCTACCATGCTGTGTTGTCATGTGTTGCCATGTTGTTGTCTTAGGTCTCTCTCTATGTACTGTTGTGTTGTCTCTCTTGTCGTGATATGTGTTTTGTCCTATATTTATGTGTAATTAAAAAATAAATGAATCCCAGTCCCGGTCCCCACAGGAGGTCTTTACATTTTTGGTAGGCCATCATTGTAAATAAGAGTTTGTTCTTAACTGACTTGCCTAGTTAAATAAAAGGTTAAATAAATAAAATAGCAAGCCTAAATAAGTTCAGGAGTACAAATTCTATTAACAAGTCACATAAGTTTCATGTGTGCAATAATAGTATTTAATGTGAATTTTGAATAACTACCTCATCTCTGTACCCCACACAACTACAGTGGGGCAAAAAATTATTTAGTCAGCCACCAATTGTGCAAGTTACCCCACTTAAAAAGATAAGGCCTGTCATTTTTTACACCCAGTCACTACAAAGACAGGCGTCCTTTTTAACTCAGTTGCCGGAGAGGAAGGAAACCTCTGGGATTTCACCATGAGGCCAATGGTGACTTTAAAACAGTTACAGAATTGAAAGGCTGTGATAGGAGAAAACTGAGGATGGATCAACAACATTGTAGTTACTCCACACTACTAACCTAATTGACGGAGTGAAAAGAAGGAAACCTGTACAGAATACAAAATATATTTTTTAAATGCAACAAGGCACTAAAGTAATACTGCAAAAAATGTGGCAAAGCAATTCCCTTTTTGTCCCGATTACAAATTGTTATGTTTGCGGCAAATCCAATCCAATACATTACTGAGTACCACTCTCCATATTTTCAAGCATAATGGTGGCTGCATCATGTTATGGGTATGCCTGGAGTAAAACCTGGTTCAGCCTGCTTTCCACCAGGTACTGGAAGATGAATTCCCCTTTTAAAAGAATAATGGACAAATGCTGTACAATCCAGGTGTGGAAAACTCTTGGAAACTTACCCAGAAAGACTCACAGATGTAATAGTTGCCAAAGGTGCTTCTACAAAGTATTGACTCAGGAGTGTGACTACTTATGTAAATTAGATACTGTATTTCTAAAAACATTTTCACTTTGTCATTATGCGGTATTATGTGTAGACGAGTGAGAGAAAAAAAGATATACAAGGGGATTAAATATTCAGGCTGTAACAACAAAATGTGGAATAAAGCAAGGTGTATAAATACTTTCTGAAGGCACTGTATATGTTACGGTAAATGTTTAAATCTACAGATTCCCTCCCCCCCTTGGTAAATCTACAGATCCCCCCCGTCTCCTTGGTAAATCTACAGATCCCCCTCCCCCCGTCTCCTTGGTAAATCTACAGATCCCCCAGTCTCCTTGGTAAATCTACAGATCCCCCCCAGTCTCCTTGGTAAATCTACAGATCCCCCAGTCTCCTTGGTAAATCTACAGATCCCCCCCAGTCTCCTTGGTAAATCTACAGATCCCCCCGTCTCCTTGGTAAATCTACAGATCCCCCCGTCTCCTTGGTAAATCTACAGATCCCCCCGTCTCCTTGGTAAATCTACAGATCCCCCCGTCTCCTTGGTAAATCTACAGATCCCCCGTCTCCTTGGTAAATCTACAGATCCCCCCGTCTCCTTGGTAAATCTACAGATCCCCCCGTCTCCTTGGTAAATCTACAGATCCCCCGTCTCCTTGGTAAATCTACAGATCCCCCCGTCTCCTTGGTAAATCTACAGATCCCCCAGTCTCCTTGGTAAATCTACAGATCCCCCAGTCTCCTTGGTAAATCTACTATACTATACCAGTCAGACAGGCAATCTGTAGATCATCCAGTAAATATATAAAGACAGGCATTTTGAACAGCGGTAGGAATTTAATGCAGCCAGATAGCGGGCAAAACATACTGTAGTGCCAAGACTACCAATGGGTGTCCCTTGCCCCGCTTCCCTCCTTCCTTCCTTCTTTCTTTCCCTGAATTCTCACCTGTCGTAGATGAGTCAGGTCAGACTTGTTGCCCACCAGTACCACGGGGGTGTTGGCGGTGCGGCGCACACGGTCAATGAGCTGCTTGAACTGGCGTGCCTCCTGTAAGCTCCGCCTATCTGTGATGGAGTAGGAGATGATGAAGCCCTCGCCCGCCCGCATGTACTGGTCCCGCATGGCTGTGAACTCTGCCTGGAAAGGGGCATGTGCGAGGGAGGGAGGAGGAGGGGGTAGAGAGAGTGGTTAAGGACTGATACAGAAAGCATCACAGCAAAATACTTAGATAACATTATACAGTGCCTTGCGAAAGTATTCGGCCCCCTTGAACTTTGCGACCTTTTGCCACATTTCAGGCTTCAAACATAAAGATATAAAACTGTATTTTTTTGTGAAGAATCAACAACAAGTGGGACACAATCATGAAGTGGAACGACATTTATTGGATATTTCAAACTTTTTTAACAAATCAAAAACTGAAAAATTGGGCGTGCAAAATTATTCAGCCCCTTTACTTTCAGTGCAGCAAACTCTCTCCAGAAGTTCAGTGAGGATCTCTGAATGATCCAATGTTGACCTAAATGACTAATGATGATAAATACAATCCACCTGTGTGTAATCAAGTCTCCGTATGAATGCACCTGCACTGTGATAGTCTCAGAGGTCCGTTAAAAGCGCAGAGAGCATCATGAAGAACAAGGAACACACCAGGCAGGTCCGAGATACTGTTGTGAAGAAGTTTAAAGCCGGATTTGGATACAAAAAGATTTCCCAAGCTTTAAACATCCCAAGGAGCACTGTGCAAGCGATAATATTGAAATGGAAGGAGTGTCAGACCACTGCAAATCTACCAAGACCTGGCCGTCCCTCTAAACTTTCAGCTCATACAAGGAGAAGACTGATCAGAGATGCAGCCAAGAGGCCCATGATCACTCTGGATGAACTGCAGAGATCTACAGCTGAGGTGGGAGACTCTGTCCATAGGACAACAAGTCTGGCCTTTATGGAAGAGTGGCAAGAAGAAAGCCATTTCTTAAAGATATCCATAAAAAGTGTCGTTTAAAGTTTGCCACAAGCCACCTGGGAGACTCACCCAACATGTGGAAGAAGGTGCTCTGGTCAGATGAAACCAAAATTGAACTTTTTGGCAACAATGCAAAACGTTATGTTAGGGAAGATGGTTAAAATTGATGGGAAGATGGATGGAGCCAAATACAGGACCATTCTGGAAGAAAACCTGATGGGAGTCTGCAAAAGACCTGAGACTGGGACGGAGATTGTCTTCCAACAAGACAATGATCCAAAACATAAAGCAAAATCTACAACGGAATGGTTCAAAAATAAACATATCCAGGTGTTAGAATGGCCAAGTCAAAGTCCAGACCTGAATCCAATCGAGAATCTGTGGAAAGAACTGAAAACTGCTGTTCACAAATGCTCTCCATCCAACCTCACTGAGCTCGAGCTGTTTTGCAAGGAGGAATGGGATAAAATTTCAGTCTCTCGATGTGCACAACTGATAGAGACATACCCCAAGCGACTTACAGCTGTAATCGCAGCAAAAGGTGGCGCTACAAAGTATTAACTTAAGGGGACTGAATAATTTTGCACGCCCAATTTTTCAGTTTTTGATTTGTTAAATTTTTTTGAAATATCCAATAAATGTCGTTCCACTTCATGATTGTGTCCCACTTGTTGTTGATTCTTCACAAAAAAAATACAGTTTTATATCTTTATGTTTGAAGCCTGAAATGTGGCAAAAGGTCACAAAGTTCAAGGGGGCCGAATACTTTCGCAAGGCACTGTATATCCCGGTGCCACACACACACTTTGTTATTCTATCCTCACGGGGACCTAAAATGTATTTCTATTCAAAATCCTATTTTCCCTAACCTAAACCTAAACCTAACCCTAATTGTAACCCTAAACCCTAAGCTTAAAATAGCCTTTAGAATTTTGCTTGTTGTTGGGGGATTTTAGGTCCCCACAAGGATAGAAGACACCACCCCCACACACACACATACTGGTATGTGTGTGTGTGCCTGAGAGCATCAAGAAAATCAATCACCATTGGTCTGTCTTTCCTACAAGCTACTGGAGGAACAACATGGAGACCCACAGAAAAAAAAGATTAGAATTTGGATGACTCAGAATTTAAGGGTCACTTGAGACAGTGGACTGTGTGGACAGTGGACTGCAATACTCTGTGTGGACACTTTGGTATGGTACAAACAAACCCAGTCACGGGCATATATTAAAGAACATGTACATGACCATATATGGAAAATGACTAATATAATAAGTGAACCATACGTGTCTATGGATGAGTCAGAGAGACAGGGAGAGACGCCTTTGTGCGGAGCGGGTGAGACAGAAATTATGTACGTTTGTGGAAAAAGAAAGGGAGTAGATGGGAGTGAGCGACGCTTAAAAGAAAGTTGAGAAGAATAAGGATGCAGATGTTATGACGGTGAAGGGGAGATGCGACAGAGTGAAATTTGTTCCTCTGGGTTTGCTTTGGCAATGTAAGATAATTACTTATCAATGATAAGTTATCATCCTAATAAGACTGATTGAATGGAATTGAGAGACAGGGAGAGACCGTCGGAAAGGGTTGATTTAAAGGAAAGTGAGCATTGGGATAGAGGGAGAGGCTTTCCTCTCTATTTGAACTGATGCAAAAGAACTAGACCGATGAAAGCAAATTCCCAGTCCTTCCCAGGTGTTTTTAAAAATATTGCTTTCACCTATCCTATGTTTACAGATCAGTTGATGAAGGAGAGGAGGAAGCCATATTAGACTATTGAGAATGAGACGCAGCCAAAAGAGGTGGAGACGTGACATTTATACAGAAGGCCTTTGTGAGGAAGTGTACCTGTCCTGCTGTGTCCAGTATGTCCAGGTTGGCAGGTTCATCGTCGATGCGGATCTGTGTCTTGTATGCATCCTCTGGGAGAGACATTGAGTGGTATTTTAATGGCTATACATGATGATTGTGTAGTTCCATGTCATAAGCCTCCTGACCCCTCCTGTCTCAGCCTCCAGTATTTATGCTGCAGTAGTTTATGTGTCGGGGGCCTAGGGTCAGTTTAATATATCTGGAGTACTTCTCCTGTCCTAGTCGGTGTCCTGTGTGAATCTAAGTGTGCGTTCTCTAATTCTCTCCTTCTCTCTTTCTTTCTCTCGGAGGACCTGAGCCCTAGGACCATGTCCCAGGACTACCTGACATGATGACTCCTTGCTGTCCCCAGTCCACCTGGCCATGCTGCTGCTCCAGTTTCAACTGTTCTGCCTTACTATTATTCGACCATGCTGGTCATTTATGAACTTTTGAACATCTTGGCCATGTTCTGTAATAATCTCCACCCGGCACAGCCAGAAGAGGACTGGCCACCCCACATAGCCTGGTTCCTCTCTAGGTTTCTTCCTAGGTTTCGGCCTTTCTAGGGAGTTTTTCCTAGCCACCGTGCTTCTACACCTGCATTGCTTGCTGTTCGGGGTTTGAGGCTGGGTTTCTGTACAGCACTTTGAGATATCAGCTGATGTACGAAGGGCTATATAAATAAATTTGATAAGCAGTGGTTCATCGAATCTGGCCGATGCTATGCAGCGAGTGGATGCACTTTACCAAATTACGACAGGTGTTCTGTTGTTTGGGACTTGCGGTTCCTTGTACGAGTTCTGATATTTCAAGCTAGCGAGGAAAGTATTGTTCTTGGAACTGTGGGGGTCTATGGACTTGGGCTGTCGTGGCAGCGTGTCAGTGCGCATAGCCAAGTTGCAGTAGGTTCTGTTTCCCTATATGGGGCACTGACAGTTCAGGCATCTCAGGTAAGTTTTAGTGAAAAAGATGGCTTCTGTAAGCCCATTTTGAAGACGGTGGAACCTGTGTGTGCTTTGGCTGCCGTTTGGTACCCTCTGACCCGGGTTGGGGTGTGATTGTACCCATAGTATGTTATGCAGAGTGACCGACAAAGGTAAAGTACAGTTATGAATATAACTGTAGGTACACCCGTCTAGTACCAGGTCGGATCCCACTTTGCCCCCGGAACAGCCTGAATTCTTCAGGGCATGGATTTTACAAGTCAGACAAATTCCACAGGGATGTTGGTCTATGCTGACGCGATGGCATCATGCAGTTACTGCAGATTGGACGGCGGTACAGCACCGCCACCAGCCTGTACCGTTGACACCAGGCAGGATGGGTCCATGGACTTGTGCTGCTTATGCCAAATCCTGATTATGCCACCAGGAACTGGGACGCAACAGGAACTGGGATTTGTCGGACCAGGTGATGTTTTTCCACTCCTCAATTGTCCAGTGTTGGCGATCGTGTGACCACTTCTTATTTTTAGCTGATATGAGTGGAACTCTGTGTGCTCGTCTGCTACAGCAGCCCAGCCCATCCGTGATAAGGATTAACGAGTTGTGCACTCCAAGATGCCGTTCTGCACACTACTGTTGTACTCTGCCGTTATTTGTCCGTTTGTGGCCCGCCCGTTAGCTTGCACGATTCTTGCCATTCTTCTTCGACCTCTCTCATGAACAAGCTGTTTTCGCCCACAGGAACTGCCGCTGACTGGAGGTTTGTTTGTTTGTCTCACCATACTGGGGAAACACTAGACACCGTCGTGTGTGAAAAGTCCAGGAGGGCGGCCGTTTCTGAGACACTGGATCCGGAGTGCCTGCCCGTGATGAACATACAGTGCCTTGCGAAAGTATTCGGCCCCCTTGAACTTTGCGACCTTTTGCCACATTTCAGGCTTCAAACATAAAGATATAAAACTGTATTTTTTGTGAAGAATCAACAACAAGTGGGACACAATCATGAAGTGGAACGACATTTATTGGATATTTCAAACATTTTAACAAATCAAAAACTGAAAAATTGGGCGTGCAAAATTATTCAGCCCCCTTAAGTTAATACTTTGTAGAGCCACCTTTTGCTGCGATTACAGCTGTAAGTCGCTTGGGGTATGTCTCTATCAGTTTTGCACATCGAGAGACTGACATTTTTTCCCATTCCTCCTTGCAAAACAGCTCGAGCTCAGTGAGGTTGGATGGGGAGCATTTGTGAACAGCAGTTTTCAGTTCTTTCCACAGATTCTCGATTGGATTCAGGTCTGGACTTTGACTTGGCCATTCTAACACCTGGATATGTTTATTTTTGAACCATTCCATTGTAGATTTTGCTTTATGTTTTGGATCATTGTCTTGTTGGAAGACAAATCTCCGTCCCAGTCTCAGGTCTTTTGCAGACTCCCATCAGGTTTTCTTCCAGAATGGTCCTGTATTTGGCTCCATCCATCTTCCCATCAATTTTAACCATCTTCCCTGTCCCTGCTGAAGAAAAGCAAGCCCAAACCATGATGCTGCCACCACCATGTTTGACAGTGGGGATGGTGTGTTCAGGGTGATGAGCTGTGTTGCTTTTACGCCAAACATAACGTTTTGCATTGTTGCCAAAAAGTTCAATTTTGGTTTCATCTGACCAGAGCACCTTCTTCCACATGTTTGGTGTGTCTCCCAGGTGGCTTGAGGCAAACTTTAAACGACACTTTTTATGGATATCTTTAAGAAATGGCTTTCTTCTTGCCACTCTTCCATAAAGGCCAGACTTGTTGTCCTATGGACAGAGTCTCCCACCTCAGCTGTAGATCTCTGCAGTTCATCCAGAGTGATCATGGGCCTCTTGGCTGCATCTCTGATCAGTCTTCTCCTTGTATGAGCTGAAAGTTTAGAGGGACGGCCAGGTCTTGGTAGATTTGCAGTGGTCTGATACTCCTTCCATTTCAAAATGATCGCTTGCACAGTGCTCCTTGGGATGTTTAAAGCTTGGGAAATATTTTTGTATCCAAATCCGGCTTTAAACTTCTTCACAACAGTATCTCGGACCTGCCTGGTGTGTTCCTTGTTCTTCATGATGCTCTCTGCGCTTTTAACGGACATCTGAGACTATCACAGTGCAGGTGCATTTATACGGAGACTTGATTACACACAGGTGGATTGTATTTATCATCATTAGTCATTTAGGTCAACATTGGATCATTCAGAGATCCTCACTGAACTTCTGGAGAGAGTTTGCTGCACTGAAAGTAAAGGGGGTGAATAATTTTGCACGCCCAATTTTTCAGTTTTTGATTTGTTAAAATGTTTGAAATATCCAATAAATGTCGTTCCACTTCATGATTGTGTCCCACTTGTTGTTGATTCTTCACAAAAAAATACAGTTTTATATCTTTATGTTTGAAGCCTGAAATGTGGCAAAAGGTCACAAAGTTCAAGGGGGCCGAATACTTTCGCAAGGCACTGTACCTCTCGAAGTGTCTTAGGTCACTCGTTTTGCCCATTCTAATGTTCAATAAAACAGCCTCGATCCCTGCTTAATATAGCAAGCCACTGCCAGGTGACTCACTCTCCGTAGGAGCAATCCATTTTCATGAATGGGGAGGTGTACCCATTAAACTGTAATATATATATAAAATGAATGATTGATTCAAAATACAACATGATCACTGATTTGTTGTGGTTAAAGCAGGCCAAATTTGACCAAATATGAGTGGCGTTAGTTTGATCAGATACCAAGCACTCTCTCACCTATAGTGGGGTCATGGTCTTCAGGGAACCTGTGGCTGATAAACTGCATTATAATAGCTGAGGAGAAAGAGAGAGTTTTAAGTTTTCACAAGCTATTTGGGGGGGGGGGGGGGGGGGGGGCAATTACGTTGTCACAAAGCTGTACAGGCACTGCATCAATAAACCAAAGAGGAGATATCAGAAACAAACTACAGCAGATCAGAAGACAGAGCGGAAGAGAGATGGAGAGATAAAGGGATTACGAAGTCAATGCGGGAGAATTTATTACATAACGCAGGTTGTATCACACACACTTCTCCATCTCTCCTTTGTCTCATTTTTCTCCCTCCAGGCGGGTAGTGGTTCACACGCATAGATAAACACACCCTGCAGCTTACACAGAAACACACAGTATCTCCGCCTCTGCAGCATCAGTGTACGCCCACTCTAGTTTCCATGGCGAAAGCAGGCACAGATGTTGTTTTTAACGACCCATCTCTCCCGCTATCCCTCCAAATCCTCCCTCTCGCCGATGTTTTTACTACTTTTCTGTGTACCTATACCAGGTGAACTCTGCCTGTCTCCATGGCAACAGTAGCCAAGAAGGGGGGTTGTTAGGCACTGACGCGTCTTCCTGACAACAGGCACCCAAACGACACCCCAGACTGCCGTAGAAGGCGGCCAACGCCCATGCTTACGAGAAGAGAACCCTGACTATCTGACTGCACTTGGAGGGTGTGTCAGAGAAACACAGAAAAGACAAGGCAGCATTAGGAGAAGTAATGAGGTGGAGAAGAATAGCCTGTCAGACATAATATGTACAAACAAACAGACCGCAAGACAGAAGAAAAGACATGCACTAAGTAAGAGTGAGGTGGAGTGCAGTTAAGTGTAATTATGAGTGGATTATGAGTGTGTGTACTCACCGCTCTTCCCCACTCCCCCCTCTCCCAACATCACCAGTTTGTACTCGCGGGAGAGGCCCGCGGAGCCTCGCAATGACTCCATTTACACTATGAACAGAGAGATAAGAGGCTGTGAGTAAAACACATATACCCTTTAAAACAGACACGCACACATAATAATAATTTTTGGTCCCAGTTTATTAAGTCCAGGACTAATGAATAGAACTATGAAAGAGAGTGTACAGAGTTGAAAGTGACTAACACACAAACATGATACCACACATGCTAATGTGCAATCTTGCTGTCATGTGTCAAGCGCTAAAGCTAATGACAAGAGATTAGAAAGAGAGAACGAGATACACCACACACAGGCAAACTTCAACATCATTATCCATTCACTGTCGAAAGTCAGGTCAGTCAACCACACAGTAGATCTAAAGAATAGTGACAAGACAGAGGTGAAAGCGAGAGTGGTTTCAGGGACAGAAGTAGAGCTATACAGCCAACATTCTAGTCTACTTTGCCACCCTTGAAAAACAAACAAAAAAACTATTCAACTCATATGAATAGGCCACTATTGTCATCGCCTCGGACCCATTTGGAGTGTGTGTAGATTGACTTATAAAAGAGTCAGATGGCTCTCCAGTTTATTAGATTGGTGTATGCAGCAGCTAGTAGAACTCATGCGGAAAGAGGAACCAACTATCGACTTGACAGCAATCATGTGATTTCTAAGTGCAAGGCGAATGTGTGACATTGACCACCACAAACCCAGGCAGTGTCATCACAACTATTATTGTTATCACCTAGCCTTCCCGTTCTCTAACCCCAAATAGCATGATTTAAATAACGTTTTTTACAACACCAGACTATATTAAAAACGTTTATTTAATTGCCAGAATAAATGATAATTAATTATATATATTTATCCTTGACAAAGAGGCCTACATAAGCAGACAGTTACTTATCATTAGGGCCTAGGCTACTAATGGTAGTCATTATGAAGTGATCACATTCTCTCAATGATGGAATGCAGAGACACGATGTTTGACAAAGCCGGTTCATTGTTGTCAGGACAGAGGCAGATAGAACAGACATAACTTGGGTGGTTAAAAATAGATGTTCATATCCGCTTGAGAGTAGCTACCTTTTTTTTGTTTTTTTGCCTGGTTTTATGTAAAATAGGATGTCTGAACTTCAATAACGCATGACTGACCCCATCTCCCCAAAATTGCATCAAAACATATCTTTGGTAGATCCAAAAACACAAAGGAGTGGATGGTATTGTAGTATATTGCCGAGCCGACACAGGCTCTATGATTCAAGGGAGTCTCCAGGCTTCAGATAGCTCAGGCCTCGGAAGTTTTATTGTAATGCCGATTAAACATATAGACTCTGTGGTAGCCTTATTCAACGTCCCCAGTTAGGGGGTGTCATTATTATTTGTAGAGGCTACCTAAACTAAGCGCAACAAAAGTAAACGTGTATTGCACTACTGTCACGTTGTTATAGCCGAATGTTACAAACAGTGAGTCGGCTACGTTTCAGCGGACGAAAATAAAACATTTTTAAAAATCTAAATCATTGAATCTGACGAAGTCGCAGTGAAAACCGCATCCGTTGCAAACATTCACTAAAATACAACAACTATTTAATATAATTTATTGGCTACTTTGAAACAGGATAAACAACAACAAAAATATTTTTAAAAGGGCAATAGCGAACCTTCAAAAGACTGGTAAAGTAGCAGAATGAATTGTGTGGCTGTAACGTTAGGTGTCATAGGATTAGGAAAAACAAATGACTACCTTTTTCTAAACTTAAAATGTAAGATTATTTGAAGAACAAAGTGTAGGCTACGAGTCGATCATTGAAGAATGTAAAACAAGCTGCATGAATTTGTTAGCCTTTTTGCAGATCAGTGTTCAATCGGACATTGCACACATTGTTTCATGTAATTAAAGGAACGACTTCAGTGAGAAAGATGTATATTGCCGACTACGACGAAAGCAAATGATTGAACATTTGCAAACATAAAAGAGCCAACTGACTTCATGCATACACGAATAGAAATGAGCGACTCACCTGTGTCACAGAGCTTCTTTCTTCATAATTTCCGAAATGACTTTTATGGCCATTTAGTGCTTGACGTTTGATAAGTCATGCTACAAAATCCTCACTAACTGTAAACAACGCCAGCAGTCTGAAAACTACGTCACAGGATCCCACCTCCCGTCGGGTCAGTGGCTGTGACTTTTCAGTAGAGTTGGAAGTGACCTTGAAAAGTCAAATTGGCTGTGAAATATGTGTAGTTAATCATATCAGTAACGTTAGATCATCATATCAGAGCTGTAGCTCCGCCCACCTTGGAAGTTGAGCAGAGCATGCTGGGTGATCTCGAGCAGTGATGACAACTAATCCATTTTGTTGCTAGATTTAGCAACTTTTCAGACTACCCTGGTAACTTTTTTTTCAAACAGCACCTAGCAACAAATTTAGCTACTTTAAAAAATAATTTTGGAAATTTTAGCAACTTTTAAAACGTGACTCAAACGCTAAAATGCACACATTTTCCCTCTAAATTACACAAAAAATGATTTTCGCTGTCACACTGTCACAACACACGTGCCTGGCTGCAAAAGTGCATTGTGAGTGACGTCAGCAGCAGGCCAGCAAATCATTGTTGGCTGACTGCAGCAGCAGCATTAGTACGGGTTCGACGAGCCAAACGCAATGAATATAGTTGGTCACGAATGTTTGATCTTGAACAGAATTTACAACATCAATCAACATGCCTCAATCAAAAATGTACAGAAAAAAGTGGGAGTCTGTACCTGGCCAGTCAATTTGAATAACGTTATTGTGTGTTTTACGTAATGACGTAATGAGGTTTTTAGAGAAAAAAAAACAGAAAAACCCCCAGAAATACCTTATTTTCATAAGTATCCATACCCTTTGCTATGAGACTCGATGAAATTGAGCTCAGGTACGTCCCCTGTTTCCATTGATCATCCTTGAGATGTTTCTACAATTTGATTGGAGTCAACGTGTGGTAAATTGATTTGGAAAGGTACACACCTGTCTATATAAGGTCCCACAGTTGACATTGCATGTCAGGGCAAAAACCAAGCCATGAGGCTGAAAGAATTGTCCGTAGAGCTCCAAGACAGGATTATGTAGAGGCACAGATCTAGGGAAAGGTACCAAAACATTTCTGCAACATTGAAGGTCCCCAAGAACACAGTGGCCTCCATCATTCGTAAATGGAAGAAGTTTGGAACCACCAACACTCTTCCTAGAGCAGGCCGTCCGGCCAAACTGAGCAATAGAAGAGCCTTGGACAGGGAGGTAACCAAGAACCCGATGGTCACTCTGACAGAGCTCCAGAGTTCCTCTGTGGAGATGGGAGAACCTTCCAGAAGGACAACCATCTCTGCAGCACTCCACCAATCAGGCCTTTATGGTAGAGTGGCCAGACGGAAGCCACTCCTCAGTAAAAGGCATGATAGCTCGCTTGGAGTTTGCCAAAAGGCACCGAAAGGACTCTCAGACCATGAGAAACAAGATTCTCTGGTCTGATGAAACCTAGACTGAACTCTTTGGCCTTTTGGCCTGAATGCCAAGCGTCACGTCTGGAGGAAACCTGGCACCATCCCAACGGTGAAACATCGTGGTGGCAGCATCATGCTGTGGGGATGTTTTTCAGCGGCAGGGATTGGGAGACTAGTCAGGATCGAGGGAAAGAAAAATGGAGCAAAGTACAGAGAACTTGTTCCAGAGCACTCAGGACCTCAGACTGGGTTCACCTTCCAACAGGACAACAACCCTAAGCACACAGCCAAGACAACGCAGGAGTGGCTTCGTGACAAGTCTCTGAATGTCCTTGAATGGCCCAGCCAGAGCCCAAATTTAAACCAGATCGAACATCTCTGGAGAGACCTGAAAATAGCTGTGCAGCGATGCTCCCCATCCAACCTGACAGCGCTTGAGAGTATCTGCAGAGAAGAATGGGAGAAACTCCCCAAATACAGGTCTGCCAAGCTTGTAGTATCATACCCAAAGAGGCTCAAGGCTGTAATTGCTGCCAAAGGTGCTTCAACAAAGTACTGAGTAAAGGGTATGAATACTTACGTAAATGTGATATTTCTGTTTTTGTTTTTTTAATGCATTTGCAAAAATGTAGAAAACTGTTTTTGCTTTGTCATTATGGGATATAGTGTTTAGATTGAGGGAAACGCTTGAATCAATTTTAGAATAAGGCTGTAACGTAACCAAATGTGTGAAAAGTCAAGGAGTTTGAATACATCCTGAATGCACTGTATGGTGCTGTTCCATGCCTGTGCGTCTTCAGCTTTATTAAATCACCTCAACTGGAATCCTACCTGTCTGTCATCTGTGCCCTTACCAGCACACTGGAACAAGTAAAACCTAACCTAAAGAATATCCAGTCCACCAAGTCCTCACTTATATAACCAAATAATAGGCCTACTAAGACACACATTTTAAGTTTATTATAATAGAATAAAGATTGTTGTTAAGAGGCACATTGTCAGTCACGGTGCAGAATCCCTGGATGGGGACAATTTGGAGTTAACTGTCTTGCTCTTGGGTTCACCAGCAGCCCTTCAGGTGCCAGTTCAGTTCCTATGTTTGTAATGTTCCGGCCTGGGTCTTGAGCCAACAACTTTCCCTCTAACATCTAGGCTACCTGCCATGCATAGGTGGTGATGTATACGAGACACGTACAGGTAACTGCCAAAATAATGGAAACACTTGAGTAAAACGAGGGGTACAAAGTATATTGAAACCAGGTGATTCCACACAGGTGTGTTTCTGGAGTTAATAGAGTTTCAGAATCGATGTCAAGTTGCATTGAAGCAGTTCTGGCTCGCGGTGGCCCAACAGCCTATTAAAATACTTTATGTTGCTGTTTACTTTTATTTTGTCAGTTACCTGTGTGTCCCTATTTGCTGTGTGCTCCCGGTGACTTTGTTTGATCTTTTTAATTGGCTAGACCATACAATTATAGGCTACTGGATATTCTCATGCTGTAACTGCACAGAAGACCAAATCTTGTCACGTGATTTTGTGTTTGTGAGGGGGGAGAAAAAGAGGTATGCATTCACATTTTTGGTCATTTAGCAGCCACTGTTATCCAGAGAGAAATCAGTGAGCTAGTCGTGTGTCTGCCCATGTGTGACTTAGCAAAAAGGACAAGCAAAAAAAGACTCAAAAATAGTGTATCAGTTTATTTATTTGCACGTTCATTGTGTTAACAAATTCAACAAGTCAGCATTAGTGTAATATATTTAGCATAGACTACATAGCATTATGCAGTTTAAACACATTTCAGAGTACTGGTCTTGTTTTGCATTTCCCCCACACACACAACATACAACTCTGACCTTCAATTAAAGACTGAGGCGGTGAATCAATGACAGCCAATGGGATACTCACAACCCATTGATTTCTTTGTCTCTTTTTATTCACACCTCAGATTTGTCTGTACAACACACAACAGCAAAAGAGTGGGATGGGTTGTCATGGAAGGAAAAGGAGAGAGGACTAGAGAGAGGGATTCAGTCAGGGCCAAGGGATAGGAAAAGGAGAGTGGACTAGAGAGAGGGATACAGTCAGGGCCAAGGGATAGGAAAAGGAGAGTGGACTAGAGAGAAGAATTCAGTCAGGGCCAAGGGATAGGAAAATGAGAGTGGACTAGAGAGAGGGATACAGTCAGGGCCAAGGGATAGGAAAAGGAGAGTGGACTAGAGAGAGGGATACAGTCAGGGCCAAGGGATAGGAAAAGGAGGGTGGACTAGAGAGAGGGATACAGTCAGGGCCAAGGGATAGGAAAAGGAGGGTGGACTAGAGAGAGGGATACAGTCAGGGCCAAGGGATAGGAAAAGGAGAGTGGACTAGAGAGAGGGATACAGTCAGGGCCAAGGGATAGGAAAAGGAGAGTGGACTAGAGAGGGGATACAGTCAGGGCCAAGGGATAGGAAAAGGAGAGTGGACTAGAGAGAGGGATACAGTCAGGGCCAAGGGATAGGAAAAGGAGAGTGGACTAGAGAGAGGGATACAGTCAGGGCCAAGGGATAGGAAAAGGAGAGTGGACTAGAGAGAGGGATACAGTCAGGGCCAAGGGATAGGAAAAGGAGAGTGGACTAGAGAGAGGGATACAGTCAGGGCCAAGGGATAGGAAAAGGAGAGTGGACTAGAGAGAGGGATACAGTCAGGGCCAAGGGATAGGAAAAGGGAGGGCACCCCAACAATTGAACACATTCACAACGAGGGGAGAGCCCTTTGCCATTCCTGGGGGAACAATCACATACGCTAACGACAGGCGGCAGTGCATCTGCCTGATAGTGTCTGGGAACAAACTGTCATTTACACAAGGTTATACTGTATTTACATTTTGATATCTACAAAAAAGATGCTTTGATTAAGCTATGGGTTTAGGGGAGGCCAGCAAAACAGAGGATAACAAAGCCAGAGCATCTAATTTTGGTTTGGATTATTCCGTGATATGGGACATCGTTGCTGATCTTTGCAGAGTGCTTTCTGTGCTATTTACAAAAGGAAATGCTCATAGGAAGAAGAAACTGTTGAATATCGATCACAGGCACCTGTAACATACACAACCCCAGAATCTCAAAGTAAAGTCAGAAAGAAACAGTGAGAACATAGAAATAGGAAACTAGAAAATCTGTCAAAGATACAGAAACGGGAGAATGTACACGGTTTGTTTTCTAAAATATGTTAGCTAGCAATTATGATACACCTTGATTTGATCTCCACTAAACATTCCTGTCATGAAGAGAACTCACAATGTTGCTAGCCAAAGACATCTCGCCTCTCGCAGTAATTATGTCATGCACAGGCACGTGAGACAAAAAAAAAACGAAACACTTGTGTCCTTATCAACAGACACATTGACAGCCATCCTTTTCCCACAGAACAATGCTAAGATGCTGTCATCATTCTCCTTTCACCCTCCAAAAATGTTCCACTTTAACACTTTTTAAAATATTGAACGCAACCCTTATTAGCGCAGCTACAGTTAGGAGCCTGAACACCACTCCTTTCTAGATGTACCGTCTAACTCTCCAGCGAGGACAGAGCAATGAATAAAGATGACGTCACACTATTCCTCAGCCACCATGTTAGAATCTCCTGGAAAAAGTTGGCCAAACGGTGGACTACAACCCATTGGCCTTTCCGTGGTGAGACTCTGACAGAGATGCTTTGAGCCTGTGCTCACACTACAAACTTGGGCATTTGTAGCCTACCTTCAGGGCCCCATATGGTAAATACAACAACACATTTCCAGTCTACTGCCCAGCACATTTTTCCCCAAGCCAAGACTAGGTGGGGTTATGGTGTTAGGGCTAATGCAATTTTACCTCACTCCAAAGTGCACTTATATTCATATAATTAAATCATGCCCCAGACTGGAAGCCTCCTACAGAGACAAAGACAAAAGGATAGTCAGAGGACCTTTCTCTGAATTGGAAAGACTACAGTTTGAAAAATGTCTCTAGGTTATCGAAACCTGTGCGGCTGTTGTGTGTTTTTTTAAGTGCTGTGCTAATTATTCAAACATTATGAAACCAAAAGTCTGAAATGGGTTTCCGAGACAGTGCTTCTTAATTAATGACAATTACATTTTGTTTCAACAAGTTGCCTTGATGTATAGTTTCGATGGAAACTGAAGATACTGTGCATGTAATTGAACAAATTTCCAATATCTCATGGCTGTGAGGGAAAACTATAGGACAAAGGACTTGAACTGCCCAGGATATTAGCCTCTTATATTACAATAACTACAAATAGATATTTGTTTTCAAAAGTATCAAAAGAGAGCAAAAAAAAAAAAGTTTGATCAAATCAACCAGTGATAAAAGCAAAAAAGGTTGCTTTGGGCTTTTCAAAGTGCGATCAGATATACAAAATGTTCAGTGCGCAGCCCAGATGTGCATACTGCCTACTCTCAATTCCATGTGGAATGTGATGACTTTCATAGGAAAGGACACAACACTTACGAGTGCCAAAACCGCTATCAATGGTATCTACATAAAACTGTGATATGCCAAGCATTAACCAAAGAAGCTTGTTGAGTGACAACACCACGCAAATAACATGTAATAACAGACATTTATGGTCATTTATTTGCTAGCTCAAGTTAGCTCAAACCCAAGCTAGCATTGCAGCTAGTTTACTCAGTTTGAGGACTCAGTTTGAGCACCTCAGAGGCCGGTGAAGCTGAATGTCTACAATGTTTACCTGTGTGTGAGGGTAGGGATATGCAACATTCAAGCTAAGTGGTTAGCAGTGTACACCTACATTGAGATGCAGTGTATAGACACAGCAAAGAGACAGTGTGCAGTGACAGCTTGATCGCTATTGACTATCATAGTTCCAAAAAATCCTCTGACACAATGGGGACCGTGCTGTGGAGCAACAGCGGTGATAAACAGAGAGCAAGAGCTCGGGGAGAAGGGAGGGCACCAGAACCCGAGCTGACACTTTGAAGCCTTTGTTGAATTCAGTGGATGAGACATTGCAGGAGATGAACATTTGCATTCTTACACAAACTCACCCCACACAAAATGTATTTCAAGAAGACGGTGAGCTCAAACAAGGATCGACTGAGCCGTTACCAATGACGTGACTATAAATTCTACTAAATGGTGTATTCTAATAAATTGACAGGAGTAAAGCACTGACATGCAAGTGTATACAGGGCCAAATGGCCCCCGTGGAACAGCATACGAACGACAAAGCTCTCTCTGGTAAAATTGGTGATAGACAGACACAAAGTTACAGATCATTTAATGGCCTTCGGCTCATGTGGTCGCCATGACAACGGGTGTACTGTAACAACGGCTTTCGGGTACATTGAGATCCGTCCAATTATAGCTTCCCGTGCCACATGGCTACAGCCTCGCCTCGACCAATCACGTCAGGTCTAAAAAATAAATGCACCAATGAAATGATAGTGAGAGCAACAGGAGTCACAAAGTAAAACCAGAAATCATCAATTTACTCTAACGGGGTAGACCCAATCCACTGAGGTTGTGTGCTACTGAGGGAGGGTTCAGTGTAGCAGAGTGATTTTCCATCCACAATGCACTTATCGTGCTTCTACACCTGCATTGCTTGCTGTTTGGGGTTTTAGGCTGGGTTTCTGTACAGCACTTTGTGACATCAGCTGATGTAAGAAGGGCCTTATAAATACATTAGATTGATTGATTGATTGACTTATCATAGACACATTGTTATTTACTGAACGCAGGTTTTCCAACATGTACGTGAACGGCAGGTGAATAATGTCCGATTGTTATGCAGCGTTGGTATGAATCTGCCCCACAAAATGACATTCCCCATTTTGTCTCTGCCTCGCTAATATAGGATAGGAAAGGTGGCTTGAACTCATTTGAACTCATTTTACACTGTGCATGAAAAAGCTCTGACTCACGTAGTTTGACTATTGAGTTTCATGGGTATTGTTGCTACATGTGAGCTTACTGATGAAACATATATGGTCCACATTGAAAGGAAGAAACATAAACGTGGTGGTAGATAAGATCAATACATCCCTCTAGCCTTACCTGCCCATAACTTAAAACACTTAGCGATATCAGTATTATCCCGTGAACATTGTAATATAGTACTCTATCCTGCCCCATAAATTGATCACACGTCTAATATTACCACTGCTGTTTAAAAAAAAAAAAAAAGCCCCTACTTTAAAAAACAGCCCCGCCTCAATATAAATTAACCACACCCTCTAATTAACATAAACCCTCCCAGTTTTGTGCAGTACCAGGAGATACTTCCTGGTTTAAAGAGGAAGTGGTACACTAGGTTAAGAGAAAGTCTTGCATACTGTATTCTGTGGCCACATTCCTTCCCAGGTGTGTTTTATATTTAACTTGGTCAAGCAAGCAATTGAATGTTTATACCTATGGGTGACAGGGGGATGGAGAACGAGGGCGGGAGGTTGTGACGCTCTCGGATGTGAACTCTGATTGGATTAACCACATCCCCTTTACACCCCCACCCAACCGGTAGGACCACATGGATATCGCTGACAGTCTCGAATGTGTAGGCTATATATTTGTGTATACATTTGAATATGTCTTCCTATATTCAGATCTAGATTTTGAAATACTCAATCAAGTCTTTTGTCGTCAGTGATTCCTAAAAGTCTGGTCAGATTTTTTTTCAGCCACGGTGGTCGCCTCAATTGTTGCGGTAATTTTTCATAGAAGAGAGTGGTCCTACCTTACAAGTCCATGCTGGGTGGGGTAATGGTGGTCTGGTTGGGTCTCTTTATTTCAGACAGGAAGGGTTCTATTTCATTCTTTTATTTATTTTTCTAAGAGAATAGGATTGAAATAGTAGTGGTGGTGGTGGTTTTTCGACAGAATACCCACTCCGAGAAATTGCACGATTTTCAAAATTTTGGGGAGATTTTTCTGAGCTGTCCTAATACTCGCCCAGGGTGTGCCACTTGGCAATCTGCCGGCGGGGGTTGTCGCAGACCTCTCTCCAGTGGGTGACCCCAGTGGGCATGAGGCTCTGGCCACCCAGCACCAGGCGGCCCACCACCTCGTTCTTGGTGGTACGGTCGAAGTCGACCACCAGGAACTCCACGGAGACGTCGGCCAGCAGCTCGGCGGGCACGTCGTAGATGAATGACTCGTTGAAAACGGGGTTGAGTGTGCACTTCTTCACGTGTGTCTTCTTCTTGGCGATGCGCTTGTGGCTGTAGAACACGTTCACCTTCACATAGGGGTCTGTGAGGGATGGATAGAGGGGAAAGGGGGTGAGGTGTGTGTGTGTGTGTGTGTGTGTGTGTGTGTGTGTGTGTGTGTGTGTGTGTGTGTGTGTAGTACTTACTGCCTGACAGGCCAGTGATGTCCATCCTGGGCAGGTGTTTGGCCTTCAGCACCACCACATTGAGCCTGTGAGTGACAGGCTGGTAGGACAAAGACACCAGCAGCTCCCCACGGCTCACACACTGCAGAGAGAACGCAGGGTTAGAATGTAGATACACACACACTGCAGAGAGAACGCAGATACACACACACTGCAGAGAGAACGCAGGGTTAGAATGTAGATACACACACACTGCAGAGAGAACTCAGATACACACACACTGCAGAGAGAACGCAGGGTTAGAATGTAGATACGCACACAGTGCCGAGGGAACGCAGGGTTAGAATGTAGATACACACACACTGCAGAGAGAACGCAGGGTTAGAATGTAGATACACACACACTGCAGAGAGAACGCAGGGTTAGAATGTAGATACACACACACTGCAGAGAGAACGCAGGGTTAGAATGTAGATACACACACACTGCAGAGAGAACGCAGGGTTAGAATGTAGATACACACACACTGCAGAGAGAACGCAGGGTTAGAATGTAGATACACACACACTGCAGGGAAAACACCTAGTTAGAACACACACATGCACACACAAAGTACGCATACAGTACACTCATACACACAAAACCTGCCTTGCACACAAATAGGGCAGACATTATACGTCCATAACCCACTACCCACTTCCACACAATTTATACACCATAGATAATTTCCGTAAAAGTAATATACAGTATGTAGACCTGCGGCTTCCCCTGTCTTTCTGTTCATCTCGCTCTCCGTTTTACTCTTGGCCTCACTCTCTTTCTCGTGAATTCGTATACTACACCTAGGTGTCACTATGGCAACGCACTGTGGGAGGCGGCCCAAGGCTGAGCTTGAACTTAAAAAAGGAGAACTAGAGAATTACCCGGGCCGGGACGTACGCGCGCGTGTGTCTTGCCATGCGTGCGTGTGCAAATCCGCTACCATCTGCACTGGGATCTGCATGCAAAGTATGACGTAAATAGATAGCCTCCTAATTTTCTCTAGTCCAGTGCATCTGTAGCTTTTTCATTAATGAGCAGGACTTAACGCCACATCTCATTTAGAATCCCCACTAGGGGAATTCTGCTCTAAGAAAGACTAGTCTATAAAAATAGTCTGAAACCACTGCAGTCGGTACACAACAATACTCTACAGTTCTCTAACACTGTACTCCTTTTGACTATAATCTGAAGTACTCATGTAGTAAATGGTATATTTCACACTTAAAAGCACCTTTTGAGTATATAAATGAACATGCCATACACTCACTGCGGAGTGAAATGCAGAAAATGACCCACCATTTTTTTTTAGTGTTGCTTAGTTCCCTGACAATTTAATCTTTCAAAAAATATTTCTCTAAAGTACAACGCAAATGGTACATTTGTCATACTTTCAAGCATTTTTTAAAATTATATGAATGGACATACCATAATCTCAGTTTGCGCTTGGTTTATTTCTTTAAGTCTCCTATGGCCTCATTAGTCAAGACGGGCTGAGAGAGAAGTCCTAACAGCGCTAGGAGCTAGTGCTGCCATATAAACCAATGTGACATTTTGGACGCCTTGGGCTGAACGGGAGTTTTGATGCGTTTTAGTGCTCCTGTAGAATGGTGGAGAATCACAATGCTCAAAATATACCTTTTTATGTTCTAAACGGGTAACTGCCAAGTGTGTGAGCTACCGCTGTCGTAATGAGTGTGACGTCTTTACTGCTCCCCACTTCAATAATTTAAGCTTCCCCCCTCCACTTAAGTCCCCCCCCCCGATAAAAGTTTCATGGACGTCTCCTCTGGACTTATGGTCCAGCCACACTCCTTTTTATCGCAGCGCCATCTCGCTTTCTCTCCGTCCAAAGATGCCCTTCTCTCTCTAATTCATCCCCTACTACTCTATCATCCATCTCTCTCTTTCTCATGTACTCTTGTCTTTTTTTCCGCTCTTCATTTGTTCAGTGGCATCGCACTCCTTCTCCTCTTCATCAGCAGATACCCAAGTCTCTCTTTTTCATTTACTCAAATAGAGGGAGAGAAAGATTAGTTTATGTCTTGTTCCTTCTCTCTCCCCACTGGAAGATCGATTCCCTTCTGTCTCTAAACCGCTTCAGGCTGCAGTGAAATGGGAGGGAATTCAATTTAAGGCCCTCTTCTGAACGAAGGAGTAAAGAGATGAGGAGAGAGAGAGAGATGGAAGGAGAGGAAGAAAGGGAGAGAGGGGGTAGAAAGAGACAGATAACAGAGAGGAAGATGAGAGACAGGAAGAGAAAGGGAAAGAGAGGGAGAGAAAAAGAAAGAGAGAGGAAATGGTAGAACTATGTACTGATAAATCTCTATAGGAGTCAGAGAGAGAGAGAGGGGTGTGAAATAGTGTGACTGCATGGAGATGAAATTGAGAATGTTGGCGTGGGTTTATGTGTATATGGAGGAAGATATTATGCATGTGTGTATATATATCTGTACTGCCTCGCTTGACAGGCTTACATTGGCACTGGGAATGATACTTATGCATGTAATGTGTTTACACATGTGTCGTGTGGGCATGACTGTGCATGTGTGTGTGTGTCTGCTGCTGTCTTCGAAAGAATTTAAAAGAAACAGGTTGTGTATGCTGAATGAGCCTCTCTCTGTGTGTGTGTGTGTGTGTGTGTGTGTGTGGTATGCATTTAGGTTTCTCTGTAATCCTTTTCTCAGTGCAGATTGTGTTGTGCAGAGGTCTCTCTCTCTCGGTCTCTCCCTCTCTGTGCTATGTGTGGGGCTCTTTCTTGTCAATGGGAGTAGCCTACCCCCTCTATTTCTCTTTCTCTCTCCATTGCCCTCCCTCTCGTCTCCATCTTTCTGCTCTGTCTATACCACCCCTCTCTCTCCCCTGCCCTCTCTCTCCATCCCCTCTCTTTCTCCATCCCCTCTCTCTCCCCATCCACTCTCTCTCTCTCCATCCCCTCTCCTCTCCTCTCCTCCCCTCTCTCTCCCTACCCTCTCTCTCTCTCCCTACCATTTCTCTCTCCCTCCTCTCTCTCTCCCTATTCTCTCTCTCCCTATTCTCTCTCCCCCTCTCTCTCTCTCTCTCCCTCCCTCATTTTGCAAATGTATCGCCTTTCTGCCAACCTTTCTCTCTTTCTTCCCCGTCTCTCTCATTATCCCTCCCCCTCTTCATCTCTGGTGTTGCTGGCCATAAAAGCCCATCAACTGTTCCACTTCTCCATCCTCTCTCTCTATCCTTTTCTCCCTCCTTACCACTCCAACTCCTCCCTCTATCCTCAAATTCTGTCTACTCATCTCTCTATGAATTGCCCTCTTTTACCACACCCCATTCTCTCCCTCCCTTTCATCCTCTTTCCCCCTTTCGTCTCCCTTCTTTTCATTCCGGCCCTCATTCTAGAGTCTTTTTCATCATCTATCCTCCATCCCTCGATTCCTCACCTGTATTCCTCTCAATAAAAGAAAATGCCTTTCTCACTTTCATCCGGTTTCTCCTCTCTCTCCCTCCTCCTCCTTCTCTCCATTCCTAATTCCCATTCTCTAACCAGGATGTGTCTTTTGTCATTATTGTAGAAGAGAATGTTCTTAATAACATGTTTAAATAAAAAGGTAATAAATACAAGTAATTCCTTGTCTCCTCCCTCCATCCTTCCCTTTCCCTTTCCTCACCTGGATGTGTCTCTTGCTGATCTGTTGGGTGATGTGAACTCGTCCTGTGCTGGGGTCCAGCCCGGCCAGAGGCACTGCCGCCTCCCCGATGACATCATCACGGGCGAAGCGGTCAAAGCTGAGCACCAGGAAGTGCAGTGTGAGGTCGGGCAGTGTGCTGTAGGCCACGCCGTAGAACGTAAACGTCTCGTCAAACACTGGCTCCAAGGTCTTCCTCAGGACGCGGGTCTGCAGAGCAATTGGTCATATTTCAGTCTGGTTGCTATTGTGACAATAGCACTTAAACAGTTACACGTACATTAACAGTTAAACAGTTACACTTACAGTAACACTTACACTTACAGTAACACTTAAACAGTTACACTAACAGTAACACTTAAACACTTACACTTACAGTAACACTTAAACAGTTACACTTACAGTAACACTTAAACAGTTACACTTACAGTAACACTTAAACACTTACACTTACAGTAACACTTAAACAGTTACACTTACAGTAACAGTAACACTTACAGTAACAGTTAAACAGCTACAGTGACACAACTCTTTTACAATACAAAATGAGAGGGATAATGCAGCGGTCTTCAAACTTTTCTTGCCCAGGGCCCCAATCATGTTTGCATACTAAAACCTTTCTTTTTTTAAATGTTCTTATTTTTATCTAATCCTGTACTAATGAAAATTCAAATAATTCAATAATAAAAGTATTAAGCTAATTGGGACCGCAACCCCAAATACCTAAACCCTAAACACAACAAAGCAAATCAAGGATTAACCCTGTAGGTAGGAAGAAACCTCCAGAGGAACCAGACTCACCTTGACCCGATGCTTCTTTTCTGGCAGTATGGTCATCTTCACGTAGGGGTCCGAGCTACCCGCCTGCTCGTCCACGGCCGGCAGACCCTGGGCGCCAACAATGGTCACCACCAGCGCCTTCTTGGGGAAGTTGTAGTCCACGGACAGGCTGAGGGTGCCTAGGGCAGCGTGCGGCGTGGTGGTGCCCTCCCCCTGGCACGGAGTAAAGGGCGAGGCTGTCTTGCTGGCATCACAGCTACTGCTACTGCTGTTACCTCCGGAGCTGCTCTCCAGGCAGCAGTAGTCGGCTCGGATGGGCAGCGCCCGCTCTAGCCTGGGCTGTCCAGCAGGAGGCAGCAGGTGGCTCATCTGCAGGTGGGTGGAGCCGTTGAGCAGGCCCGTTTCTGGGTCAGCGTCCACCAGCATCACCCTTCCTCCCCCTCCTCCGCCTCCACCTCTTCCTCGCTCGCCATTACGACCCCACTCGACGCCGGATCCGCCGCCATTTTGCGAGGAGCCCGGGCGTCGACCCACGCGGACGATCTTCTTGTTACTGAGTGTCTCCGGGTAGATGCTGATTCCCTTGAGCATGTGGATGAACTTGTAGGGCGGGTCCACGGCCGGGTCGCAGGGCCCCGATTGGAGCTTGTAGCTGCCCGTCATCTGGCGGTAGCGACGCTGGCAGCAGGTCCAGAGGAAGACGGCCACCGTGACCGAGACCACCAGGACCCCGGCGCCCAGGAAGCCCGCCAGCACCGGGGACACCTCTGAGAGGGGCGAGGAGGGGAATGAGGGACAGGGAGAGAGCAGGGAAATCTTATTCATTTTATGATTTCCTTTCCACCGTCATTCACTTCATTCCTTCAATACTGATGGGTTGAAAGCCTTACTAACAGGTAGATTAGGCCTTCTAAAAAACTGCCTTCAACAAACAAAGGAAGAACACGTGCGGTATGAAAACACATAATGAAACAGAAGGTTGTATTCCATCAAAGAGCATAATTCCCTGCCTAAAGTGAGAAGATGAAAGGCTGTCAAAAATATGTGTCCCGAAAAGCAGGAAAACTGGTTAAACCTTGTAAAATGGATGGACTTGATCAGAGTATTTCAATTTTTTTCCCCCTGTTCACGTTTCGTGGGGCCTTGCCCCATACAGTCAGTCAGATGAGGAAGTTGAAGTTAGTATAAGCCGTTGCAGAAGGATTACAGTATGTTCTACACCATGTTCTACCCGGAGCGTTTAGGAAAACACACAACACCACTGACCTACATTTGGACTAAGCATGTGACCCGGTTTAAAAAGTGACTGACAGCTGTGGCACCAGCCTGGATCCAAGCTTCGGCTGGCACCTTACTTGACAGTACACGTTTAACTGGTATTCCAAATCAAATCCAATTTTATTTGGCACATGCGCCGAATACAACAGGTAGACCTTACCGTGAAATGCTTACCTACAAGCCCTTAACCAACAATGCAATTTTAAGAAAAATAAGACTTAAGAAAATATTTACTAAATAAAACAAATAAACAAATAAAAAAGCAACAATAAAATAACAATAACGAGGCTATATACAGGGGGTACCGGTACCAAGTGAATGTGTGGGGGTACTGGTTAGTCAAGGTAATTGACGTAATATGTACATGTAGGTAGAGGTAGTGACTATGCAAATAGTCCGGGTAGCCATTTGATTAGCTGTCCAGAAGTCTTATGGCTTGGGGGTAGAAGCTGTTATTCTTAGCAAGAAGCCTTTTGGACCTAGACTTGGAGCTCCGTACCACTTGCCGTGCTGTAGCAGAGAGAACAGTCAATGACTAGGGTGGCTGGAGTCTTTGGCCATTTTTAGGACATTCCTCTGACACCGCCTGGTGTAGAGGTCCTGGATGGCAGGAAGCTTGGTCCCAGTGATGTACTGGGCCGTAACGCATTACCCTCTGTAGCGCCTTGAGGTCAGAGGCCGAGCAGTTGCCATACCTTAAATAGTGGTGCGAAATAAAGTGCTGCCTAGTTCTGAGGTGTGGCTATGGATGTGAGGAGAAAGGTGAGGCTAAGGACACAGGGAGAGGGAGACTTTTTCTGAAAATATCATTTTTAAGAGATGGATAAATAATATCAACAAACACGTGTGATGGAATATTTGGTATTCTGAATAAAGGAAAACTATTCTATGGCATTTCTATGTTAACCGTAGTAGATTAACATAAGCGGTGCATTGTGTTTTGCTAGTTATCAACACAATCAGTGAATTTAAAAGGGTCAAATTATTAAATGAACAGTGCATAGCATTGTGTATTGTGAGTCACTGTAACGGCTTTCTAATGGTGAAGGAGAGTCGGACCAAACAGCGTGTCTATTGCGATTCATCTTTAATAAACAAACGTAACACACAACAAAACACTAACACTACAAAACGAAAACCGAAAACAGCCTATACAAGTGTCTACTAACCTCTAACCAGGACATCAAGACACACAGGACAATCACCCACAATACAACCAAAGAATATGGCTGCCTAAATATGGTTCCCAATCAGAGACAACGGTAAACACCTGCCTCTGATTGAGAACCACTTCAGACAGCCATAGACTCTCCTAGAACACCCCACTAAGCTACAATCCCACTATACACACATACCAAAATCCCAAGACAAAACACACCACAATACAAAAACTCTATGCCACACCCTGGCCTGACCCAATACATGAAGAAAACACAAAATACTTAGACCAGGGCGTGACAGTCACTGGAAATGTGTAACAGAAATATAGTTGGATTGATGTTGATATAGACACTGAAAGCAGTCAGGGAACGCTTCACTGTGTCGACTATTAAGCACTACAAGGTATTATAATAGGAACAAATCTGAATAAAGTCTTCCATTACTGTGGCCATGTTCAGTATAATTTGATATAAAAAAGTAATTCTGCACTTGGCTTGCTGCTACCAGTCATTTCAGAAGTACAGCGCATTCGAAAAGTGTTCAGACCTCTTCACCTTTTCCACATTTTGTTACGTTACAGCCTGATACGAAAATGGATTAAATCATTGTTTCCCCTCATCAATCGACACACAATACCCCATAATGACAAAGCACAAACAGGTTTTTTAAATTTTTTGCTAATTTATTAAAAATAAAAAACTGAAATGTGACATTTACATAAGCATTCAGACCCTTTACTCAGTACTTTGTTGAAGCACCTTTGGCAGCGATTAGCTGTGACGCTACAAGTTTGGCAGACAGGTATTTACAGGTACAGGTGCATCAACGCCTGGGACCGAGGTGACTGAAAAACATCTATCTCAAGACCATCAGACTGATTAACAGCAATCACTAACTCAGAGAGGCTGCTGCCTACATTGAGACCCAATAACTGGCCCCTAAATGGGTCACTAGTCACTTTATACAACGGCACTAAATAATGCCACTTTAATCATGTTTACATATCTTGCATTACTCATATCACATGTATATACTGTATTTTATTTATAATGTTTACATATCTTACATTACTCATATCACATGTACAGTGGGTCAAAAAAGTATTTAGTCAGCCACCAATTGTGCAAGTTCTCCCACTTAAAAAGATGACAGAGACCTGTAATTTTCATCATAGGTACACTTCAACTATGACAGACAAAATGAGAAAAAAAAATCCAGAAAATCACATTGTAGGACTTTTTATGATTTTTTTTGCAAATTATGGTGGAAAATAAGTATTTGGTCACCTACAAACAAGCAAGATTTCTGGCTCTCACAGACCTGTAACTTATTCTTTAAGAGGCTCCTCTGTCCTCCACTCGTTACCTGTATTAATGGCACCTGTTTGAACTTATCAGTATAAAAGACACCTGTCCACAACCTCAAACAGTCACACTCCAAACTCCACTATGGCCAAGACCAAAAAGCTGTCAAAGGACACTGTATTTTATGTATCTATTGTACCATGCCTATGCCGCTCGACCATCGCTCATCCATATACTTACATGCACATATTCTCATTCACCCCTTTAGATGTGTGTATTAGGTAGTAGTTGTGGATTTTTAGATTACTTGTTAGATATTACTGCACTGTCGGAACTAGAAGCACAAGCACTTCGCTACACTCGCATTAACATCTGCTAACACTGTGTATGTGACAAATAAAATGTGATTTACTTGGGGAGTTTCTCCCGTTCTTCTCTGTAGATCCTCTCAAGCTCTGTCACGTTGGATGGAGAGCATTGCTGCACAGCTGTTTTCAGGTCTCTCAAGAGGTTCAAGTCCGGGCTCTGGCTGGGCCACTCAAGGACATTCAGAGATTTGTACCGAAGCCACTCCTGCGTTATCTTGGCTGTGTGCTTAGGGTTGTTGTCCTGTTGGAAGGGGAACCATCACCCCATTCTGAGGTCCTGAGCACTCTGGAGCAGGTTTTCATCAAAGATCTCTCTGTACTTTCAATGCCGCAGAAAGTTGTTGGCACCCTTCCCCAGATCTGTGCCTCGACACAATCCTGTCTCGGAGCTCTACGGACAATTCCTTCGACCTCATGGCTTGGATTTTGTTCTGATATGCACTGTTAACTGTGGGACCTTATATAGACAGGTGTGTGCCTTTCCAAATCATGTCCAATCAATTGAATTTACCACAGGTAGACTCCAATCAGGTTGTAGAAATATTTCAAGGATGATCAATTGAAACAGGATGCATCAGAGCTAAATTCAGAGTCTCATAGTAAAAGGTTCTGAATACATATGTAAATAAGGTATTACTGTTTTGAACTTTTAAAAAATAATCTAAAAACCTGTTTTCTCTTTGTCATTATGGACTATTGTGTGTAGATTTTCTCACCAATGTTTTTATTGAATCCATTTAAGAATAAGGCAGTAACGTAACAAAATGTGGAAAAAGTCAAGGGTCAAATGTCAAAATTTTCCCGAATGTACTGTAGGTACTTCATCAACTCAAGACCCTCTGAACCCTGTTGTTTTGACAGCAATTTTGACGTTACAAAACACGACTGTATTGGTCACAACATCTATGGCGGCATTTCTTTCAAAACCTCTTTGTAAGTCATCTATTAGAATGGGGCAATAATTAGTGTCGTTCTGGCTCAGGCAAGTCTTGCTTACGTTCTTACTTGCAATCTCTTCAGTACTGACTCAATCTCTGAGTAACCTGAGAGAGACCGCCTCTTCACCAACCCTGTAGTCACAAACATGCACACAAACTGTAGTCGGTGTTGTAACGAGTCCAAAGACTAACCTGAGTGAGAGCAATACCTTATTGGTCCCGTGTGGTTCAGTTGGTAGAGCATAGTGCTTGCAATGCCAAGGTTGTGGGAACGATTCCCATGGGGCACCAGTACAAAACAAAAACAAAAGTCTGAAAACGTTTGCACTCGCTACTGTAAACAGTTTCATGGTCACATTTTCTAAGGGACCGATTGACAGAGGCACATTGCCTATCTTTGAGTAAGTAGTGGGTTTTCTGTCTTGTTGCCAATGTTTACACTACAGTGGGAATAAAAAAAAGTATGTGAAGCCTTTAGAATTACCTGGATTTCTGCATAAATTGGTCATAACATTTGATCTGATCTTCATCTAAGTCACAAAAATAGACAAATACAGTCTGCTTAATTAAACTAATAACACACAAACAATTAGAATTTTTCATGTCTTTATTGAACACACGGTGTAAGCATTCACAGTGCAAGGTGAAAAAAGTACAGTTGAAGTCGGAAGTTCACATACACTTAGGTTGGAGTCATTACAACTCGTTTTTCAACCACTCCACAAATTTCTTGTTAACAAACTATAGTTTTGGCGGTTAGGACATCTACTGTGTGCATGACACGTGTAATTTTTCCAACAATTGTTAACAGACAGTTTATTTCACTTATAATTCACTGTATCACAATTCCAGTGTGTCAAAAGTTTACATACACTAAGTTGACTGTGCCTTTAAACATCTTGGAAAAGTCCAGGAAATTATGTCATGGCTTTAGAAGCTTCTGATAGGCTAATTGACATAATTTGAGTTAATTGGAGGTGTACCTGTGGCTGTATTTGAAGGCCTACCTTCAAACTCAGTGCCTATTTGCTTGACATCATGGGAAAAGAAAGAAAATAAATCAGCCAAGACCTCAGAAAAATTGTCGACCTCCACAAGTCTGGTTCAACCTTGGGAGCAATTTCCAAACGCCTGAAGGGGCCACGTTCATCTGTACAAACAATAATATGCAAGTATAAACACCATGGGAGCACGCAGCTGTCATACCACTCAGGAAGGAGACACCTTCTGTCTCCTAGAGATGAACGTACTTTGGTGCGAAAAGCGCAAATCAATCCCAGAACAACAGCAAAGGACCTTGTGAAGATGCTGGAGGAAACAGGTACAAAAGTATCTATATCCACAGTAAAACAAGTCCTATATCGACATAACCTGAAAGGCCGCTCAGCAAGGAAGACGCCACTGCTCCAAAACCGGCATAAAAAAAGCCAGACTACGGTTTGCAACTGCACATGGGGACAAAGATCGTACTTTTTGGAGAAATGTCCTCTGGTCTGATGAAACAAAAATAGAACTGTTTGGCCATAATGACCATCGTTATGTTCGGAGGAAAAATGGGGAGGCTTGCAAGCCAAAGAACACAATCCCAACCGTGAAGCATGGGGGTGGCAGCATCATGTGGTGGGGGTGCTTTGCTGCAGGAGGGACTGGTGCACTTCACAAAATAGATGGCATCATGAGGGAGGAAAATGATGTGGATATATTGAAGCAACATCTCAACACACCAGTCAAGAAGTTAAAGCTTGGTTGCACATGGCTCATCGAAATGGACAATGACCCCAAGCATAATTCCAAAGTTGTGGCAAAACGGCTTAAGGACAACAAAGTCAAGGTATTGGAGTGGCCATCACAAAGCCCTGACCTCAATCCTACAAAAAAAATTGTGGGCAGAACTGAAAAAGCGTGTGCGAGCAAGGAGTCCTACAAACCTGACTCAGTTACACCAGCTCTGTCAGGGGGAATGGGCCAAAATTCACCCAACTTATTGTGGGAAGCTTGTGGAAGGCTACAATTTAAAGGCAATGCTACCAAATACTAATTGAGTGTATGTAAACTTCTGACCCACTGGGAATGTCATTTTTCTGTTGATGAAAGCAAGCTGTCCAGGCCCTGAGGCAGCAAAGCAGCCCCAAACCATGATGCTCCCTCCACCATAGTTTACAGTTGGGATGAGGTTTTGATGTTTGTGTGCTGTGCCTTTTTTTCTCCACATAAAGTGTTGTGTGTTCCATCCAAACAACCAAACTTCAGTTTCATCTGTCCACAGAATATTTTGCCAGTAGCGCTGTGGAACATCCAGGCGCACTTTTTCAAACTTTAGACGTGCAGCAATGTTTTTTTTGGACAGCAGTGGCTTCTTCCGTGGTGTCCTCCCATGAACACCATTCTTGTTTAGAGTTATGTATCGTAGACTCGTCAACAGAGATGTTGGCATGTTCCAGAGATTTCTGTATGTCTTTAGCCGACAGTAGGATTCTTCTTAACCTCATTGAGCATTCTGTGCTGTGCTCTTGCAGTCATCTTTGCAGGAAAGCCAGTCTTAGGGAGAGTTTAATTTATTTTACGTTTATTTAACTAGTCAAGTCCGTTTTAAGAACAAATTCTTATTTACAATTACGGCCTATGGACAGTAGGTTAACTGCCCTGTAGCAACAGTGCTGAAATGTCTCAATTTATAGACAATTTGTCTTACCGGACTGACTTTTAGAGATACTTTTGTTACCCTTTCCAGCTTTATGCAAGGCAACAATTCTTCATCTTAGGTCTTCTGAGATCTCTTTTGTTCAAGGCATGGTTCACATCAGGCAATGCTTCTTGTGAATAGCAAACTCACATTTTGTGAGTGTTTTATATGGGGCAGGGCAGCTCTAACCAAAATCTCCAATCTCGTCTCATTGATTGGACTCCAGGTTAGCTGACTCCTGACTCCAATTAGCTTTTGCAGAAGTCATTAGCCTACAGTAGGAGTTCATATACTTTCCCCAACCTACACTGTGAATGTTTAAATGATGTACTCAATATAGACAAGAGAAATACAATAATTTGAGTGCTATTAGTTTAAGCACACTGAGTTTGTCTATTGTTGTCAAATTTATGCAGAAATCCAGGTAATTCCAAAGGGTTCACATACTTTTTCTTGCCATTGTATGTCTGTATTGTTACTTTTGTGTTGTATGTTTACTACCATGGAAACTTGGTTTTTATTTAGTATTTGCTCCACTCTCGTCTCTCTCTTGCATAACACTCATCTCCATTTCCCTCACTTCTATCCATATCTTGTTCTTTCTCTCTCTTTCTCTCTCCCTCTCTCTCTCTCTCTAGGTGGCCCGTGTCATGGGTCGCCCTGGCAACCGCGGGGCCCCTCTCCCATCGAGCTGGTCAGATGGAGCTGATTGGAATTCAAAGTTTGCCCAGGAACCCCAGAGCGGATGAGAACAGGATGTGTGTTCCACCATCTCCACACAAGCAGCCCTTAACCAGACGCCAGCAACCACCAGAGGGGGAGGGGGAGGGGGGGGGTTGCCTATTCTGAGAAAGTTTCTATGTAAAGAGAGAGGCTGAGAGATGTTTTTGGCAGACATGGCGGCAGAAGTGGGTGTATGCGTATCTGTGTCTGTGCGTGTGCGTGTGTGCATGTGTGTGGTTGACAGACACCGCTGTACAGCTGCACTGATCACAGCTATAATGAGGCCTCAAGAGCTTTGGAGAGTTTCTCCTTGTCTCCTGTGAGTTCTATGTAAAACTCCACAGCATCATGGATAATAAGTATAGGAACTACACTATAAACACTTAGCATACTGAGTGTTCATGCATTTACAAACATTCCTAAAAACACACCCACATACAGCATTCACAAAAAGCCACTGATGCAGATGCATAAAAAAACTAAATAAATAAATACCCTGAATTATGCATGCCGTTGTCATGGGAAATTTCATGGAAGTTACTTGTCGTTTTTAGTGTAAACCAGGGATCATCAACTAGATTCAGCCGCTGGCCGATTTTATTTCTGGAGTGGATGTTCGGGGGGCCGGAACATAATTACAAATAACTTGTAGACTGCAAATTGACCACAAGAAGCCCAAACAGATATCATATTTGACTTAAACATAATCAGATTCACATCTGCATTCTGATAAGCCACCTTCTACCGTTAAAATCTGTGACTGAAGCCCAAACCAACCTCAGTGGTCAGGAATAACTATGCATAGTCACATTTGCTTAAGGTTACCTACCTCTGTTATAAAACAAAGATGACAGAGGCCCCAGCTATCGACTACAATAATTCTGCACCAGATTTTCTCTTGGAGGAAAATGGAAGTACAATTATAAGTCCTCTTGCTTTCTATATAAAAAAAACAGGTTTCGGCAATAGCTGCCTTCATTAACCTTCATGCACCTTGGCGGGAACTAGTAGCCTGGTAAAACCAGACTGAACACAGCCTTCACGATTGGAAGCAATAGTGAGTGCAACATTAAGCCTGGTTTGACCAGGCTAGTTCTTGACTGGATAACTCCAGATGCTTGAGCCTGCAGCCAGCCACACCCTGGGCCACCAGTAAGCTGCATGTGCAGGGATTTAGCTGTGTGTCAGCAGTCAATATTCATATCCAGCAGTGAAGTCAGTTGGAGGGGCTTAGCAACAGTGCAGGAGGCCAAAATTGGGTCAGCAGGCACTTGTCCAGTTGTGTGACAGACAGGAGGCTTTAAAGAGCTTTTGGAAAAATCAAAATGGCCAGAAAAGGATAGTTGCAAACATGGTTACTTGAGGACAGAAAGTGTGTTAGAAATCAAAGGTAGGGGCCTCCCGAGTGGTACAGTGGTCTAAGACATTGCATCGCAGTGCTAGTTGTGCCACTAGAGATCCTGGGTTCGAGTCCAGACTCTGTCGCAGCTGTTTCCTCCGACACATTGGTGCGGCTGGCTTCCGGCTTAAGTGGGCATTGTGTCAAGAAGCAACCCTTGGTTGGGTTGTGTTTCGGAGGACGCACGACTCTTGACCTTCGCCTCTCCTGAGTCCGTACGGGAGTTGCAGCGATGAGACAAGACTGTAACTACCAACCGGATACCACGATATTGGGGAGGAGAAAAAAAGGGGTTAAAGAGAAAATAAATCAAAAGGTAGCAGGAAGACGAGAGAGAGATGGATCGTCAGGAGAGAAAGAGGAGAGGAAATGGTGAAAGGAAGAGAGAGAGTGAGGAAATGGGGCACGAATGAGTGGTGACATTAGCTGCTAACAGAGAGACAAACAGTGAGACAAAGGATGCATAGCTAGGTCCCAGACTGAGAGTCGAGAGCAAGCGTGCCAGACAAACAGACTGGTTGGGACATTTCTGAAGAGTGACTTCCCTGCGGGCCATGGGAATTCAGAACAGCAGGCGGCTAAACCATTTAGAATATTTTTTGTATTGGCATTCAAAACAGTTACTGGCATCCAATTCTGCTTTCCCTTCTCTCTTTCTCCTGATCCTCCAAGGAAATGTTCTCCCTTTTCCTACTCTATTTTGTCATCTCTCTCTTCCTCTCTCATCCACTCACTGTATCTCCATAGTGTCTTCGCTACCCACACCCATTATCCCCCTCTAGACAAAGACTCGACCCCTCTACTCCATTGATCATTGCGACCTCAGTGGGGCTTGAGAATCAGATGATGTCACTTTTTTGGAGGGTCTTTAAAGCCCAGCTGAGCAGCTCTTGTTGCCTAGAGGCATTCCCCCAGCGAGAGACTGACATTACCCATAAGGTCAAGGTCTAAATGAAATAAACCGTTCAAACCTCAATCGCAATACTGAAGAAAAGGTTGAAATCCAGAACTTACTAATAAAACCAACAGTATCAAAAGGAGCACAATGCTTGAAAGAACAAGCGTGTGTGTGTGTGTGTGTGTGTGTGTGTGTGTGTGAGAGAGAGAGAATGTGTGTGTGCTCGTGTCTATGCACACGTGTCTGTGCACAAGCAGGGGGCATCCATGATTAATAGACTGCAGTAAATTTTTAATCACGAGCAATGATTCTAATTGTCTGATTCATACGCGAAGAGGAGAGTGGGGAAGTGTGGGACCGTGGAGGAATACAGGAACACAGAGGAGTGTGACGGTAGGGCAGGAAGAGGAGGACGAGGTTATGATGGAGAGAGGAGCGTTGTGCAGTTACCGAAGAGAGGAGGAAAGGAGGAAATGAGGAGTGTGTTATTAAGGATAAAGTGTGACGTCTGGGCTTAGACTACCAGAAGAGTAGTAAATATAACCAGCACTCCATACTCTGAATTCACTCATTCTAACCACTAAATGAATGGGCAGGTAGCAACAACGTAACCACATGTAACATTGGGATTTTGCATTAGTATATGCATCAAAAGTCCCAATGCAAAGTGACCTCCCTTTTCTATTGTTGGCGTTATTACATAAAACCGATTAGAATTCCGAAGTATCGGCGAAGTCCAGTCGGGAAAAGGTTTTCCATGGTGTGATGTAATATAGAGGAACAGGTAAGCCAGCCTGATCCCTATAATGTAAACTCCAACAGAAATAACGTCAAATCTATAACTTCAAATTAATCAAAATCGCCATGACTACTGGTTTCAACAACATTTTCAGCCAACTTACAAGCAAATACTTTTTGAATTTATTGTTACAACAACTTGCAAAATTGCTAGCCAACTAGTCTGCTCACGTTAGCCATACTACCCTGCTTACGTTAGCACGGAATGAGTCAGCCAGTTGCTATCAACAGCTAGCTTACAGCTACATTAAAGTAAACCAACGTTTAGGAAATACATAACGCCATAATATTAGCTACTGTATATGCAGTTATTTTAGCCAGCAAGCTAGCTAGCCAGCGTTAGCTATTTAGCCAACTAGCTATTAGCTTAGCCAGCCTAGCCAACCACCACAGTTATAGTCAGTAAGCTAGAATCCAACTTCTGGAGACCAGATAGAAAAAAAATGAATACAACACAACTAAAAAATAACTGCAGATTAAAAGAAAAGAGAGAGCAGAGACTTACAGATTGAAGGTTGGGGCCCATCCGATGGTAAAACGTTTAAAAGAGTGCAGGCTGAGTTAGCTACCAAAGTGAGGGGGAGGCGAGTGCTTCACCGGGCAGAAATCCAAAATAGATAGATTCTAGATGTCTGTCAACTAGCGTGCTAGCATTAAGCCAAGGTGGAAAAAGTTACAAAACTCATGTAGCCTATTTCATAGCGAACATGGCAAAAGTTGACAAAACAAAAAGGAGAACAGATGTGGTACTACACAATTAAAGAAAGTCGGTATGATATTCTTTCATTTTAAGCCCATGGCAAGCACTAGAGCCTGCCGTGCCAACAGGTTCTCACTAGATAACACAGCCACAAAGTCTGTGAGAAGCATGATGTGTGGTCGACGTTTTCCAGCTCGAGCTACCTACAGAGCTAGCATACAAACTCGGTTGCAGAGTAAATCCTCCATATGAGAAATAGTGCATTGCGAGAAATAGTGCATTGTGGATAATTTAGAAGTTATCTGGAAATAATAAATATGTAATAACCCCAAAACATAACTATGTTTGAACTTATAGGTAACCAGATCATGACTGCAACTAAGTTACTAAGTCTTTGACCACACTGTGTTGTTCCATTGGTGAGTAAAAACTCATGCTTCCTACCCTTTCGGTGCCAAACCAACCAGGATTCGACCACTAACTTCAGGAAGGTGATGTCAAGGTACGAGGAAATAATACCTTCCTAAGTAACTCCACTCCTAAGAGTTGTGTGTCTCAAGTATTCTTCAAATAACTCCAAAACTCATAGAAATGTTCTCGTAAACACACCCGTTTCCCTCTTACATGTACAACAGATGGCACACAGACAAAACACTTCTGTAAATGTCCATCTCCCCTACCGCCATCAACACGCTGGGGTAAACCACTGCTGCTCAGCTTCTCACAGGACTGAGCTAATAGACTAGCTAAACCCCCTTTCACACAACGTTAGCCTTCTCTGTGTGTGTTTCTTCATCCTGAAATCTCTGTGAATATGAGTGACACAGACAGACACCTTGTCCCGAGGTGGAGTGTGCCTGTATTTCAACACTGGGACAGAAAGAGGCTTGTCACTCTGACACCAGTCACTATGGCATTAAATCACAAGCTCTGTTCGGCACTGCCACTGCGGCTATGCCGGACACACTGCAGAGAGAAGGAACGGAGAGAGCTGGAGGGAGGGGAGAGGTAGGACTGTGTGTCGGCTCACCCCTTCATCCAGGCTAGACTGCCTCAGTAAGAGATGTAGCCCTGAAGAGATAAAGTCAATAACATAAGGGTACTAAACAAGGAAAACCTTTTAAGTGAGTTATACCATCTTCATAAGACATATAAAGGTGTTTTACATTGCTTATGTTATGACTGTGTAATGTCCTCATCAAGTACATACATTACGGGTCAAAAGTTTTAGAACACCTACTCATTCAAGGGTTTTTCTTTATTTTATATTATTTTCTACATTGTAGAATAATAGTAAAGACATCAAAACTATGAAATAACACATATGGAATCATGTAGTAACCAAAAAAGTGTTAAACAAATCCAAATATATTTTATATTTGAGATTCTTCAAATAGCCACCCTTTGCCTTGATGACAGCTTTGCACACTCTTAGCAATATGTACATAGCACATCCAACTACCTCATCCCCATACTGTTATTTAAAAAAAAAATCTTGCTCCTTTGCACCCCAGTATCTCTACTTGCACATTCATCATCTGCACATCTGTCACTCCAGTGTTTAATTTGTATATTGTAATTACTTCGCCACCATGGCCTATTTATTTCTTTACCTCCCTTATCTTACCTCATTTGCACACACTGTATATATACTTTTTTCTACTGTATTATTGACTGTATGTTTGTTTATTCCATGTGTAACTCTGTGTTGTTGTATGTGTCGAACTGCTTTGCTTTATCTTGGCCAGGTCGCAGTTGTAAATTAGAACTTGTTCTCGAAGAAATCCGGAACAACATACAGAAGTGTCTATAAGCAACAAAGGTCAATATCGATAGGCTAAAAGCAACAAAGGTCAAAGGTCAATTGATCGGCTAAGAAGAATATGTACAGAAGATTCAAACTACAAAAACGGACACTGGGAACTGTGAAGAGACTAAATACACTAAGAAACCGAGTTGGTCAGTCGTAGACAATCTCGTCTGTTTTAAATCCTAAATGGACACTCACTTTGATTATTCCAATATTAAGTATGGTGTTCCACAAGGTTCTGTGCTAGCACCTATGCTGTTCTCATCAAATACAAGTCTTACACGCAAACCACACCGGACACACTGCGCGCGTGAGCATTGCAAAATCAATTTACACATACATGTTATTCAATCATTTCTAACTTATTTCTCACCATAGCTCTCTGTCTTAGGTGCAGACTATCCCTCAAATAGCTCATATTTGGCTACTCCCTGACTCAACAAGTCTTTCTCCCTGCCAGTCCTTCAGGTAACTCCTACGCCATGGTTTTGGATCCAAGATGGCATTGCAGGCTGGGGATCTTTAAATATCTGCCCTCTTTTGCATCAAAGACTGCCAACCCAAACACCCACCGTCATCCCAACTATCCCCTCTGTCCACATGCATGCATTGGATAATAAGTGATAGTGTGTAGTGATGGTTAAGAATAGAGTGGGGTCCAATGGAACACAGTTTCACACTCCAATATCGTTTTCAAACTATATCACGGCGAACCAAACCTTACTGTGCTCGCTCGGGTATACGCTGATGAAAGTGAACACCCCCACAGCATTGTTTTTCAACTTTTGTATGTTATATATAATATATATGGCCATGTTTTCATGAATTTGATGATATGATCTTGAAGCCCATTCAAAACAGTATGGGACTGGATACGGAAGTAAAGCAGAAGGGGTCATCACATTCACATTGTATTTCATTTTCACATTGTCCTTTCCAGAACAATTACAGCAACAACCAGGCCAGCTCAGTACAGCTTGTTTTGGCTCGGCTCAGCTCAGCAGTGTGAGCCCTCAGGTGGGGTAAACTGCAGCTGTTCCCTCCAGCTTTGGCACTGGCCTCAACTCTGAAGGAAAGTCCTGAATCAAAGCAAAACCATGCACGTTGCTCTGGGCGATAGCTATCTGTTAAGGAGAGGAATTATGGTAATATGAATTTAACAATGCATATAAATTGGTAATGAAGAGATGATAGAACATAGAGTGCTTTTGTTGGTGTAATTAGACTCCCCACGCCCTCTCACCGAGGAGCTGCTCTAACACTCCTGACACAAACAAACACACATTAGGGCCTCACCCATCCACTGCAGACAAAGAACATAACAATCTTCTCAGGAGCTCATTTATTTTTCGGGGACTTTGTGCAGGTCAGAGGAGAGGAGAATTAGACTGTTTCTTACTGCTTTTGTCAATGTGATATGTCCCATTAGTTGTCTACACTGGTTGCTGTATATTGCGTAATTGATTGCTGAGTAATTGTAGGTGTAAACCATATATTTATACAGTAGGCTAAATATATGTGTGTGACTGGGTGTAGCCAGTGTTTTTTCCATTTCTGTCCACTCATTCTCCAGTCATTCTCTAAATAACAACATATTCTGCACAAGGTTAAGCCCCATAGCCGGTGTTTTAACTCTGACAGTGATACGTGATGCACTATTGGCAAAACATCCATCAATGCTTCCGACAGTCCCACGGTTACATAACTAGATTACAATGAGCACTCGAATTGATTGCCCAGCGAGTGAGGTTTTTGGGGAGATGTGAGACCACCCACCCCGCCCAAATGTTCTGTTAGGCTATGGACAACGGGTCCAGTTCAGGAATTCGGGTAGATGTTCATTGAAACAATAGAAGAGCGAGCAGTCGGGCATAGTTGATGCCAAGCCTCAAGAATAGACATAACGTCATCATCCTCTCTAACCCACATGCGCAGTCAACGCCATTAGAGAAGGCTGGAGAAAGTATGAGCGCAGTAGGAGCAGGCCAAACAGGTCTCACCCATAACAATAAATACGTACCGCACAATAAATATGTACTAGAAATCAACTTTATTTGTTTTTACATAATGTCAAAAGGCACATTTTTATTCAGTCCATTTCCCTGCCAATATTCCCCCTTCAAGCCAAAATCTGACGAAGCAGTATTGGTGACTGCCGGGAACTAATGCACGCATGACCACACATTTTCATATACATGCCTATTTCTAATCCCAACAAATTAAACAAATTAAACATTAGGCCTATTCTCCGTTTTAAAATTATTAGAATTTGTTGACGCAGAGTCAAGGCCTTCGCTGGCCTGTGTTCTCAACAACTTTATATATATATATTTTAAATGTATTCCAGTTGTTGGCTCAAAGCTTTCTAATCATCAGAATAACATCCATTCTAGGAGATAACCCGTGTTTTATGAAATATTAAATAGACGTGTGCCATTTATTTCAAACATCAAATTAAATTGAATATACAAAAAAACTAGGCTTTGCTGGAGATAATTAAAGTAAATGTGTAGAGAATAAACAACACATTTAGCACCTGGCGTCTTTCAGCCTTTCTAGGCCAACATGACACCATTTAGAATCCGAGGAGAACCTGAGAAACACTCATTTTTCTTCCGCTAGCCTAAAACAGTTGGCTGGCATCCAATAAGTAGCCTAAATACAGTTGTTTTCCGTTAATTATTATGAGGAAAAATATGTCTTACCATATGCTGGTCTTAAATTGGTTATCTCTGTCATTTTGAGGTTGAAATGGCTGTGTTGTTGTCAGAAGAAAAAAAATATTAAAAGAAAACAATTAAAACTCGCAGGTTTCTATTTTATTTCCATGAATGTTCTTGTCCCTCCGCTTTTTCTTAAGGTCAGATGAGACGATGTTTGACCGTGGTATTTTTCTCAGTCCGAAATTATTGTTTTGATCCTGTCGCTTCTCAATGATGCGCTCGGGATGGCATTTGCGCTTGCTTCTTCCCACTCCAGTTTCGAGCTCGGGTGCGGCTGCTGAGCGCGACTACTACAACCAGAGTTGCCCCCCCCCCCCCCCCCCCTGATAACGGGGAGTCTAGGGGAGAATCTCAATTGATTCACATGATTCCTCGCGTCCCCTCTTCTCACCTCTTTCTCAAAACACATTGGATGAGAAGGTCAGAGGTCCAGCCCCTCCAAACCTTCTCATCCAATCATATCGCCCTTCACTGCCAAGAACTGCCAAGACGCTACCAAGAATTGGCGAATGAGAACAAAGCAGTGGAATTGGCCACAAAGATGATAGGGCTAGGGATGGATCCAGAAGACGATCATCTTTTTTTTGTTGCACTAGTTAAGTACAACTGTTTTTCACAGTATAGCAACCAACTTGAAAAAAAATATGGATGTTGATGTACTCTTATTTTTAACCCCTACAGATGTCAGATCTGAACTTGATCACTCTTTTGTCTGCTTTTGCATCAGGAAATTCAAACGCAGTTGTCGTTCTCTCCAGGCTGGGGCAGTAGAGTCATTGGGATCAGGTCCGCTATCAAAATAATATTCTCTCTCGCTCTTTCAAACATTAGGCCTAGATCCTATTACTGCAACATTCAAATGTACAAAAATGGATCTGCCATGTAGCCATACACGTCAACAACCATAATTTTACATAGCTAATTATAAACTGGGTGGTTTGAGCCCTGAATGTTGATTGGCTGACAGCTGTGGTATATCAGACTGTATAGCACGGGTATGACAAAACACATATTTTTACTGCTCTAATTATGTTGGTAAACAGTTTATAATATAAATAAGGCACCTCTGGGGTTTACAATAGATTATCCCAATATACCACGGCTAATGGCTGTGTCCAGGCACTCCGCGTTGCGTCGTGCTAAGAACAGCCCTTAGCCGTGGTATATTGGCCATATACCACACCCCCTTGGGCCTTATTGCTTAAATAACACAAGATATATATTGTACTCTACTAGGCTACGACATACAAGCACGGAGTGTCCGAAGGTTTTGAATGAACTGTCAAAATTGAATTCAATCGTAGGGTGGTCCAGCAGTTATGGCCGCATCCTTCAGCGTGCCCATATAGACCTATTGTGTCAGCGTGGGTTTGATTCCCACTAATGATGTATACCCTGGATTGCTGATGCTACAGTGCTGTCAGAAAGTATTCACACCCTTTGATTTACTCCACATTCTTTTGTGTTACAAAAAAGTGGGATTAAAATGTATTTAATTGTCTTTTTTTGTCAATGATCTACACAAAATACTAGAAGTGTAAGAACAATTCTAACATTTGTAAAAAAATATATATATACATATATATATATAAATGAAACACTAATATACAGTGGGGCAAAAAAGTATTTAGTCAGCCACCAATTGTGCAAGTTCTCCCACTTAAAAAGATGAGAGAGGCCTGTAATTTTCATCATAGGCACACTTCAACTATGACAGACAAAATGAGAAAAAAAATCCAGAAAATCACATTGTAGGATTTTTAATGAATTTATTTTGCAAATTATGGTGGAAAATAAGCAATCACATTGACTTGTAATGCCAACAGGTCTCCCCTTTACTAATAGTAAGCGCACAACTCCAACAATTTCCCCCAATCTTCCCTACCAGCGAGTCAAGGAAATTTCAACAAAGTTCGAGGATATTTTCCAATGAAAGTAAAGGACAGTAATGTTATGAGTAAAGTAGAAAGAAAAGGTTTCAATAAACGATAAGATATTAAGATTTCAAGAAAGGAGTGTATATATTTGGCCTTATATTTGACTGAATGAAAGCTGATAATGAGTTTTTTTTACTCTGCTGGTTTTGGCTGGTCTCGGGAAGAAATGACGAGTCCTCACTGTCCGAGGCCAAGTAAAGATGTATCCGACACCAAGACAAGAACGAGAAACTCAATATGTGGTCGAGAGAGAGAGGACTCGAGTACTACAACACTTACTGCTAAAAACATAATTCCACTTTGACATTATGGGGTATTGTGTGTAGATCAGTGACACAACATCTCAAAGTATTTGAGATGCAGGCTGTAACACAACAAGATGTGGAAAAAGTCAAGGGGTATGAATACTTTCTGAAGACCCTGCACCTGAGGAACGCTCAACTCCGTTCTCTTATATCATGGCGGGTTGAGTATTGACAACTGGGGAGAAAATGGCGACTGTCCTTGAATCTGAAAGTGCGGCAAGTGAAGTGTGTGACAACGAGTGGACAATTAGAGAAATCAAAGAATGGAACAAAACGAGCCAAAGTTATCGTAGAAGACCTGTTCAATTATGAATTTCTTACTGGCCTGTGTTTTGTGGACAAGGAGATTCATTTGGGAAATCCATTTGTATATTTTTATTTGTATCGAGGACTGTGAAGAAGCGTTGGGAAAGGGGGATTCAATCAAGGTGACTAGAAGCGGCCTTGTTATGGTTAATTGTGTCGATGAAGAACAGACAAAGTGTGCACTGGATCTGCCAAAATTGTCCATGTCAGAAGTAACATTTATTGACCTTCCGAGCAGGGCGCATGCCAAAGGAGCCATAGCTGGAGTCTCGTGGTACATGTAATGAACAAAAATATAAAATGCAAAGATTCTACTGAGTTACAGTTCATAGAAGGAAATCAGTCAATTGAAATTTAAAAAATTAGGCCCTAATCTATGGATTGCACAGGACTGGGCAGGGGTGCAGCCATGGGTGGGCCTGGGAGGGCATTGAGTAGCCAGGCCCAGCCAATCATAATGAATTTCCCCCCACAAAAGGGCATTATTACGGACAAAAATACTCCTCAGCAGTATAGATGACGAGTACCGTAGTCAGAAAATCCCAGGAGGGGTCAGTGTACATCACCTGACCCATATGGTAAATGGAAGGGAAGAGAAAAGCCTATCGATATTATTGTTGTTTGAGGAGACTTGACCTGAATATGGGAATTGTAAAGGATATGATCACATGTCAAATGCTTGCAGACGAGAGAAGTATATTATTGAAAAATCAAAAAATGTTGCAACTGTGGTGGGATCATACTCCGGACTTCCTTGACTGGCCTGTTAGGGTGAAGGAGGTCGAGGGGTCAAGGATTAGAGGCTGTGCAGCGGATCTCCTATGTGGAGGCGGTAAAGAGAGTCGAAGGGGCAAAAGGCAACAGTGTTGATGATATGGCGGTGGATGCATTGCAACCAGTTTCTATTGTTTTAAGGTAATCGAGTGATCTGGATACACTCATTGTGAAGAAGGTGGATTTTGTGGCATTTATAACCACATTAATTGTACAGCACAAGTGTCTAAAAAGTCAAAGAAGCTGCATATCATTATCTGCAGCCGAGAAGTTTTTGGGGCTCCAAGACTTTACAGCAGAAGCACTGCAAGGTCTATTGTCGCTAGGAAATGTCCCGCCCTCACTGGAGTTTTCTGACCCTGTGTAGGGACCTGATTAGAATTTGTGCTTTGTTTTTTTTTACAGAAAAGCAGGTTGATTTTGTTTAGTTCATTTCTTTCTTGATAGTGTGTATGATATTTTATTTATTTTGACCCATGTTTGTTTTCTTCCCTTTTTGGATCCTTATTATCCACCCGCACAGTAGGTGGCGGAATGCACATCCAATTGGTGCGAACACCATTATACCATAGAAGAATTAGTATCGATAACTGGTCTTGCGATTTGCTCATTCTGAAAATGCTTACCTGTACCTATGTTTGTCCTGTACAACTGCAGTCCTGGGTTTGTATCCAGATGCGATCAGAGGTAAGTTGCACTTTAATTACCTTCTGCCTTTTAAAAAATATATATTATATATTTCTGGAGTAAGATAAGTATTTCTCAGATATAATTATGTTGTTGAAATTGTGTTTGGGGGGGAGTGCAAATCAAATGGCTAAGCAGGGCACTGTGGGTGTTGAAATTCTTACTTTTAATGAAAACGTTTATTGAATACAACCACCCGACTTTTTCCTCCTGTGTTGCTCAACTAGCGGCCTTGACTAGCTTCGTCAGTTGAGATTCAATTTGCACAGCCACTTTCGCATTGAGTTGAGCAACACAAATTAGGAAAAAGTTGGTGGTTAAAAGTATGAATTTCAGCATCCTGCGGAAGGGCCATAACTGTATAGGACAAACATACAGTAGGTACAGGTAAGCGTTTTCAGAATTGACATTTTTACAAGTATCGACTGATGGTGATTCAATGCTGTTGCTAGCATATCGCGCGACCAGTTATTAATACTCAACTCGAAAGAAAATAACAGAGTTGAGTGGTCCTCAGCTAACACAGAGTGAGAAAGCAATGGAGTCGGGGGGATGCTTGGCTTGGTTTATCTAGTGGCAACCTAATGTAATAGCTAGTTAGCTATTGCCAAACATCTGATGAATCCGTTCACTCTTTATGCCAATGACAAGGTGGCTAGTTAGCCAACAAGCAGAGATCATATGGGGAGCTAAAAACAGGAGAGTGTTAGAGTTGCGTCAATTCGAATCTGGTATCAGGATAAATATGACAATGAGTATTTTTCCATCATGAGAAAGGCCTATGGCCCTGAAACTGTTAACAATGTTTCAAGTCAACTATGTTGCAAAACACATACATACATCCACACAAGCCAACAGCAGATACAATTCAATCACATATATGGTAACGGGCTATAGTGCATACCACAGAATCCTCATAAGAGTCAACTTTGTCACATTCTGGGTTAGCTAAAGCTATTTAGCTACCTAGCCATTTGATTTGCACTCGCCCCCAAACACATTTTCAACAGCAAAATTGTATCTGAGAAATACTTACCTTACTCCAGAAATATGATATTACAAAGGCAGAAGGTTATTAAAGTGCAACTTACCTCTGATTGTGTCTAGCTACGAACCCACAAACAGAAATATCCTCAGGAGTGATGACGTGCACTTCACTTCAAGAACAGTGGTGGAGATACGGAGTTCGGCAGAACTTTGAAGCCAATGGACTTAAGTTATTTTGAATACATTTAATAGGTCAAGGGGTCGTGAAAATTTCATACAGACATAACGGGGAAACAATAGTATCGATTCATGTACAAAAAAAACAACCTCAACTCCAAATTTGGTGTTTTCAAACAACAATGAGGATATAATAATATAAATCTCTGTCGTAACCGGCCGGAACCGGGAGGTCCGTGGGGCGACGCACAATTGGCCTAGCGTCGTCCGGGTTAGGGAGGGCTTGGTCGGTAGGGATGTCCTTGTCTCATCGCGCACCAGCGACTCCTGTGGCGGGCCGGGCGCAGTGCGCGCTAACCAAGGTTGCCAGGTGCACGGTGTACCCTCCGACACATTGGTGCGGCTGGCTTCCGGGTTGGATGTGCGCTGTGTTAAGAAGCAGTATGGCTGGTTGGGTTGTGTATCGGAGGACGCATGACTTTCAACCATTTGATTAGACCATACTCCTATTAATCTATGGAAACACATTGAATAATACATTCGTACATGGCAAAAAAGGAAGTATGGTTTGAGGTGTTTGAAATGCATAAGAGATATAGGATTTTTACCTCACACTCACGGGTAACCTTCTCACGAGTCCCGTGAAGATTGTGGGTGTTGTAGAGCCATGAGAAGACATATTTTTGGGATGTCTTCTGGTCTGACAAACACCACTGTAGCTCTATCTTATGGCCGACATATGGTGGATTGAGACACAGTCCATACAAAACCCCAGAAGTTTCTAGCTTAAACAGACAGATTTTGTTAAAGATTTTTGTATTATTCTGTTTTTCTCAATGACAAATGCAATTCGACATTGAAAAAAGGCACAAGTTTAAGTTCCACCTGAGCAAGTCTGACCACAAGTCAGAGACCACTATGAATACACCAAATGTGTTTGATGGATCCTGTTTGTCTTATTCTAAAGCCTATTAAGGGGAAAGTAATCAAAAGGTAACTGAAAGTACAGGTATATATATATAACTGTAATGGATTACATTTAGAAAAGAGCCTACCCAACCCTGCTTATAGAGAAATAAATTATTATTTGTGCCGATGTAGAAGTGGGGTTGGGAGTACTCAGCAGGGTCTGTCATTTCATTGGGAACTGTGCTCTACAAACCCAGCAGCACTTTTTCCCCTCTACCACCCCTACATGCACTGCAATGCATTGATTACACTGTATTTATAACATCAAAGACTTTTTGGGCTATAGATAAAAGTAGAGTACCTGTGTCATGAAATGTGTCTGAAATGAATGAAAATTAATAACGGTGGTGAGCAAAATACTCAATTGTGATACTTGAGTAAAAGCAAATGCTATACAAGAAATTCCATATATTAAGCAAACCAGATGGCATGGTTTATTTTTATTTATTTAAATAATATAGACAGCCAGGGGCACATTCCAACACTCAGACATGATTTACAAGTGCAGTGTTTGTGTAAAATTGAGTCCACCAGATCAGAGGCAGTGGTGATGACAACACATTATATTGATAGGTGATTTGGACCATATTGCTGTCCTGCCTGAGCATTTGAAATGTAATAAGTACTTTTGGGTGTCAGGAAAAATGATGATACTAAAAAGTACACATTTTCGTATTGAATGTCATGGAGTAAAAGCAAAAGTTGTCAAACATATAAAGAGTAAATGACTGATATCACCCCCCCAAAAAACGTAAGTAGTAGTTCAAAGTATTTTTACTTAGTTGCTTTACACCACTGCTGACGACACACGAACACACAAGCGTGTGTGCATTACTGTGAGGTAGTCTGCTCCCAGACAGACTAAACCACTTCTTTCCTCGCTTTGAGGACAATACAGTGCCACTGACACGGCCCGCTACCAAAACCTGCGGACTCTCCTTCACTGCAGCCGAAGTGAGTAAAACATTTAAACGTGTTAACCCTCGCAGGGCTGCAGGCCCAGACGGCAACCCCATGGCCATGCACGCCTCCAACTCAATCATCAAGTTTGCAGACAACACTACAGTGTTAGGCTTTTACAGATGCACAATCGAGAGCATCCGGTCGGGCTGTATCACTGTCTGGTACGGCAACTGCTCCACCCACAACCGTAAGGCTCTCCAGAGGGTAGTAAGGTCTGCACAACGCATCACCGGGGGCAAACTACCTGCCCTCCAGGACACCTACACCACCCAATGTCACAGGAAGGCCATAAAGATAATCAAGGACAACAACCACCCGAGCCACTGCCTGTTCACCCCGTTATCATCCAGAAGGCGAGGTCAGTACAGGTGCATCAAAGCAGGGACCGAGAGACTGAAAAACAGCTTCTATCTCAAGGCCGTCAGACTGTTGAACAGCCACCACTAACATTGAGTGGCTGCTGCCAACATACAGAATCAACTCCAGCCACTTTAATAATAGAAAAATGTATGTAAAAAATGTATCACTAGCCACTTTAAACAATGCCACTTAATATAATGTTTACATACCCTACATTACTCATCTCATATGTATATGAGTACTCTATACCATCTACTGTATCTTGCCATTTTTATGTAATACATGTATCACTAGCCACTTTAAACGATGGCACTATATGTTTACATACCCTACATTACTCATCTCATATGGATATACTGTACTCGATACCATCTACTGCATCTTGCCTATGCCGTTCTGTACCATCACTCATTCATATATCTTTATGTATATATTCTTCATCCATTTACACTTGTGTGTATACGGTAGTTGTTGTGAAATGTTGGGGTTAGATTACTCGTTATTACTGCATTGTCGGAACTAGAAGTACAAGCATTTCGCTACACTCGCATCAACATCTGCTAACCACGTGTATGTGACAAATAACATTTGATTTTATTTAGTAACAGCTGAGCATTGGTATTGTGATTTATCTTGATTTGTTCTGAATTTATATGGTTACCATAGAACTAATACTGGTATGCCGAAGAACAAACGTTGCTCCACAGTGCTGCCCATCCATCCCCATGCTAATTCAAAATTGTATCAATGCAAAACTGGTCGATAAAACACAAATTAGTAGACATGAGTGTGATTGTGTGTTTCGTGATGAACAGGATACACTTGACCCTTATATTTCTGCAGTGTAGCAAATCCTAGATTGGGCTGAATAAAAACATCTGACACACACACACCAGGGTTGGGCTCACTTCAGAATTGAGTTAAGAATGCCTCAAATTCCAATTCAGTTCTTGAATTTTAATTGAAGTAGTGAACAGGATAAAGAATTTCCATTTGAATTAAAAGGAAATATAATTGAATTCAGTGAAATTCAATTAAATGCAAATGCCTAGTCCATTATATATATAAAGAAAATGCATATTGTGCATAAAACAAACATGTCATTATATACAATACATGCATATACAATATTATCAAAACAATTTATTTTCAGGACAAACTCTCAAAATGAATTGATCAAGGAAAATAAGCCTGTATGTGAATATTCTAAAGTTATTATATGTCATTAATCACATACATTTTGTTCAATACGGGGAAAATTCTCAATTTCCCAGGATACAATTGTTTAAACCCTCAAGCTGACCCTGAGGCCTCCAAAAATATACAAAACAAATGAAATATAATTGGCTATTCTAGTGCCGTGTTCACATGCGATCGGTGTTAAAGGGAGCTCTTAGTTCCCAGTTGGAAAACCCTCCAACTCGGAATTACAAGTGGGAGACTGAGAAAATGTTATTACCCAAGTTGTGACATTTTACCACTGACCTTTTACCTTTTCAACCAAAAGATGACAATAAATCCATTTTTGACAGTTACAACCATATTAGTATGGAGAATGTAGCTAGTTTGACCATATATCATTGTTAACCAAGCTAGCTTTACTATTAGCAATGTTAGCTAGCTAAAATCTTATTGAAGAATTGTTCTGATTTCAAAGGCACGTGAACACATTCATATCGAATTTACGACTACCCATTTCCCATGAGCACTTGAAGCCACCCTAAGCACAAAGGTTAAAAGAGTATATGAACATTGTTTCTCGAGAAAATATATTATTTGGTATATGGAAGTGTGACCTGTCAAATTCAATTAAATGTATGTTCTATGACAGGAATTTCTTTGAATTGCACTGAATCACAGAATATCCATTATATTGACCAGATACTCAAATGGCCACTCTAACAACGAAATTAAATGCCTTCAAAAATGCAAGGTAGTCGGGAGGAGACAAGATCAGGTGGGAGCATTCTAGCCAATGAGAGGGCAGGTATGCGCGTGAACAACGGGCACAACTCCAATATGAAGTGTTTTTTCTCAAAGTTGCCAGGATGTCAAGTCTCCTACTTATATCAGTACACTCATAACAACCAAAGCATTACGAAACTTCTGTTCGTAAGCCACATGTAGCTAATAAACCATTAATATTTTTGTTAACCAAATTTGACACTCATTGGCCTCCATACAAAAAGTCCTGGCTTGGTGAGCGAAAAAAAACTAACATCTGCCACCTGCTGGAGAAGACAGATGTTGGGCCCGGTTATCCCTCCCGCTCCGCCTCTTCCTCTTTGACCCAATTAAATTCCACTTTAACACGAGTTGAATGGAAGTCAATTCCAAAATTCAGAATTAAGCCCAACCCTGACACACACAACATCTCAATTGCATACTCCTCTCGTCCTCTCCCCCTTCTCAAAATCCATAGGAGGAGATGGTCAGAGGGGAGGGACCTCTGGCTTTCTCATCCAATGGGTTTTGTACAGGCGGCAAAGCGAGGACACGAGGAGTATGCAATTGAGATTTGGTTAGTACTATTTGGAATCCTTGGGATGTTCCTACCCTAAACCCTTACCATTTAAAATGTCAATTTCAATGGGGTAGGGACATCCCAAGGACCTTGAATAGCACAGACCATTGAGATTTTCCCACAGACACACCTGTATTCCCTTCCCTGATGGACAGATAGTGTAGTCGTCGTGCTGTCATTCAGTCTGTGACCTGTTGTAACAATGTGTTACCTGGTTCTATTCATGCTCCTCTGCTCTGGAACTCTCCTGTCTATAACGCTCATAGACTACTACCAACACCAAAGGTATGTTTGTAATACTGTGTATGTGTTTCAACCCAATAAGTCAATTTAATAATGTTGTGCGTTTGTTTTTGGACAGGCATTGTTTAATTGATCATTGACAGCCGTCCCACCAATTTGGCCTGCTAATTATGTGCAGGGGATTTAAAGGTGTGGGAGAGGCACAGGGGGAAGAGCTCAATTGCATACTTCTCGTGTCCTCTCTTCTCCATCTCAACCCATTGGAAGAGCAGGTCAGAGGGCAGGAACCTCTGGCTTACTTATCCAATGGGTTTTGAGGAAGAGACGAGGACATGAGTGCGATTAGATCTTCCCAACTAACAATTCTAGGGAGAGAACGTTTGTTAACTGTAATGGTCCCTTGAAGTTTGAGTGACCAGTTTTCCATTAGTTAGGGGACAATTCTATGTATGTTAGCAAAAACTTAATAAGAACCTATTTAGCATGTTTTGCCACTTAATGTAAAAAATAACTTACCCAGAAAGTGGTTACCATGTTCTCAGAATATCCAATATTAATGTTCTAGACACGGTGCAAGAACATTCATGTGTCTGGTTTTCTGAAGGTTAGGAGAATATTCCATCAAGGTCCCACCAAACATACACAGAACATGGTTGCCATGTTCTCAGAATATATGAGTGTGCTAGCCACGTTTCATGGGAACGTTGCAGGATAATTTCTGCGCATCAGTTGTCAATGTCACCTGATGGTCCTGAAGAAATGTTCTACCACTCTCAAATGTTTTTATGACATGTTACAGAACCCATCAAGGACCTAATTGGTGAACCACTGATCCATTCACAGCTCTTTGTCTGTTGGCAAGGTTAGGGAACACGCATAGTGTTTTCAACTTACATATTTGACATGCATGATTACACTGTGCATGTTAATTTATACAGCCATTATTATTCAGCATGACCTCACCAGGGATTTCAACTCACAACCTCATGGCTGCATTCACAGGCAGCCCAATTCTGATCTTTTTTTGTTATTTTGATCAATCAGATCTGAAAAAGAGCTGATATAATTGGGTGGGTAAGGCCCTAGGTCCATTTTGAAACGGGTCCAACTTTTTGGACCTGTGAAGATCTCCAATCTACACTGTATTGCCAAAAACCTCCATACCACTCAACAACTTCAAACAGACTCTGACCTGTCCAATGAGGCAAACTGACTAAAGGATTCAACAGTACCCAAACACTCCTCTCTCTCTCGCTCACACACACATTGTGCAGTAGTTAGAATCCATAGAGAAGCTTAGTATTTTTTTTAGATTTATTTAACTAGGCAAGTCAGTATTTGAAAATAATTTGTTCTTGACTGCCTAGGAACAGTTCAGGGGCAGAACAACAGATTTGTACCTTGTCAGCTCAGGGATTTGAACTTGCCTTCCGGTTACTAGTCCAACGCTCTAACCACTAGGCTACCCTGCCGCCCCAGTATACGCCCCAGTATACTGTGTGCTCACCCCTCCTTTGCCTCCATCACTTTCTCTGTGTTGTCTGTTGCAATCTCGCTTGTCTACCCCCCCTATCTCGTCCTGTCCTGGTAGTAAAAGTAAACAATTGTTTTAATTAGTCATTTCAGAGGCTTACTGCTGTCTCTGTTTGTCTGGTGTCTCTCCATCATGTCATCCTATTCTGTTGCTGTCTCTGTCTTGTCTGTCTCTCTCCATCATCTACTCTTCTGCTGCTGGCTGTCTCTCTTTCTTGTCTGGTTTGTCTCTTTCGCAATCTAAAACAGTCAAGGGAATGCTGGGGTAGCTTAACTTGTTTTTGGCCTGTGTCTGAGTGACCTAAATCATCTTCCCTACCAGTTGCCCCTAGCTGCTGCTGTTCTAAGTACTCTACTGTCCTGACGTTCTCATCTTTCCTCCTTCTTAGCACATCTGTAAGGTAGATGTGCAACAAGTCATTAGCTAGTGGTAAAGGGCGACTGCACTTCCTGATTTGGCCTTGCTTTAGATTTGCTTCATTAATAAATGCGACCATGACTGAATTCAAATGTGAATTGTTTTCGGGGGTGTGGTTTAATGTGGGTGTGTTCACAGGTGGGAAGAGTTAGCCAAGTTATTTCAACAATAAGTTTTAGCCGGCTGGTGTGCGACCAGAGATGGGCCATCCAAAGTCAATCTCTGGGGCTAGTTAGGGGTCGTCAATAAATTATACAATGTAAAAGAGATACTATTTTCATGCTGCACACCTTTTAGTTTTCTCATTAAATGCTTTAAATATTTGTATATGAATTTCTACAATTTTAGAGTTGGTTAGAGGTTTTTAAATCATTGAAATCTGGAGCTAATGGAATTTGAACATATTGTCCCGTAAATTGTTAAATTTACTGAAGGTCCTTAACTAATCCTAAAGGGATATCCAAAGTCAACCCAAATTTACCACATGTATTCCAATCGGTTCACGTGCAGCTGCATTTTGAATTGATGATATCTTGCTTGCTGTCAGCTGTGGATTGAAATGAGCCCAACTTCATTTATGTTGTGATGCAATCACAACCACAAGTCTCACAAAACTCAGTTTTTGACGAGACTGACCTTATGACAAATGCTCCTTTTGTAGTAAATTTTGACAGTAGAATAAATGTTCCGGACTCATGTCAATGCCACAGGCTGTTTTCTAAATGGGAAGTTGTTTTTTAGGGGCAATTGCTCTTTAAAAATACTGCTTAATGACACAAACAGGGCAAGAAACTCAGATGTCCGCATAACAGAGCAACACCACTCCAAACATGATAGATAAGGAGCTACATAGCCCCTAGGCTATATGAATATAAAGAGACATGAGCCAACACATATGACCTGTAGAATGGAATAAGACCTCAGTAATCAGATTTCCATCCAAACTTTTCTGGCTATCTTCCACCTGTCTGGCTGCCCTCCCCCTTCACTTATAATACATTATTTATTTTTCATATACATAGAGTGCACAGTGCAACAAAATGCTTACTTGCAGGTTAACCTCTCAAATTATAGTAAGTAAGTCGCCAAGTGGATCACGTTGTGTCATGTGTTGCTTCTTTGCTATGTTCTCTATGGTCTCTTATGTAGTGTTGTCTCTTTTCTTGTGATGTGTGTCTTGTCCTATATTTATTTTAAAACATTTATCTCAGGCCACCCGTCCCTGCAGGAGGCCTTTTGGTTGGCCGTAATTGTAAATAAGAATTTGTTCATAACTGACTTGCCTAGTTAAATAAAAAAAAGTGAATACAAACAAGCTGAAATAATTTCACAGATTCAATAATGAGCTGTGTTTATTTCTTTATGTTAGTTACATAGCCAAAACAATAATGAAATGAGCAAGTTTACCTGTAGAATGGAATGGGTTATAAGCCCTCTCTGAGTAATTTCATTTAGTCAGTTCTACCACCTCAGCATTGCGCATTTCTAAACATGGTTAAATATCAAGTTGTAGTAAAGTTCAGTTTCCTTCCACAGGGGGGCACTGTCAGTCAGAAGATACATCATCTCTAGCCAGACAGTAACTACTGAAGTGGCTAGCCAGCCAATCTAGCTACAGAAACAAAACACATCAAATACACTTTTCTTAATATCATATCATTTTCATAACATCCTTAGCTTGCCCACTCACTACATATACTGCTTAATAGCTCTGACTGATAACCAATAGCTTAAGGATGCCGAGAGCTAATGCTAGCTTAGCTTATTAGCATTAGCCAACCCTTATACTGAGGGAGATGAGCTAGATGGCTGCCACCAACCCTCCGCTAACATGTGACTAACGCTTCCGCTGCATTTAGATATTATTTTTGTTCTGCCTACTCCACCTCATTCATTGTTGCCTGCTCATTGCTCAACCTGCTAGCTCTTTTTTGCCTTTCTTTTGGAAGAAGTAACAATTATCCATATTTGCTCTGTGATATACTGCAGACCCTGACTGAAATTAGGGAGTGAACGTTATTTGTAATAAGGGTTGCATGGAGAAAATCTGACCTCTTTGAAATGAAACTGGATGCTATCCATTGGAGCTATGCGATTGGTTGTCTCAAACTGGGATTTAGCGAAGGGTCAATTGAGTACTTTTTCCACCACTGTACTTGAGTACATTTAAAACCAGATACTTCTCAACTTTCTGTAAAGTAGTATTTTAATAGGTGACTTTCAGTTGAGTCATTTTCTAGGAAGGTATCTTTTACATTTACTCAAGTATGACAATTTAGTACTTTTTCCACCAATGTTCCCATGAAACGTGTCTAGGACAATATCTTATTCTGAGGTCATTTCTGTTTGACATTAAGGGAATGATCTTTTGGAAACAGTCCTTGCACATCACTGGTATATTCCTATGAAAACCTTAGGAAATGACCTAATGACTCTTAAGTGAACGTTCTCTAAAGCTATGGGAACATTTGTTGTTTGCTGGGTTCCCATGGTTCAGTTTTTAGGCAAGGATATGATGTCTGGAGGGTTTGCATCTTTTATACCTCTCCATTTTACTTTTATCCTTGTTTTAGACATTTGAACTCTACCTGTTTTGAAGTCTGTATTTATTATATTTATAGAAAATAAAATTCATATTTCGGGGTAAATGCTGTTCCAGTCATATTTTAAATATTTTTTTAAATGTGAGAAGCATCAACCAGCTTCATTACCGTGGGTGATTCGCAAAATGCATACTACTGTACATTGAGCACGGGAGGGTTGGAGTATTAGTCCAAATCAGAGTATGAGAAACGGAGAGCGGAGGGGACTTCTCGAATGCGTACACCATTTGTACATATTTGAAGCATGCATCGATGCAAGCTTCAACGTAAAAGTACGCAAAGAAATATGACACAACCAACTACTTAAATTACTCAAAATTTCTTTAAATCAATGGCGGCCATTATTTGAGCTGAAGCGAGAGAAAATACACTCAGAATTAAATGTTGACTACAATATTTTATCTTGAAACATGAATAAATACATGCTGTGTTCATTTTTGGCATGTTTACCTGCCTACTGTACGTATCATAGATCGCAAGCCCATAATAAGTAAATAGGGATAACTGGCTAGCTACTAGTATTGTTAGCTAGCCAGATTGCCACGAAGTACTGTTAGCTAGCTACCTACAAATAATGTACATCTATCTTGTATGTTAGTTTTAAGTAATTTTTGCCTGTTAAACTCTGGTTAGCTTCATTATTACAATTCACATATAACTAGCTGATAATTATGAAGTTAAACTTGCTTTGTGTATAGCTTGTTTCTTCTCTATTGCCATTGTTTTCCTGGCTGGAAGATGGTTAAGTCTATAGTAAGTTAATAGGGCTAGCTACCCACAAAATGTATATCTACCTTGCATAACATTTAGTTTTAGGTCATTCATGCCTGTTTAACTAGCTGGCTGGCTAGATTATTACAATTCACATATCTAGCTGATAATTATGAAGTAAAACATTTGCATTTTGTATATATTGTTTAATCTATTGTTGCCATTGTCTTGACTGGAAGAAGGTTCAGTGAATGGGGAGGTGAGGTACTCGGCGCACGGTAGTATGCATATTCAGAAACACCCTGTGTCTAATGGCAAGATTAAAGAGTGATTTTAGATAAGTGATCAACACAATGCTTAGTATATTTGGAGTGTCTGTAAAACACATCCTTCTGTTTCACATGTTCTGTTTGTGACACTCAAAGTACGGGTGTATGGTCACTAGACTTGAAGCTGAATTTTATAGATTAATCTTATATTGTTGATAGGATTGATGCCAGACTGGATGTACAAAGACAGAGGACACAGATTATTCACTGTTAGATTGTATTGATGACCTTCTGGAAAGCAGATGACAAAGTCATTACCTTTTTTATTTGGGTTTCATGCAAGCCTCTCTGGCTGGTGTTTACAGAACATTTGTTGCTGTCCGATTGGACTATAAAGGCACTAATAATTCAAATACAATACAGATGTTGGTGCTATAACAAGCAATTGGAAATGCTGACTTTAAAGGTCAAACCCCTCACTCCGTTTGACCCAAAGTCATGAAATTCGGTACGTAAATCTTTCTCCTCACAAGGAACAAATTTGCGTCAGACACACAAGGTCTGCCTTGATAGATTTTCCGCCGTTTTTAATTTTGTGAAAACACAAAACATTACTCATCTGGCACCGAATGACCGATCTGCATGAAACTTGATGTGGCATCTATGGACAAAGGTCTCTCAATGCAATATTTTCCAGACTAGTAACTAAAACAACATGGCCGCTATTGACCAAAAAACAATTACATGGGCAAGGTCTGGCACATAAATGCATATAAATCCACCCCAGATATTAATACTGTAACAAATTTGGTACACATTTTGCAAACACTGTCAACTCAACATATACAAGAACATTCATGGTGCTATAATGGGCTTTACATTTTTTTTTACTATCAGTATAGTTTAATTTTATTTTGCCCAAAGAAGGTGGTGCTGCATCATTTGTGGGGGATGACAGGTTGTTTTTGATTGGCTTTACCAACAACTGTTCTCCTCTGTTCGCTTGCATGTTGCAGAGATGGGTTCCTGGACTCTGTTCAGAAGGGGTTGCAGTGTAGGAGACTGAGAAAGAGACTGGTGACCATGAGTACTATAAAAAAGTAGGTGGCGTTTTGAATTTGAATGATTAGCTGACACCATGCTGTCACCTAATCTTCCTGGGGTCAGTGAGTGAAAGCTTGTTATTCCTATGTTTCATGATCATTCTATATGTACTAGTATAGATCAGATCAACATGACAATCCAACTTCCAGCCTGATCCAACAAGTTCTCCTCCGTGTGTGTGTGTGTGTGTGTCAGAGTGGACATTGACCTGTTCTCTCAGGATGTGAGAGAGCTGATGGACTGTCCTTGGAGACTCAACCTCACACACAGAGAACTATACAGGTGAGACACACACACACACACACTTTGCTCAGTCTTGTGATCTTCTGCAACAAACGTTCTGTCCTGTTGTTGCCCCCCCTCCCCCAGGACAGAGTTGTGGTCATGCTGTAATGCGTCTGATAGGCTGATGGTGACCAGACAGAACACCAATCTGAACCAGAGTCTGTCCTACGAGATACACAGGTGGAAGAAGAGAAAGGTGGATCAAGCACTATGGGAGATGCTGCCTCAGGTGTGTGTGCATGTGTGTGCGCAAGTCTTCAGTTCTCAGACAGTTAGTCATCACACGAGCGTGGTTTACCAGCATTGTGTATGTGTATAGACCGTACCCTGGAGTAAAGGTTCGTTGAGTCGTTGTGCCGTGGTGGGAAGTGGAGGAATCCTGCAGAACAGCAGCTGTGGAGCGGAAATAGACAATGCTGACTATGTCATCAGGTATCAGCAACAACATAATCAATCATGCAAACATAGATCAATCAATATGTTATTGGTAGTTAACTATTGTAATGTAGTGCTGTTGTGTAGTGTATAATGTTGATGTTATGTGTTTGAATGTTGATTTATATTATCGAAACTGGCACCTCTTTCTGAGTATATCATCTTTGTTCAGTTAATTATTTTTTTCAGTTAATTGTTATGTCGTGAATGTTGATTTAATATTGTGTGAATGTTATTCATAATCGTGTGTGACCGCCGTTTCTAATTTGTGGTGTTTTTGTTGTTGACAGGTTTAACCTGGCTCCTATCAACAAGAGTTGTGACGTGGGAGTGAAAACAGACCTCGTAACAGCCAACCCTAGCCAGATCATTAAAGGGTACATACACTACCAACAGGGTTGATAGTAGTACATGTAATCAGTTACATTACCAGCTAAAATATTGTAATCCGATTACAGATACATTAGCTGATTACTTCTTGTGTTTGGATGTTTGTGAGAAAAAAATACATTATGACAACTTCCTGTTTTCTCAATGACATTCAATTCGGCATTGAAAAAAAACTGCAAGTTTAAGTTTGTTTCACTTGAGCGAGTCTGACCACAAGTCAGAGACCACTCTGAATACACACCAAATGCATTTGATTGACCCTTTTTGTCTTCTAATGCCTCTCAAGTCATATAAAACAATCGGAAAGATAGGGGTCAAAATGATTGTTTACAGTACTCCAGCAACCCCCCTTGTGAGGATAATGACATTCCTCTATAGACCATTTCTCCATACAGAATCTTTCCAGATCCTTAATATCCTTTGTCTGCTCTTCAAATCAAACCACCGGTTTTAAATGGGGTTCAAGTGCGGAGACTGAGATGGCCATTTTGTGGTCAATTAATAATTTCTCTCTGAATTTGAATGTTGTAGTTAGAAACATAATTAAAATGTGTACGCGACCAATAAATGTTTATTTGGAATTAAATTGAAATATACCTGACAAGTGTGAGTGGTTTAGGTTAATTTCCCATCCTTTCGTGGGCTCTGCCTGTCGAGCAGTAGAAGGGCACATTTGCCAATGTACTATCTATCAGCTGATAATGTTTACTTTGCACGCTACCGGTAGAAATGTTGTACAGTTGGCTAAACATAGTGGTGGTAGTAGTAGACTTAATGTACTTTTTTCTCCAACCAACGTAGGCCTACCTAGCAAAGTTAGCTATCTCCTTTTCAACATTTTAAGTGTTTAATCACAATTGCTGCTGACAGACATGATAGACTACATTGATTGATGGACCATGTCAAATTGGCTAGCTAGCTAATAACAGATCACCTCAATATGGATAGTTAACAAGCCACATTTCAGGGGATAAACTAGATGGCTGTACTTGTTATGCCATCTATAGTGGTGATGACAGTAGTCCGACTGACAACTTTACCAGGAATAGGACTTGCCAATGTCATGCTCTTTCCAAAAGCCTAATATCTGATGAAGCAAGCTAAATGACATGTTGTTTGCTTAGCTAGCAAGCTACATGCCAAATGGATAGGCTACCCTCACATATCTGAAAATACATGATCAATTGATGTTTACTGATCATAAAAAGCATGCAGTTACTTGCTGTATAACTCTGATAGTTCTGATTATTTCATATTTAGCGCTATGATGATATTAAAACCAAATACAGTGTAGTTAAAAAATATATTTAACAATCCCTTATAAATGGCACGTAGTTATCAATGGTTTTAGCGGAGCTGGGGTCTCCTTGCCCCCCCAGCAGCCAAATCGAACACTCAGCACCATATTGCAACATTTTATTGATAACAACCTATATATTGTCAATATACACAATCAATATACATTATCAATACTCACCTGTCTCTGCCTCACACCTGTCCAACATGATTTCACAAACTCAAATAAATTCTTGACGTCAAGTCGATTCTAGACATTTGTCCAACTGCCACTAACATCGACCTGCCTCCTGTCTGCTAACTCCTCTCCTCACCTGTCTCCTCCCCTGTCCTCAGGTACACTGACCTCCAGCAGAACCCTGGACACCTGGCAGAAGTCCTGTCATTCTATGGTCACGCCCATCTGCTTCTTCCCGCCTTCTCGTCTGCCTCTGGGACAGCCCCCTGCTTCAAGGTGCGCTGCTACTATGAAATGAATACAACTACGACTGGAAGGGATTTTTTTCCCCCGTAGCAGGTTGGGAGAATTAGGTTAAGGTTAGGAAAAGGTTTATGGTTAGAGAAAATGTGTTCCTAACCTGCTACGAAAAGTCATTTCTGGTCGAAGCTGCATCAGTGCCATGTTTTTAGTCCCAGACAGTGGAGGCTGGTGGGGTTAGCTGTAGGAGGACAGACTCATTATTCATTTGTAAGGAATACATGGAACGAAGTCAAACGTGGTTTCCATATGTTTGATACCGTTCCACTTATGCCATTCCAGCCATTACAATGAGCCCATCCTCCTATAGCCCTTCCCACCGGTCCCAGATTAGACTAGGTAAAGCCCTGATAACTGGCACGGGGCTGGGCCTATTTTTTTTCATCAATAAGTAGTCCACGGGCTGGGCTTGGTAGCATTTTTAAGAATGACAAAATTGATAACACACATTTTGATCCTGGGGGAGAGGAGGGCTGGGGAAGGAAGGGGTCTGGGGGAGGAGTGTAAATAGTGATGTCATTAATCAGTCTTTGTTCCGTACCAGGTGTACCATGCCCTCCGTAAGGCACGCCCCCAACAAGAAGTGGTGTTCTTCCACCCAGACTACCTGTTTGAGCTGGGCAGGTTCTGGCGTCACCGCGGGCAGCGAGCCCGACGGCTCTCTACTGGTCTGATGCTGGCCAGCACTGCTTTGGAGATCTGTGAACAGGTGTGTGTGTGTATTTTGTTTGTTGTGTGTGTTCGTCTTCGTGTGTGATTTTTATCTCTTTCTTTCAGGTTCATCTGTACGGCTTCTGGCCCTTCCCTCTGGATCTATCCCACAATTCTTTGCCCCATCATTACTATGACAACGTGGGTCCGAACCGCAAAATGCACGCAATGCCTGAAGAGTTCCTGCTGTTACTACAACTCCACAGCCAGGGGGCGCTACGGCTACATGTTGGACCCTGTACACTGACCCCTACACCCTAACCTATACAACCTTAGTTACTACAATTCCACAACCAGGGGGCGCTACAGCTACATCCCTGTTGATAGCCCCTTGTGCAGGGATAGGCAACAGAAGGCTACCACACTAACTTGTATTCACACCCTGATTCCTCAGTCTCTGTGGTGAGACAATACTGTGAACACGATTTGAGATTGAATTTGGACCACAACTTAATAGAGCTAACAGTTTAGAACACAACCTAATTCCGTGTTACCCAAACTTGTTTTTGCCCTGGCACTACACAGCTGATTTAAAAATAACCAACTCATCATCAAGCTTTGATTATTTTAATCAGCTGTGCACCTCATGAGATACCCAAGACTGAGTTTGGGAAACACTGACTTAACTGTTTTAGAACTAAAAAGACCAAATAGTTTGGAACCTGACCTAAATCATGACTGGTCAATTAATGTTGTTCCTTTACCAGTTTGTTTTGTGTTTCCAGGTAAATGTCAGAATAAAGAGATGAAGAGCGAGTGACTAGGTGTTTTTTTTTTTTTTTTTGGTGGGTCCAACATGGCACTCTATTCATTACACAGTGCACTATATCAAAAAGGTGCCATTTGGGACTGAATCTTAGGGTGCGTTCGTTTACAAACGCGGAACACCCTTTGAATATGACCGGTGTCACTAAACATCTGCCAAAAAAAAATACTCAATTCAATTGTTGCCAGCAGCACAGGTACAGTCACCAATGCTCTGGATAACATGACAACAGCCTAACCAGCTCTGTTGCTGCAAGTAAAATGGTCAGAGTGAGTTCTTCTCTCATTTGAGTCTGGAAGCAGCTGGCAAGTTAGATATCTTTAGCCAGTTAACTTGGGTGCTTGACCACTGTGAGGTCAGAACATTTGGATCAACCCTCAGCCAGAGTGTCCAGTATGCGCTCTGAATGCCCCGAGAGTGAAACGCTCTGAATTTACAAACAAACAATCTGACAACACTGAATTTATGAACGCCCGGAGTGCACTCTGAGCCACTCTGGCACTCGAGTGAATTTACGAACACACCCTTAAGACTGTAGAGTCTACTGCCTGCCTCAGATAGTAGTACTGATTTTAAAGAGCAACTGAACACAAAAGTTAACTGGTTTAAAATGGCCTATGTGGCATGAATATAGTTCAAACATTTAATTCCAGAGACAAAATTGAATAAAAAGTGTAAGTAGGATCATTTTGGTCATAAAGTCAGTATATTCCAGAGATTTGGGCAACTGAGGTCGTCACAATTTACATCAGGGATGGGTTTTGATTGCCTGGCACAGTCTAATCAAGGCTGGCAGTAATCAAATCATACAGAGCATAGCTGACCGGTGTGCTGCAGAGCACACTATCCAATCTCACCAGAATCAACCTACAACCCACCCTGGCATATGCACAAATATGTAGGAGAGTTAAAATGCTTATTCCATCTAACTTTAAATTCTAGCAATAGTACACAACACAGAACATCCAGGTTCAGGTTAATGTCAGTGGCACAAGCCCGCGAAAAGGAATATTCCAACTTCAGACATAAGTGTGGAGTCAGATTTCTATGGTTTTCAATTGTGGAACTACTAGTACTGCCTGTTGATGTTAAGTAGGCAGCTACAGTAGCTGGATAATATTAACATATTCGGTTTTTATTTCATTAAATGTATTTTATTTCATTTGGGTGCTTTACGTCACCTACTAACACCTTGGTACCCGTAGCTCCTGTTTGTCTCAGTCCAAATAAACACTGAGAAAGTTATGTATCGCAGATTAGAAATCCACAATGTTAAATAAAGAATCTCAAGGTTAATGCTGTAGGTATTGTTTATAAGGGAGTGTGAGACTATCGAAACATGTAACTTTCAGAGTTTAATCGTTATTGATATCATTTTACAGAGTGCATAAAATTATTGCTGTTTCTAGCTAGCGTCTTTCTGTGACGGGATTGTTAGCTGAGCTGCCGATTTATGCTAGCGCTACATTATGGGAGAAGACGTTCTAGCCCTGTAAGGTCTGAATTGGATAAATGCGATTTCACGTTGTAGCCTGTTTGTATTACAGTGTTTTTGTACATGAGTTGTTGTATTTCAATACTGTCAACACTGACTGCACCTAGCACTGTATTGGAGATGTGAGACAGGATATGTGTTTTACCTTTCTTCATGCTCCTCTATAGAACAACTTGTCAGGTAGTGAATTAGAGACCGATGTATTCCTGTCTTTATTATTGCAGGTATGGTTCTATTACTATTATACATTCTTTGTATTAAAAATAGTTTATTTTATTCTATACATTATTGCTTTACTAGTGACGTCGGAGAAGGCAGACATTTTACATTCCCCCAACCGATTGTGTTTTTTTGCTTATTTGCATTGTTTGGAACTTATTGTTTTTTACTCATTTTGTACATAATGTTGCCGCTACCATCTCTTATGACCGGAAATAACTTCTAGACATCAGGACTGCGATTTCTCACCAAGGACTTGCAGAATCCTTTTCCTTTCACTGACTCTGACGAGCCCGATGCTAAGGATATGCTGATCTCTCGGGAACAGGCCTCGATCGCAATGATCTGCGTGAAGAGAAGGTGGAGAAAGAGGGGCCGAAGAGCGGGCTGCCTTCTGAGAATTCGTAGACGATTGAATAAACCCCCACTTCCCTCCATTCTGAGAATAATATCGACGAGCTACACGGAAGATTAAACTACGAACTGGACATTCAAAACTGTAAAATGTTATGCTTCACGGACTTGTGGCTGAACGAAGACACTATCAACATACAGCTGGCTGGTTATACGCTGTATCGGTAGGATAGAACAGTGGCATCTGGTAAGACAAGGGGCGGCAAGCTATGTATTTCTGTAAATAACAGCTGGTGCACGATATCTAAGGAAGTCTCGAGCTATTGGTCACCTGAGGTAGAGTTTCTCATGATTAGCTGTAGACCACACTATCTACCGATATAGTTTTTGTAGCTGTGTACATACCACCACAGTCAGAGGCTGGCACTAAGACAGCATTGAATGAGCTGTATTCCACCATAAGCAAACAAGAAAACGCTCACCCAGAGGTGGCGCTCCTAGTAGCTTTAATGCAGGGAAACAAATCCCTGCATTAACAAAACACAGAGATGCATACAAAGCTCTCCCTCGCCCTCCATTTGGCAAATCTGACCATAATTCTTTCCTCCTGGTTCCCGCGTACAAGCAAAAATTAAAGCAGGAAGCACCAGTGACGAGATCAATAAAGAAGTGCTAGCACAGACTGGAATATGTTCCGGGATTCCTCCGATGGCATTGAGGAGTACACCACATCAGTCATTGGCTTCATCAATAAGTGCATCGATGATGTCCCCCCACAGTGACTGTATGAACATACCCCAACCAGAAGCCATTGATTCCAGGCAGCATCCGCACTGAGCTAAAGGCTAGAGCTGCTTTTTCACAGAGCGGGACTCTAACCCGAAAGCTTATAAGAAATCCCAAATATGCCCTCCGACGAACCATAAAAATATCAATACAGGACTAAGATTGAATCGTACTACACCATGCTCTGTGCCCAAGACGACTAACGTAACCCGCCTAAACGACTACCGACCCGTGGCACTCACATCTGTAGCCATGAAGTGCTTTGAAAGGCTGGTCATGGCTCACATCAAACCATCATCCCAGAAACCCTAGACCCACTCCAATTTGCATACCGCCCCAACAGATCCACAGATGATGCAATTTCTATTGCACTCCACACTGCCCTTTTCCACCTGGACGAAAGGAACACCTATGTGAGAATGCTATTCATTGACTACAGCTCAGCGTTCAACACCATAGTGCCCTCAAAGCTCATCAATAAGCTAAGGACGGCACCTCCCTAAACACCTCCCTGGATCCTGGACTTCCTGACGGGCCGCCCCCAGTTGGTAAGGGTAGGTAACAACACATCCGCCACGCTGATCCTCAACACAGGGGCCCCTCAGGGGTGCGTGCTCTGTCCCGTCCTGTACTCTCTGTTCACTCATGACTGCACGGCCAGGCATGACTCCAACACCATCATTAAATTTGCAGATGACACAACAGCCTGATCACAGACAACGACGAGACATCCTATAGGGAGGAGGTCAGAGACCTGGCCGTGTGGTGCCAGGACAACAACCTCTCCCTCAATGTGATCAAGACAAAGGAGATGATTGTGGACTACAGGATAAAGAGGCCCGAGCACGCCCCCATTCTCATCGACGGGGCTACAGTGGAGCAGGTTAAGAGCTTCAAGTTCCTTGGTGTCCACATCACCAACAAACTAACATGGTCCAAGCACACCAAGACAGTCGTGAAGAGGGCATGACAAACCTATTCCCCCTCAGGAGACTGAAAAGATTTGGCATGGGTCCTCAGATCCTCAAAGGTTTCTACAGCTGCACCATCGAGAGCATCACTGCTTGGTATGGCTACTGCTCGGCCTTCGACTGCAATGCACTACAGAGTGTTGTGCGAACGGCCCAGAATGTTAATGCGAAGGCCCTAAAAATGGTCAAAGACTCCAGCCACCCTAGTCATAGACTCTTCTCTCTGCTACTGCACGCCAAGCAGTACCGGCGTGCCAAGTCTAGGTTGAAGAGGCTTCTAAACAGCTTCCTTCTACCCCCAAGCCATAAGACTCCTGAAGATCTAATCGAATGGCTACCCCCCCCCCCCCCCCCTCACACTTTACACCGCTGCTACTCTCTGTTGCTTTCATCACATTAATTACTCTACCTACATGTACATAGTACCTCAAGTAACCGGTGCCCCCGCACATTGACTCTGTATTGGTACCCCCTTGTATATAGTCTCACTATTGCTATTTTACTGCTGCTCTCTAATTACATGTTACTTTTATCTCTTACTCTTATCCTTATTATTTTTTTTACTAAATTGCTGGTTAATGGCTTGTAAGTAAGCATTTTCCTGTTGTATTCGGTGCATGTGAATAATACAATTTGATTTGATGTATGTATGAATGTAATTGTGGTCGGAGAAAACAGAGAGAAAGAACAACTTGTCAGATGGTGCATTGGAGACTGATGTATTCCTGTCCTTTCTTTTTATAATACCATTGCAGATCTACATAGGCCAAGAAGACTGCCTTGGTGTCACTCTTCGTTTCTTGGTTCTTCTGTGGTACATACATACTGCTACAGATAGGTATTTACCTGAGCAGAGCACATGTACCTTTTCCCTTCCAGTCTCCGAAGTGCCCTTTTTGATGGTATACTGTATATTATTTTTATGTATTTTTTTTGTTTAAATGTTTTGTCATTGCTGTTCGGAACCCTCTGCCCGCAAGTCGTTGCGTATTCATCATGTTCGCCACCCTCCACCCCATCCGTTGGTTCCACCTTTTGGTCTTCCTTGATCAGAACTTGCCACGCCAGGTTGTGCCCGTTTCCCAGTCTTCCCTGTGTGGAGATTAAATGATGAGCCCGGTATCCAAACCTGCATGGCTTGAGAGATGTGGTCACCACTGGGATTTTGGCGAGATTCTTGTGTCCCGAGTGTACGTGTGGTGTGCAGTGATGCCAATTTAGCAATTTTGTTGCTAGACTTCGACGAGCCAAACCCAATGAATATAGTTGGTCATGAATGTTTGATCTTGAACAAACTTACAACGTCAATCAACATGTCTCAATCAAAATTGTACAGAAAAGAGCGGGAGTCTGTACCTGAACAAATGTCAAATCATATTTTGCAGAGCTGGCCAGTCAATTTGAGTAACGTTATTGTGTATTCTACATAATGACGCAGTTTTACGTTATCACGCAATGACATAACGTCATTTAGCAACCTTTAGCAACAAATCAACCTGCCTCTAGCAACTTACCCTGAAAATTAGTTGGCAACACTGGTGGTGTGGGAGGTCCGAGCTGACGGGTTTCCATGACTATTGGACGAGCGCCCTGTTTTGGTTTTTGTGTAACAAGGTAACTAGGTGCAACGGATTAACCTAACACCAGGGGAGTAGAGGAGCTAGTAAAGAAATAATAAAGGGATACTCCGTGATTTGGGCAATGAGTCAGATGAACTCGTGGACACCATTTGTATGTCTCTGCGTAAAATACGAAGGAAGTTACAGGTAGTTTTGCGAGCCAATTCTAGCTAGTGTTAGTGAAATGCTAGTTAGCAAATTCATTCAAACGGCACACGGAGACATAAAAAGGTATCCACAAGTTAATCTGACTGGGGAAGTAGATAAAGGGCCTTATTGCAAAAATCATGTAAAAAAAAAAGTATCACTTTAAACATCATGAAGTGTATCATGTCGCTTTAACTTATGTTATTGTATCATGTTGTTATTAGGTTGAGGTTTTGGTGTGCTCTGGTTCTTGGCGCTTCAGTGATGATGGTCAACTTTTATATTGATTCAATGCAACAGTGTTTCATAGCTGCTGTTAATCAATTGGAATATTATCTGATTGATAATCTACAGTAGTTCATTCATTTTGTGTGTATACTGTATTCTCATTTGAGTAGTTTGGAGACCTTTGTGCAGATGATAATAATACGTCTTATTTCACTTCCATTTCAGCTCATGTGATGTTGCTGATTGCGTTTTATATGAATTGCATTTTATATTGATGATATTGATTGTAAATTATTATATATCATTGATTACTCTGAATGTTCGCTGTCATGTCAATTTATCTTTATTATTAAGTTGATTAGTAGTGTTAGGTTCTATTTTTTTGAGTAAATAACTCAAGGAAGCTTAACCAAGTTAAATTATTCCCGAAGGGTAGAAGCTGTATACAGCTGTATTCAGACAAAATATATTTCACACCAGCACTGATATTTAACCCTTTCTCCTACGCTGAGTCTCCTCCTACTCATCTGTACAAACAGTGTTCTTTACTGCTAGGCAGGACATTAGTGATACGGGCCATAAACGTATATTTCTCCCTTAGCTTGCCTTCCACAAGCTTCCCACAATAAGTTGGGTGAATTTTGTCCCATTCCTCCTGACAGAGCTGGTGTAACTGAGTCAGGTTTGTAGGACTCCTTTCTCGCACATGCTTTTTCAGTTCTGCCCACACATTTTCTATAGGATTGAGGTCAGGGCTTTGTTATGGCCATTCTAATACCTTGACTTTGTTGTCCTTAAGCCATTTTGCCACAACTTTGGAAGTATGCTTAGGGTCATTGTCCATTTGGAAGACCCATTTACTCTAACTTCCGGACTGATGTCTGGAGATGTTGCTTCAATAATATCCACATAATTTTGCTCCCTCGTGATGCCATCTATTTTGTGAAGTTCACCAGTCCCTCCTGCAGCAAAGCACCACCACAACATGATGCTGCCACCCCCATGCTTCACGGTTGGGATGGTGTTCTTTGGCTTGCAAGCCTCCCCCTTTTTCCTCCGAACATAACGATGGTCATTATGGCCAAACAGTTCTATTTCTGTTTCATCAGACCAGAGGACATTTCTCCAAAAAGTACGATCTTTGTCCCCATGTGCAGTTGCAAACCGTAGTCTGGCTTTTTTATGGAGGTTTTGGAGCAGTGGCTTTTTCCTTGCTGAGCGGCCTTTCAGGTTATGTCGACATAGGACTCGTTTTACTGTGGATATAGATACTTTTGTACCTGTTTCTTCCAGCATCTTCACAAGGTCCTTTGCTGTTGTTCTGGGATTGATTTGCGCTTTTCGCACCGAAGTACGTTCATCTCTAGGAGACAGAATGCGTCTCCTTCCTGAGCGATATGACAGCTGCTTGGTCCCGTGGTGTCTATACTTGCAAACTATTGTTTTGTACAGATGAACGTGGTACCTTCAGGCATTTGGAAATTGCTCCCAAGGATGAACAAGACTTGTGGAGGTCCACAATTTTTTTTCTGAGGTCTTGGCTGATTTCTTTGGATTTTCCCATGATGTCAAGCAGAGAGGCACTGAGTTTGAAGGTAGTCCTTGAAATACATCCACAGTTACACCTCAAATTGAATCAAATGATGTCAATTAGCCTAACAGAAGCTTCTAAAGCCATGACATCATTTTCAATCATGTGATTGATTGCTAATTTAAAAAATATATCATTCTAAAAAACAGTTTTTTCTTTGTCATTATGGACTATTGTGTGTAGGTTGAGTAAAAATAACAATATAATCAATTTTAGAATAAGGCTGTAAGCTAACAAAATTTGGAAAAAGTCAAAACAATTATTATGACGAGGCACACGGGCCACTAACAGCTTACTAGACAACATACACTTAGTATTACTTTCTTGGCTACAGTATACATAACTCCCTGGCATATTACATCATTTATGCAGTAGCATACAAGACATTTTTGGACTCCCCTTGTTGTGCTGTGCTCACTTGAACAGGAAGGTGGCGCGGCGGTCCTTCTTGACTTGGAATCCCGACTTGGAATTCCGAGTTGGATGACCGTTCCAAATATTTTCCCAGTCTGAGCTAGTTTTATCCGAGTTCCCAGTTGACTTGAACTCACTGAAGTCTGAGATTTCCAGTTGTTTTGATCGCGGCAGAAGTCATGCTGGATTGACAGCATGGCCAATGTATCCAAACTTTTCTGGCCCATGGCGTTACCTCCTTTTTTGTGATATCCAACTGGTAGTTACGATCTTGTCTCAATGCTGCAACGCCACTACGGACTCGGCGAAGGTCAAAATCCTTGCCGCACTACTTCTTGACGCACTACTTCTTGACCGAAGTCAGCTTGCAGGCGTCCAGCCCGCCACAAGGAGTCGCTAGAACACGATGAGGCAATGACATCCCGGTCGGCCAAACCCTCCCCTAACCTGGACGACGCTGGGCCAATTGTGCGCCGCCTCATGGGTCTCCCGGGCACAGCCCGCTTTAACACAGCCTGGGATCGAACCTGGGGCTGCAGTTGCGCCTTAGCACTCATTGTTGAATATGTGATTTCCAACTTGTTGTGTAATGTTTATGTCCAATGGCCGATGAGCACCGATACGCTTTATTTATAATTTCTCTTCAAATGACAAAGATTGAAGTAGATTGCCGACTTGATGCATGATGATGACTGCTTGTCTAGCTTTCTATCTAAGATTTTGAAAGTATGATTTTGACATGATCAGTCCAATCAAAGCTACAGTAGATATAACGTGATTTGACGTAATTGTTTCTGTGTTCAATGACCTTGAGCCTTCTTGGATGGGCACTTCTAATGTAAGTCTATGGCATCAAATCAAATCAAATTTTATTTGTCACATACACATGGTTAGCAGATGTTAATGCGAGTGTAGCGAAATGCTTGTGCTTCTAGTTCCGACAATGCAGTAATAACCAACAAGTAATCTAACTAACAATTCCAAAACTACTGTCTTATACACAGTGTAAGGGGATAAAGAATATGTACATAAAGATATATGAATGAGTGATGGTACAGAGCAGCATAGGCAAGATACAGTAGATGGTATCGAGTACAGTATATACATATGAGATGAGTATGTAAACAAAGTGGCATAGTTAAAGTGGCTAGTGATACATGTATTACATAAGGATGCAGTAGATGATATAGAGTACAGTATATACGTATGCATATGAGATGAATAATGTAGGGTATGTAACATTATATTAGGTAGCATTGTTTAAAGTGGCTAGTGATATATTTTACATCATTTCCCATCAATTCCCATTATTAAAGTGGCTGGAGTTGAGTCAGTGTCAGTGTGTTGGCAGCAGCCACTCAATGTTAGTGGTGGCTGTTTAACAGTCTGATGGCCTTGAGATAGAAGCTGTTTTTCAGTCTCTCGGTCCCAGCTTTGATGCACCTGTACTGACCTCGCCTTCTGGATGATAGCGGGGTGAACAGGCAGTGGCTCGGGTGGTTGTTGTCCTTGATGATCTTTATGGCCTTCCTGTAACATCGGGTGGTGTAGGTGTCCTGGAGGGCAGGTAGTTTGCCCCCGGTGATGCGTTGTGCAGACCTCATTACCCTCTGGAGAGCCTTACGGTTGTGGGCGGAGCAGTTGCCGTACCAGGCGGTGATACAGCCCGCCAGGATGCTCTCGATTGTGCATCTGTAGAAGTTTGTGAGTGCTTTTGGTGACAAGCTGAATTTCTTCAGCCACCTGAGGTTGAAGAGGCGCTGCTGCGCCTTCACGTGCTGTCTGTGTGAGTGGACCAATTCAGTTTGTCTGTGATGTGTATGCCGAGGAACTTAAAACTTACTACCCTCTCCACTACTGTTCCATCGATGTGGATAGGGGGGTGTTCCCTCTGCTGTTTCCTGAAGTCCACAATCATCTCCTTAGTTTTGTCGACGTTGAGTGTGAGGTTATTTTCCTGACACCACACTCTGAGGGCCCTCACCTCCTCCCTGTAGGCCGTCTCGTCGTTGTTGGTAATCAAGCCTACCACTGTTGTGTTGTCCGCAAACTTGATGATTGAGTTGGAGGCGTGCGTGGCCACGCAGTTGTGGGTGAACAGGGAGTACAGGAGAGGGCTCAGAACACACCCTTGTGGGGCCCCAGTGTTGAGGATCAGCGGGGTGGAGATGTTGTTGCCTACCCTCACCACCTGGGGGCGGCCCGTCAGGAAGTCCAGTACCCAGTTGCACAGGGCGGGGTCGAGACCCAGGGTCTCGAGCTTGATGACGAGCTTGGAGGGTACTATGGTGTTGAATGCCGAGCTGTAGTCGATGAACAGCATTCTCACATAGGTATTCCTCTTGTCCAGATGGGTTAGGGCAGTGTGCAGTGTGGTTGAGATTGCATCGTCTGTGGACCTATTTGGGCGGTAAGCAAATTGGAGTGGGTCTAGGGTGTCAGGTAGGGTGGAGGTGATATGGTCCTTGACTAGTCTCTCAAAGCACTTCATGATGACGGAAGTGAGTGCTACGGGGCGGTAGTCGTTTAGCTCAGTTACCTTAGCTTTCTTGGGAACAGGAACAATGGTGGCCCTCATGAAGCATGTGGGAACAGCAGACTGGTATAGGGATTGATTGAATATGTCCGTAAAACACACCGGCCAGCTGGTCTGCGCATGCTCTGAAGGCGCGGCTGGGGATGCCGTCTGGGCCTGCAGCCTTGCGAGGGTTAACACGTTTAAATGTTTTACTCACCTCGGCTGCAGTGAAGGAGAGTCCGCATGTTGTCGTTGCAGGCCGTGTCAGTGGCAGTGTATTGTCCTCAAAGCGGGCAAAAAAGTTATTTAGTCTGCCTGGGAGCAAGACATCCTGGTCCGTGACTGGGCTGGTTTTCTTCTTGTAGTCCGTGATTGACTGTAGACCCTGCCACATACCTCTTGTGTCTGAGCCGTTGAATTGAGATTCTACTTTGTCTCTATACTGACGCTTAGCTTGTTTGATAGCCTTGCGGAGGGAATAGCCGCACTGTTTGTATTCGGTCATGTTACCAGTCACCTTGCCCTGATTAAAAGCAGTGGTTCGCGCTTTCAGTTTCACGCGAATGCTGCCATCAATCCATGGTTTCTGGTTAGGGAATGTTTTAATCGTTGCTATGGGAACGACATCTTCAACGCACGTTCTAATGAACTCGCACACCGAATCAGCGTATTCGTCAATGTTGTTATCTGACGCAATACGAAACATATCCCAGTCCACGTGATGGAAGCAGTCTTGGAGTGTGGAATCAGCTTGGTCGGACCAGCGTTGGACAGACCTCAGCGTGGGAGCTTCTTGTTTTAGTTTCTGTCTGTAGGCACGGATCAATAAAATGGAGTCGTGGTCAGCTTTTCAGAAAGGAGGGCGGGGCAGGGCCTTATATGCGTCGCGGAAGTTAGAGTAACAATGATCCAAGGTTTTTCCAGCCCTGGTTGCGCAATCGATATGCTGATAAAATTGTTTTCAGATTAGCCTTGTTAAAATCCCCAGCTACAATGAATGCAGCCTCCGGATAAATGGATTCCAGTTTGCAAAGAGTCAAATAAAGTTCGTTCAGAGCCATCGATGTGTCTGCTTGGGGGGGAATATATACGGCTGTGATTATAATCGAAGAGAATTCTCTTGGTAGATAATGCGGCCGACATTTGATTGTGAGGAATTCTAAATCAGGTGAACAGAAGGATTTGAGTTCCTGTATGTTTCTTTGATCACACCACGTCTCGTTAGCCATAAGGCATATGCCCCCGCCCCTCTTCTTACCAGAAAGATGTTTGTTTCTGTCGGCGCGATGCGTGGAGAAACCCGCTGGCTGCACCGCCTCCGATAGCGTCTCTCCAGTGAGCCATGTTTCCGTGAAGCAAAGAACGTTACAGTCTCTGATGTCTCTCTGGAATGCTACCCTTGCTTGGATTTCATCAACCTTGTTGTCAAGAGACTGGACATTGGCGAGAAGAATGCTAGGGAGTGGTGCACGATGTGCCCGTCTCCGGAGTCTGACCAGAAGACCGCCTCGTTTCCCTCTTTTACGGAGTCGTTTTTTTGGGGGGGGGGGGTCGCCGGCTGGGATCCATTCCGTTGTCCTGGTTGAAAGGCAGAACACAGGATCCGCGGCGCGAAAATCATATTCTTGGTCGTACTGATGGTGAGTTGACGCTGATCTTATATTCAGTAGTTCTTCTCTACTGTATGTAATGAAACCTAAGATGACCTGGGGTACTAATGTAAGAAATAACACATACAAAAACAAAAAACTGCATAGTTTCCTAGGAACGCGAAGCGAGGCGGCCATCTCTGTCGGCGCCGGAAGTAGTGCTTGAGTTTTCGAGCTCTACCCGTACATTTTGATGTGACGTAGTGTCCCCATGAGTGACAGAACACAGAGCCAGTCATGGCGCAACTAGAGAACATTACCAACCCCTATGCTGACTGCCCCACCACAGAGTAGCAGCAGTGTAAAAACAAAGGGGGAGAGTCAATGCAAATAGTCCCGGTGGCCATTTGATTAGTTGTTCAGCAGTCTTATGGCTTGGGGGTAGAAGCTGTTAAGGAGCCTTTTGGCCCTAGACTTGGTACTCCGGTACTGCTTGCCATGCGGTAGCAGAAAGAACAGTCTATGACTTAGGTGACTGGAGTCTTAGACACTTTTTTGGGCCTCTGATACCCCCTAGTATATAGGTCCTGGATGGCAGGAAGCTGTACCACAGTGATGTACTGGGCTGTACGCACTACTCTCTGTAGTGCCTTACACTCGGATGCCAAGCAGTTTCCATACCAGGTTGTGATGCAACCGGTCAGGATGCTCTCGATGGTGCAGCTGTAGAACATTTTGAGGATCTGGGGTGTTGTCATGCCCCTTTCACGACTTTCTTGGTATGTTTGGACCATGATATTTTGTTGGTGATGTGGACATCAAGGAACTTGAAACTCTCGACCCGCTCCACTACAGCCCTGTTGATGTGAATGGGGGCGTGTTCGGCCCTTCTTTTACTGTAGTCCATAATCATCTCTTTTGTCTTGCTCATGCTTAAGGGAGATGATGTTGTCTTGGCACCATACTACCAGGTCTCTGACCCCCTCCCTATAGGCTGTCTAATTGTTTCTGGTGATCAGGCCTACCATTGTTGTGTCGTGGTGAAACTTAATGGTGTTGGAGTCGTGCTTGGCCACGCAGTCGTGTGTGAACAGGGAGTACAGGAGGGGACTGAGCACGCACCCCTGAGGTGCCCCCGTGTTGAGGATCAGCGTGGCAGATGTGTTGTTGTCTACCCTTGCCACCTCGGGGTGGCCCGTCTGGAAATCCAGGATCCAGTTGCAGAGGGAGGTGTTTAGTCCCAGGTTCCTTAGCCTAGTGATGAGCTTTGTGGGCACTATGGTGTTGAATGCTGCACTGTAATAAATGAACAGTATTCTCACATATGTGTTTCTTTTGTACAGGTGGGAAAGGGCAGTGTGAAGTGCAATTGAGATTGCGTCTTCTGTGGACCTGTTGGGGAGGTATGCGAATTGGAGTGGGTCTAGTGTTTTCGGCATGATTGTGTTGATGTGAGCCATGACCAGCCGTTCAAAGCTCTTCATGGCTACCGAGGTGAGTGGTATGGGACTATGGGGGTCTGCTTGAAATATGTAGGTATTACAGACTCTGTCAGGGAGAGGTTTAAAATATCAGTGAAGACACTTGCCAGTTGGTCTGCACATTTTGAAAATGTTTTATTTGTTTATTTATTTTATTTTTTATTTAACCTTTATTTAACCAGGTAGGCCAGTTGAGAACAAGGTCTCATTTACAACTGCGACCTGGTCAAGATAAAGCAAAGCAGTGCGACAAAAAACAACAGCAGAGTTACACATGGGATAAACAAAAATACAGTCAATAACACAATAGAAAAATCTATATGCAGTTTGTGCAAATGGAGTAAGGAGGTAAGCCAATAAATAGGCCATAGTAGCGAAGTAATTACAATTTAGCAAATTAACACTGGAGTGGTAGATGTGCAGATGATGATGTGCAAGTAGAAATACTGGTGTGCAAAATAGCAAACAAGTTAATAAAAACAACATGGGGATGAGGTAGGGAGATTGGATGGGCTATTTACAGATGGGCTGCAGCGATTGGTGAGCTGCTCAGATAGTTGATGCTTAAATTTAGTGAGGGAGATATAAGTCTCCAACTTGAGCGATTTTGGCAATTTGTTCCCGTCATTGGCAGCAGAGAACTGTAAGGAAAGGTGGCCAAAGGAGGTGTTGGCTTTGGTGATGACCAGTGAGATATACCTGCTGGAGCACGTGCGGACAGTGAAAAGCATCTCAAATACAATTGGCATGCTGACTGCAGAAATGTCCACCAGAGCTGTTGCCAGAGAATATAATGTACGTTTATAAGCCACCTCCAATGTCGTTTTAGAGAATTTGGTAGTACGTCCAACCGGCCTCATAACCGCAGACCACGTGTAACCATGCCAGCCCAGGACCTCCACATCCGGCTTTTTCACATGTGGGAGTGTCTGAGCAGGTGCTGAGGTGTATTTCTGTCTAATAAAACCCTTTTGTGGAGAAAAACATTTCTTATTGGGTGGGCTTGGCTCCTAAGTGGGTGGGCCTATGCCCTTCCAGGCCCATGCATGGCTGCGCTATTGCCCAGTCATTTATAATCCATAGATTAGGGCCTAATTTATTTATTTAAATTAACTGATTTCCTTATTTGAACTGTAACTCAGTAGAATCTTTGAAATTGTTGCATGTTGCGTTTATAAACCCCGCAAAAAAAGAAACGTCCTCTCACTGTCAACTGCGTTTATTGTCAGCAAACTTAACGTGTGTAAATATTTGTAGGAACATAACAAGATTCAACAACTGAGAGTTCCACAGACATGTGACTAAGAGAAATGGAATAATGTGTCCCTGAACAAAGGGGGTCAAAATCAAAAGTAAGTCAGTATCTGGTATGGCTCCCGGCTGCATTAAGTGCTGCAGTGCATCTCCTCCTCATGGGCTGCACCAGATTTGCCAGTTCTTGCTGTGAGATGTTACCCCACTCTTCCACCAAGGCACCTGCAAGTTCCCAGACATTTATGGGGGGAATGGCCCTAGCCCTCACCCTCCGATCCAACAGGTCCCAGACGTGCTCAATGGGATTGAGATCCGGGCTCTTTGCTGGTCATGGCAGAACACATATATTCCTGTCTTGCAGGAAATCACGCACAGAACGAGCAGTATGGCTGGTGGCATTGTCATGCTGGAGGGTCATGTCAGGATGAGTCTGCAGGAAGGGTACCACCTGAGGGAGGAGGATGTCTTCACACACAGCGTTGAGATAGCCTGCAATGACAACAAGCTCAGTCCGATGATGCTGTGACACACCGCCCCAGACCATGACGGACCCTCCACCTCCAAATCGATCCCGCTCCAGAGTACAGGCCTCGTTGTAACACTCATTCCTTCGACGATCAACGTCAATCTGACCATCACCCCTGGTGAGACAAAACCGCGACTTGTCAGTGAAGAGCACTTTTTGCCAGTCCTGTCTGGTCCAGCGACGGTGTGTTTGTGCCCAGAGGTGACGTTGTTGCCAGTGATGTCTGGTGAGGTCCTGCCTTACAACAGGCCTACAAGCCCTCAGTCCAAACTCTCTCAGCCTATTGCGGACAGTCCGAGCACTGATGGAGGGATTGTAGGCCTGCTGTCCATCCTGTTTCCCTGTAGCGCTGTCTTAGGCATCTCACAGTATGGACATTGCAATTTATTGCCCTGGCCACATCTACAGTCCTCATGCCGCCTTGCAGCATGCCTAAGGCACATTCACGCAGATGAGCAGGGACCTTGGACATCTTTATTTTGTTGTTTTTCAGAGTCAATAGAAAGGCCTCTTTAGTGTCCTAAGTTTTCATAACTGTGACCTTAATTGCCTACCGTCTGTAAGCTGTTAGTGTCTTAACTACCATTCCACAGGTGCATGTTCATTAATTGTTTATGGTTTATTGAACAAGCATGGGAAACAGTGTTTAAACCCTTTACAATGAAGATCTGTGAAGATATTTGGATGTTTACAAATTATCTTTGAAAGGTAGGGTCCCGAGTTTATTTTTGTTCAGTATAGACGTATACAATTTATGTTTCCTATTAAATATAAAACCACATCGTGAAACAACTATACAAATTATGTATAAATAACTTTTAAAGATTCTGTTACAGACAGTCCAACATGTTGCTGTATTGCCCCCTAGCTGTGGAGTTGTTTTAATAGGGGTTAGGGGGTAGGGGTTACAGGTTGTTCAAATCAAATCAATGTTGCTGTAAAAGAGAATGTATTCTCAGTCAACTCACCTGGTAAAATAAGGAATAAATCAATCCAATCATTTAAAAAAGCAAGGTATAGTTGAAAGGGTTTGTGCCCACTGACTGGAGTTGTAGAAACAGGGGCTAGGGTGTAGGGCAGGGTTCGGCGAGTAAAATAAATGTGCCAAGTTTTTTGTAGAAATATATACCTTTAATGTTTGGTCAAAAAACACTACAATCAACAGGAATTTAGCAAAAAAAGACTGTTTAATTTAGAACATCTGTTCCCAATTTTTCCCACGAATAAAGGTCATGTCTCAAAGTAATCAAAGTATGAATGATCGGCTATGAAAAGCCAACTGACATTTACTCCTGAGGTGCTGACCTGTTGCACCCTCGACAACCACTGTGATTACTATTATTTGACCCTGCTGGTCATCTATGAACATTTGAACATCTTGGCCATGTTCTGTTATAATCTCCACCCGGCACAGCCAGAAGAGGACTGGCCACCCCTCATAGCCTGGCTCCTCTCTAGGTTTCTTCCTAGGTTCTGGCCTTTCTGGGGAGTTTTTCCTAGCCACCGTGCTTCTACACCTGCATTGCTTGCTGTTTGGGGTTTAAAGGCTGGGTTTCTGTACAGCACTTTGAGATATCAGCTGAAGTAAGAAGGGCTTTATAAATCAATTTGATTTGATGAAATTACGGTTGTTTTCAAATACATCTTTTGGGGTTTAGTTGTGGTCAATTTTCACGGTATAAATTATCATTTATTTCCAGCCCCCGATGATCCACCTGTTAGGGTGTACAGGGTCCAACATGTAGCTGTAGCGCCCCCTGGCTGTGGAGCTGTAGTAGCAGCAGGAACTCTTCAGGCATGGCGTGCATGAAGTGACTTGGACCAACGTTGTCATAGTAATGATGTGGCAAAGTATTTTTGGATAGATCCAGAGGGAAGGGCCAGAAGCCATACAGATGAACCTGACAAAGAGAGATCTAGACTTAGAAACAAACACACACACACAAACACACACACACTTAATCTCTTAAGGTAGTCGATCATATCCGACTGATTGTGGGTTGGCTGATGACTGTATAATCCGATGCGGGATGCATGCTGTTGTTGAGGCCGGTGCAGCCATGGTCATATGTCTTCTCTGTCACTTCGCCAGGTGACACTCAGTCCTTTTTTCCTGAGCCAACTGCACTCCTTGATGGAAGAGGCTGCACCAGGTGGAACGGTCCGCAGCACCAGGTGGAACGATCCACAGCAACAGTCCAGAGGGAGGCAGGGTTTATCCCACACTTTAGTGAAGTCTTCAAGTGGTCCTTTAGATGCTTTTTCTGACCACCTGCAGAACGACAGCCCAGTTGTACCTGTCATTCACGCACTGAAGCTCAAGGACTCATTCAGATTCAAGCTTTGTGCTAGCTGCTACTAGAGTCCCAGTGTTGCTCCAGAAATAACAGAAGCACGGTGTATATGATCTTCAAAACAACATCTGTTCATGGCCTTTATGGACCTCTCCTAAGCAGAGGTTTAGACATAGGTGGGCCTGGGTGGACACAGACCCACCCACTGGGGAGCAAGGCCCTGCCAGGCTCATCCAATCAAATTGAGCAAAAAACTAAACATAATACATTATTATTACAAAAATACTCCTCAGTCAAAATTTCTGCAAGCCCACCCACAAATGAATTTCTGGCTACGCCCCTGCTCCAAAGCCTTGAGCAAAGTAGACTGTGAACACCTTTGGAAGGTTTTTCTGCAGTATGGCTACCCTGGGAAATTTGTCAACATCATGTGTCAGTTCAATGAGGGGGTGATGGTCAGGGTAACAATTGGCGGTCAGGAACCTTTTGGAGTAGGCACAGGTGTGAGGCAAGTGGCGTGTGCTTGAGCCAGTCCTATGTCTTCCTCCTTTGTGTCCCAACACTGCTGGCACAAGGACATGGAAACGTAGAGTGGGGTGACCCTAGACTTCAGATTGGACAGAAACATCTTCTGAGGCAACACACACACATACTAACACCTGTTCACAGATCTCCAGAGCGGTGCTGGCCAGCATCAGACCAGTAGAGAGCCGTGGGGCTCGTTGCCCTCGACGATGCCAGAACCTGCCCAGCTCAAACAGGTAGTCTGGGTGGAAGAACACCACTTTCTGTTGGGGGCGGGCCTTACGGAGGGCTTGGTACACCTGGGACAGAACAAAGACTGATTAATGACATAACTATCTACTCTTCCCCCCCCCCCAGGATTAAAATGTTAGTTATCCATTTTGTCATTCTTAAAAAGTCTACCCGAGCCCAGACCTTGCCCTAGTAACTGATAAAAAAAATAACCAGTACATTGTATTGTGTCCTGTCGGGCCCATGCCGGGTCGCAGTCTCATCTCATGATAGCAGCTCACCTTGAAGCAGGGGCTGGTCCCAAAAGCAAAAGAGAAGGCTGGCAGAAGTAGATGGGCATGACCGTAGACTGACAGGGCTTCCGCCAGGGGTCCAGGGTTCAGCTGGAGGCCAGGGTACCTGAGTACAGGTGAGTGAGGAGATGGGGGAGGGGAGGAGTGAGGAGATGGGGGAGTGAAGGGAGGAGATGGGGGAGGGGAGGAGTGAGGAGACAGGTGAGGGGAGGGGTTAGGAGCCAAGTGAGGGGAGGAGTTAGGAGACAGGTGAGGGGAGGAGTTAGGAGACAGGTGTTAGTGGCAGTTCGAATGTCTAGAATCGACTTGATGACATCTATTTGAGTTTGTGAAATCATGTTCAAGGCAGAGACAGGTGAGAATTCATCATATATATAGATTATGTACAGTATCAGTCAAAAGTTTGGACACACCTACTCATTCAAGGGTTTTTCTTTCATTTTACTATTTTCTACACAGTACAAATAAGCAAAGAGAAATTAAAGTCCATCATTACTTTAAGATATGAAGGTCAGTCAGTACAGAACATTTCAAGAACTTTGAAAGCTGCTTCAAGTCCAGTCGCAAACACCATCAAGCGCTATGATGAAACTCTCATGAGGACCGCCAAAGGAAAGGAAGACCCAGTTACCACTGCAGAGGATAAGTTCATTAGAGTTACCAGCCCAAATAAATGCTTCACAGAGTTCAAATAACAGCCACATCTCAACATCAACTGTTCAGAGGAGACTGCGTGAATCAGGCCTTCGTGGTTGAATTGCTGCAAAGAAACTACTACTAAAGGACAGCAATAAGAAGAAGAGACTTGCTTGGGCCAAGAAACACAAGCAATGGACATTAGACCGGTGGAAATCTGTCCTTTGGTCTGATGAGTCCGAATTAGATTCTAAAACCTTTTCTAAATTAAATATTGATGGCTATAAGCTAGATAAAGAACGCATAAATCTTTTTTCTCACACAAACTTCCCTTATTTACATATTATTTATCTTTGGTTTTAGGCCATCCTCTTTCAACAACATTTCTGAGTTTTCACAATTTCCCGGGAATCACCAAGTCTGACACAAGGGAAAGCAGCTCCTTCCCCTCTCAAAGGTATGCTAACTGCTTGGCGACATCTCATCGAAGTTGTAACAGCTCAGCCATTTGCCATTAACCACCCGAGCCAAAGCCTGTTCACCCCGCTATCATCCATAAGGCGAGGTCAGTACAGGTGCATCAAAGCTGGGACCGAGAGACTGAAAAACAGCTTCTGTCTCAAGGACATCAGACTGTTAAATAGCTATGACTAGCCGGCCTCCACCCAGTACCCTGCCCTGAATTTAGTCACTGTCACTAGCCGGCTACCACCCGGTTCCTCAACCCTGCACCTTACAGGCTGCTGCTCTCTGTACATAGAAATGGAATCACTGGTCACTTTAATAATGTTTACATACTGTTTTACTAATTGAATATGTATATACTGTATTTTACTGTATTCAAGTCAATGCCACTCCGACATTGCTCTTCCTAATATTTATATATTGCTTTTAAATTGTGTCTGTTGTGAATTGTTAGATACTACTGCACTGTTGGAGCTAGGAACACAATTTTGCTACACCTGCTACCAATACAATTTCATTTGATGTCATTGCTGCCAAACGTGTTTCTAACTTATATTAACTCAGGGGGTTTAATACTTATCTAATACACTAGCGTTTCATTTTCCATTAATTGTAAAAAAAAATAATAAAAAAATACACTTTGACATTACAGAGTATTTTGTGTAGATTGTTGGCAAATATGTTCTTGATGAGCTATTTGGCCTTCCTGTGACATCGGGTGCTGTAGGTGTCCTGGAGGGCATGCAGTCTGACCAGGTTATGCATTGGGCAGACCCACCACCCTCTGGAGAGCTGTGCAGTTACGGGCGGTGCAGTTGCCGTATCAGGCGGTGATACAACCCAACAGGATGCTCTCAATGGTGCATCTCTAAAAGTTTGAGTCTTACGGGCGAAACCGAATTCCTTCAACCTCCTGACGTTGAAGAGGTGCTGTTGTCAGTGATGTGTACGCTGAGGAACTTGAACCACTTCTCCACTGCGGTTCTGTTGATGTGGATGGGGGCGTGCTCCCTGTGCTGTCTTCTGGCACCACTCCGCCAGGGCCCTCACCTCCTCCCTGTAGGCTGTCTCGTCATTGCTGGTAATCGGGCCTATCACTGTTGTGTCGTCCGCAAACGTTATGATTGAGTTGGAGGCATGTGTGGCCAACCAGTCATGGGTGAACAGGGAGTGCAGGAGGGGTGCTGAGCATGCACCTTTGTGGGGCCCCTGTGTTGAGGATCAGCATAGTGAAGGTGTTGTTTCCTACCTTCCCCACCTGAGGGTGGCCTGTCGGGAAGTCCAAGACGCAGATGTAAAGGGCGTGTTCAGACCCAGGACCCCTAGCTTAATAAATCAAATCAAATCAAATTGTATTTGTCACATACACATGGTTAGCAGATGTTAATGCGAGTGTAGCGAAATGCTTGTGCTTCTAGTTCCGACAATGCAGTGATAACCAACAAGTAATCTAACTAACAATTCCAAAACTACTGTCTTATACACAGTGTAAGGGGATAAGGAATATGTACATAAGGATATATGAATGAGTGATGGTACAGAGCAGCATACAGTAGATGGTATCGAGTACAGTATATACATATGAGATGAGTATGTAGACAAAGTAAACAAAGTGGCATAGTTAAAGTGGCTAGTGACATAAGAATGCAGTCGATGATCTAGAGTACAGTATATACATATGCATATGAGATGAATAATGTAGGGTAAGTAACATTATATAAGGTAGCATTGTTTAAAGTGGCTAGTGATATATTTACATCATTTCCCATCAATTCCCATTATTAAAGTGGCTGGAGTTGGGTCAGTGTCAATGACAGTGTGTTGGCAGCAGCCACTCAATGTTAGTGATTGCTGTTTAACAGTCTGATGGCCTTGAGATAGAAGCTGTTTTTCAGTCTCTCGGTCCCAGCTTTGATGCACCTGTACTGACCTCGCCTTCTGGATGATAGCGGGGTGAACAGGCAGTGGTTCGGGTGGTTGATGTCCTTGATGATCTTTATGGCCTTCCTGTAACATCGGGTGGTGTAGGTGTCCTGAAGGGCAGGTAGTTTGCCCCCGGTGATGCGTTGTGCAGACCTCACTACCCTCTGGAGAGCCTTACGGTTGAGGGCGGAGCAGTTGCCGTACCAGGCGGTGATACAGCCCGCCAGGATGCTCTCGATTGTGCATCTGTAGAAGTTTGTGAGTGCTTTTGGTGACAAGCCGAATTTCTTCAGCCTCCTGAGGTTGAAGAGGCGCTGCTGCGCCTTCTTCACGACGCTGTCAGTGTGAGTGGACCAATTCAGTTTGTCTGTGATGTGTATGCCGAGGAACTTAAAACTTGCTACCCTCTCCACTACTGATCCATCGATGTGGATAGGGGGGTGTTCCCTCTGCTGTTTCCTGAAGTCCACAATCATCTCCTTAGTTTTGTTGACGTTGAGTGTGAGGTTATTTTCCTGACACCACACTCCGAGGGCCCTCACCTCCTCCCTGTAGGCCGTCTCGTCGTTGTTGGTAATCAAGCCTACCACTGTTGTGTCGTCCGCAAACTTGATGATTGAGTTGGAGGCGTGCATGGCCACGCAGTCGTGGGTGAACAGGGAGTACAGGAGAGGGCTCAGAACGCACCCTTGTGGGGCCCCCGTGTTGAGGATCAGCGGGGAGGAGATGTTGTTGCCTACCCTCACCACCTGTGGGCGGCCCGTCAGGAAGTCCAGTACCCAGTTGCACAGGGCGGGGTCGAGACCCAGGGTCTCGAGCTTGGAGGGTACTATGGTATTGAATGCCGAGCTGTAGTCGATGAACAGCATTCTCACATAGGTATTCCTCTTGTCCAGGTGGGTTAGGGCAGTGTGCAGTGTGGTTGAGATTGCATCGTCTGTGGACCTATTTGGGCGGTAAGCAAATTGGAGTGGGTCTAGGGTGTCAGGTAGGGTGGAGGTGATATGGTCCTTGACTAGTCTCTCAAAGCACTTCATGATGACGGAAGTGAGTGCTACGGGGCGGTAGTCGTTTAGCTCAGTTACCTTAGCTTTCTTGGGAACAGGAACAATGGTGGCCCTCTTGAAGCATGTGGGAACAGCAGACTGGTATAGGGATTGATTGAATATGTCCGTAAACACACCGGCCAGCTGGTCTGCGCATGCTCTGAGGGCGCGGCTGGGGATGCCGTCTGGGCCTGCAGCCTTGCGAGGGTTAACACGTTTAAATGTCTTACTCACCTCAGCTGCAGTGAAGGAGAGACCGCATGTTTTCGTTGCAGGCCGTGTCAGTGGCACTGTATTGTCCTCAAAGCGGGCAAAAAAGTGATTTAGTCTGCCTGGGAGCAAGACATCCTGGTCCGTGACTGGGCTGGGTTTCTTCTTGTAGTCCGTGATTGACTGTAGACCCTGCCACATGCCTCTTGTGTCTGAGCCATTGAATTGAGATTCCACTTTGTCTCTGTACTGACGCTTAGCTTGTTTAATAGCCTTGCGGAGGGAATAGCTGCATTGTTTATATTCGGACATATTACCAGACACCTTGCCCTGATTAAAAGCAGTGGTTCGCGCTTTCAGTTTCACGCGAATGCTGCCATCAATCCACGGTTTCTGGTTCATTTAATGATGAGATTGGAGGGTACTATGGTGTTGAATGCTGAGCTATAGTCGATGAACAGCACTCTTACATACTGTAGGTATTCCTCTTGCCCAGATGGGATAGGGCAGTGTGCAGTGCGATGGCAATTGCATCGTCTGTGGATTGGTATATAAATTGAAGTGGTCTAGGGTGTCAGGTAAGGTGGAGTTGATATGATCCTTAACTAGCCTCTCAAAGCACTTCATGATGACAGAAGTCAGGGCTATGGGGCGATAGTCATTTACTTCAGTTACCTTTGCTTTGTGGGGTACAGGAACAATGGTGGGCATCTTGAAGCAAGTGGGAACAGCAGACGGGGATAGGGAGAGATTGAATATGTCCGTAAACACTCCAGCCAGCTGGTCTGCGCATGCTCTGAGGATGCGGCTAGGGATGCCGTCTGGCTGGTTTTCCCTTTGTAATCCATTATTTTCTGGAGTTCCTGCCACATGCGTCTCGTGTCTGGGCCGTTGACTTGCGACTCCACTTTGTCTCTGTGCTGACGTTTGCCTGTTTGATTCCTTATGGAGGGAATAACTGCACTGCTTGTATTCAACTGTATTCTCAGTCCCCTTGCTGTGGTTAAGTGCGGTGGTTTGCGCTTTCAGTTTTGCCCGAATGCTGCCAACTATCCGTTTTTTGGTTTGGGTAGGTTTTAATAGTCACAGTGGGAACAACATCTCCTATACACTGGTCACCGTGTCAATGTATACATCAATGTTATTCTCGGAGGCAACCCGGAACATTTCCCAGTCTGCGTGATCAAAACAATCTTGAAGCATGGATTCTGATTAATCAGACCAGTGTTGAATTTACCTTAGCACGTGTAATTCCTGTTTGATTTTCTGCCTATAGAAAGGGAGGAGCAGAATGGAGTTTTGATCTGATTTTCAGAAGGGGGGGTGGGGGACGGCCTTGTAGCCATCCAGGAGAGAGTAACAATGGTTGAGTGTATTTGAAGCACAAGTACTACAGACAATGTGTTGATAGAACTTCTGTAGCATTTTTCTCATATTTGCTTTGTTAAGGTCCCCACCTACAGTAAATGCGGCCTCAGGAAATGTGGTTTCCAGTTTGCACAAAGTCCAGTGTAGTTCCTTGAGGACCGTCGTGGTATTGATTTAAGGCGGATTATACATGGCTCTGACTATAACCGAAGAGAATTCTCTTGGGAGGTAATATGGTCGGGTGAGGTATTCTAAGTCGGGTGAAGAAATAACTTGAGTTCCTGTACGTTATCACAATCACACCATGAGTAGTTAATCATGAAATTCATAACTCATAATTCATAATATCATAACTCATCCAGAACGCCGCAGCCCGTCTGGTGTTCAACCTTCCCAAGTTCTCTCACGTCACCCCGCTCCTCCGCTCTCTCCACTGGCTTCCAGTTGAAGCTCGCATCCGCTACAAGACCATGGTGCTTGCCTACGGAGCTGTGAGGGGAACGGCACCTCAGTACCTCCAGGCTCTGATCAGGCCCTACACCCAAACAAGGGCACTGCGTTCATCCACCTCTGGCCTGCTCGCCTCCCTACCACTGAGGAAGTACAGTTCCCGCGCAGCCCAGTCAAAACTGTTCGCTGCTCTGGCCCCCCAATGGTGGAACAAACTCCCTCACGACGCCAGGACAGCGGAGTCAATCACCACCTTCCGGAGACACCTGAAACCCCACCTCTTTCAGGAATACCTAGGATAGGATAAAGTAATCCTTCTCACCCCCTTAAAAGATTTAGATGCACTATTGTAAAGTGGCTGTTCCACTGGATGTCTTAAGGTGAACGCACCAATTTGTAAGTCGCTCTGGATAAGAGCGTCTGCTAAATGACTTAAATGTAAATGTAAATTAAACATAAACCTATGCCTTTCTTCTTCCCGGATAGTTATTTATTCCTGTCTGAGCTATGTACTGAGAACCCAGCTGGCTGTATGGATGGGGACAGTATATCTGGAGAGATCCATGATTCCGTGAAACAGAGTATGTTACAGTCCCTGATGTCTCTCTATAAGGAGATCCTCACCAATGAGCTTGTCTACTTTATTGTCCAGGGACAGAACATTAACGAGTAATATACTCGGAAGTGGTGGATGGTGTGCACGTCTCCTGAGTTGGACTAGATGTCCACTCCGAATACCTCTTCTCCGCCGGCGGCGTCTTGGAGCAGCCTCTGGGATAAGCTCAATTGCTTTGGGGGGATACGAACAAAGGATCTGATTCGAGAAAATCGTATGTCTGGTCGGAATGCTGGTGAGTTACCGCTGCTCTGATATCCATAAGTTATTTCCGGCTGTATGTAATAACACAAAAAACGCTCTGGGCTAATAATGTAAGAATAATCTGCAAATATAGTGCAATCCAGGTGTGCAAAGCTCTTAAAGTTGCTTAGGAGCTGGCAGCAAAGCTGTCATGTCTGTCTTAAAATGACTCAGTGAGCAGTGAGTCTTTCTCTCTAAGAGCTTTGCATACCTGGATTCCCGATTTATTCTTTAAAAAATACTTCAAGCTCTGTAAAGTTGGTTGTTGATCTTGGCTAGTCTTACCATAGATTTTCAAGACGATTTAAGTCAAAACTGTAACTAGGCCACTCAGGAACATTCAATGCTGTCTTGGTAAGTTGCTAAAGTGTATATTTGGCCTTTGGTTTAGGTATTTATCCTGCTGAAAGGTGAATTTGTCTCCCAGTGTCTGTTGGAAAGCAGACTGAACCAAGTTTTCCTCTATGATTTTGCCTGTGCTTAACTCCATTCCGTTTCTTTTTTATCCTAAAAAACTCCGTAGTCCTTAACGATTACAAGCATACCCATAACATGATACAGCCACCACTATGTTTCAAAAAATGGAGAGTGGTACTCAGTAATGTCTTGTGTTGGATTTACCCCAAACATAACACTTTGTATTCAGGACAAAAATCGAATTGTTTTGCCACATTTTTTGCAGTATTACTTTTGTGCCTTGTTGCAAACAGGATGCATGTTTTGGAATATTTTTATTCTATACAAGCTTCCTTCTTTTCACTCTGTCAATAAGGTTAGTATTGTGGAGGAACGACAATGTTGTTGATCCATCCACAGTTTTCTCCTATCACAGCCATTACACTGTAACGTTTTTAAAGTCACCATTGGCCTCATGGTGGAATCCCTGAGCTGTGTCCTTCCTGTCCGGCAACTGAGTTAGGAAGGACGCCTCTATCTTTGTAGTGTAATTAAAAACGTAATCATGCTCAAAGAGATATTCAATGTCAGTTTAACAATTTTAAAAAAAATGTTTCTACCAATGGGTTCTCTAATGCACATAGAGTGAGTCCATGCAACTTATTATGTGACTTTAAGGACATTTTTACTCCTGAACTTATTTAGACTTGCCATAAAGAAGAGGTTGAATACCTATTGACTCAAGACATTTCAGCTTTTGATTTTTTATCCATTTGTAAAAATGTTGAAATACGTAATTCTGCTTTGACATTATGGAGATGTTGTGTAGGCCAGTGACAAACAAATTTAAATTTAATCCATTTTAAATTCAGGCTGTAACACAACTACATTTGGAAAAAGTAAATGTGTGAAACAAACCAATGCCTGGCTTGAAAACAAAAATCTAAACAAAAATTCCATAGTATGTAACACTTGCATATATATTTACAACTAAAAAGCAAATGCGACACATCACTTTATCTAGCTAGCAACATAGCGAGTTACAGTAGTTAATGTAACTAGCTATGTCCTACCTTTTCAACAGATCGGTTTTGAGTCCCTTAGCTAGCTAGCAAGCTCTCTCCAATTTGTCAACGCAATACAAGGTTTACTTTCAACACTCGTCTTGGCCCAGACTCTCGTTTACACTTTTTGACTGTTGGCTCTCCGATGTTCCCTGTTTCTTTGTGTTAGATGGGGTCCGAGCTGCCTGGGACAGGTTGTGTGCTACCCGTCCTTGCTATATTGTCATCGACGTCCCATTCATAACCATTTGAATCTGTCTGAGCTGGCACCGCCTCCAAAAACTTGTCATTCATTATGCGCAGCAGTAAATCTGGCATGAAAATCCAAACCAACAGGGAGGCGCAATATTGTTACTGTTGAATCACATTGGATGACAACGAGATTTTAAACAGAAACAAAAGACAAAATATTACATATTGCCGCTTTAATAATTTCTTTGTGGATTTTGATTAGTGCTTGGGGTTATTGTTTTGCTGGAAGATTCACTTTTTGCCTAGGCTGACAGCTTCCTGGCAGAGGCAACCAGGTCTTTGGCTAAAATGTCCTGATTCTTGGTAGAGTTAATGATGCCGTTGACCCTAACAAGGGCACCAGGACCAGTGGAATCAAAATAGGCCCATAACATCAAAGATCCACCACTGTATTTTACTGTAGGTATGAGCTACTTTTCTGTGTAGGCTTCTTTTTCATGTCATCTGACCATACTGCAGCACTGACTGGTAACTGCATCAGCACTATGATTGGAACCAGTGCTTCGGTCAGATGACATGAAAATAGAGCTCTTTGTCTGTATCTGATCATGTGTATTGATAGAGTATATACCTTTTATTGATCTGGGAAGGGTTGGCCGTTATGAGGTCTGTCTTCACTCCCACGTCATAACTCTTGTTGATAGGAGCCAGGTTAAACCTGTCAACAACAACAATAACAACAATAACAATCACACAACAGTACAAACAACTACGATCAGAAACAGCAATGTAAACGACAACATTCACACAACATTCACATTACATTATTCAACCATACACGACCTAACAACATTCACACAATATTTTTTTATTTTACCAGGTAAGTTGACTGAGAACACAATCTCATTTAGAGCAACGACCTGGGGAATAGTTACAGGGGAAAGGAGGGGGATTAATGAGCCAATTGTAAACTGGGGATTATTAGGTGACCGTGAATGGTTTGAGGGCCAGATTGGGAATTTTAGCCAGGACACCGGGGTTAACACCCCTACTCTTACGATTAGTGCCACGGGATCTTTAATGACCTCAGAGAGTCATTACAAATAATAACTGAAAAGAGCGCCATGTACAAATTGGTGATGGACTCAGACAGAGGTAGTGGTTTCGATAGGAAGAAATAACTTTCAAACAACATTATAAACAACAGTATTCACACAACGTTCCCAGAATATCCACAGAAGGTTCACACAAGATTATAAACAACAACAGTCACACATCACATCAAAGTTTAACACTACACAACAGAACTACATTGCTATAGATTACTACCAACAATGGATTGATTGATTGATAGATAATGTTGTTGCTGATACCTGATGACATAGTCAGAATTGTCGATTTCCGCTCCACAGCTGCTGTTCTGCAGGATTCCTCCACTTCCCACCACGGCACAACGACTCAACGAACCTTTACTCCAGGGTACAGTCTATACACACACACACCATGCTGGTAAACCACGCTCGTGTGATACATTTTTCGGAGAAATGTAAGACTTGGCTACACACACACCTGTGGCAGCATCTCCCATAGTGCTTGGTCCACCTTTCTCTTCATCCTCCTCTCTACCTCGTAGGTCAGACTCTGGTTCTGAATGGTGTTCTGTCTGGTCACCATCAGCCTATCATACGCGTTACAGCATGACCACAACTCTGTCCTGGGGTGGGGAGGGGGGGCATTATGTTTGTTTGAGGTAAACGTAAGACTGAGCAAAGGGGTGTGTGTATGTGTGTCTCACCTGTGTAGTTCTCTGTGTGTGAGGTTGAGTCTCCAAGGACAGTCCATCAGATCTCTCACCTCCTGAGAGAACAATCCAATGTCTACTCTGACACACACACACACACACACACACACACCAGCCAGGTCACTCCAGATCCAATGCAATGTTTGATGTTTGTCCAGATCGCCACGATGTCAAGAGATGCCTTCAATACCGATCACTAGCTGCAATGTTGAGCTCAATTACCATCAAGTAGTCTTGCAGCAATGCGGATGACGGATGCTCATTTTTAAAATATTTTTTATTCCCTAACCCAAACCTTACCCCTGAACTTCAGTTTAGGCATTCATTCAGATTGGTTAACCTGTTAAAACACAACCTTTGGACAAACGTGGACAAATATAGAATACTGAAATCAGACCGTGTCAAACTATGAGATCTTGTTACACACAGACACACGACTCATAGATGGAGAACTTGTTGGATCAGGATGGATTGTCTGGTTGATCTGATCAGAACTACATGCACTAGCATGAAACATAGTAAGAGCAAGTCAGGCGAGGGAGAAACGACACCTCTCTCGCTCGATTAGCTGACATCATGGTGTGAGCTGACATCATGGTGGGATCCTAATAAAATTCTAAATTCTACCTACTGTTTCATAGTAGTCATGGTCACCAGTTTCTCTCTCAGTCTCCTGCACTGCAAACTCTTCTGGACAGAGTCCAGGAACTCATCTCTGCAAAACACACATGCAAACACACAGTTATCAAGACTCCAATGAACATTCAACCATTTTAGCGCCGAAAACCGTCCCAGCACAGAGGGCTCATTTGTAATGGCTGGAATGGAATGAATGGAACCCAGTCAAACATGTAGTTTCCATATGTTTAATATGATCCATATTTTCCATTCCAGCCATTACAATGAGCCCATCCTCCTATAGCTCCTCCCACCAGCCTCCACTGATGAGTATGTTTTTTCGTCAAGAACGCATACTGGAAGAAAGTCCTCTGATGGCTGCTAAATAATGTTGTATAGAGTCAGATAACGGGTCACCTTACAGATCACCTGACTTAGAAGCCATCTTAGTTCAGGAAGTTGTATAAATCTGGGTAAAAAGTTCTGAATCCTGTAATTTTTTATACTTTATCATTTTTAATGGTTACTTTGAAGAATTTTAAAAACAATTTGTTTGTTAATTTTGCTAACAGATTTGTTATCAACAGAGACCACATACACAAACTTTAAATAATTGATTTGAATCCACAAATCACATTACATAAGGTTTTAAACTTTTTTTTTTTTTTTACTAGGCAAGTCAGTTAAGAACAAATTCTTATTTTCAATGACGGCCTAGGAACAGTAGGTTAACTGCCTGTTCAGGGGCAGAACGACAGATTTGTACCTTGTCAGCTCGGGGATTCGAACTTGCAACCTTTCGGTTACTAGTCCAACGCTCTAACCACTAGGCTACCCTGCCTGAAGGTCTTTGTATGCATGGACACTTAAGGATACAGAAAGCACCTTCTCCAAACAGCTGAAACAGAGCAGTACCTAGCCAATTGCTTTGCCAAACCATCTTTGCCAAACCATCTTTGGCAGGCCTGCAATCTGGAGGCCATATAACGTAAGCCTATGTACATGGCCGAGACTGCCAAATGTGACTTGATTCAGGAAACTAGACGTATGTCGCATGTCACTACTTCACAGGAGAGCCATTTCAACGTAAATGCGTTTTTTGGCAGAAATGCATTCTGGAACATGTGAACTTTCATGTGCCTTAATAGCAAACTTGTATGCCATCTGTAAATATGAATACAATTGTTAAATTACGAACCTAGTTGGTTAAGCCACAGAAGAAGAAAAAACAGCCTTCCCACTAGCCATGATTGGTTGAGATAATGAGTGGGCTGGACATGCCGAGAGATGAGTTCAGATTGGTCTGCCATGTTGCCCGCTTCTGTCTATTTGAGCTGGTCAGTATGTGTAGGTAATCCTGTCCGACGTGGCATTTTAAAAATATATATCATGTGGTAGAACTGCATAAGTGTTGCTCCTCAACTGTAGTGTATGATATACCATTATTCTAGATATACAATTTTCTAGTCTACCTTTATCCAATGTAAAAAATACAATTTCAAATGTTGCTACATAACACCGAATCGATCCGGTCGGCCACGAATCAGTGCTCCTAGCTTGCACATATATCAAAGCAATGGTGGCCCGTCCATTAGGGTGTTAGGGGCGGTGCCCCACTTGTGATTAGTCAAAAAAAGAACAAAATATAAATATGTAAAAATATATATATTTTCATACTGAGTGTACAAACATTAAGAACACCTTCCTAATATTTAGTTGGATTTCACAGGTGACATCAATAAGGGATCATAGACTGACCAGGTGAATCCAGGTGTAAGCTATGTCATGGTAAGAGCCGGTGTTGCTAATGTTTTGTACACTCAGTGTATATTATATAATTCAAGGATTATGATTCAAATGTCCATAAAAGTGTGGTTAATTTGTGTCCATTTTATGGTTTCAATACAAGCTGTTAATTTACCTACTGCTCTGCCATCAGCAGACCTGCCACCCAGTGCTTGGATTGATGGCACTAAAGAGCAAATCGCAATGAACTGGTAAATAAATAATCATGACAGTCTATTGGTAGCTTGGGCCCGACATCCATATCTATCAACAGTCAAAGGACAGAGGGATACACTAACTGGAACCTTTTCACCCCCCATGGCTCTGTGCCGAAATCGCAAGAACGTTATGTAAACACCAGCCCGAGAGGCTTGTATGAAACCCAAATAAAAAGGTAGTGACTTTGTCAGCTGCTACAGAATCACACAGTGTTCACAGAACGCCATCAATACGGTACAACAGTGAATAATCAGTGTGTCTTCAGTTATTGTGTCTCCAGTCTGGCATTAATCATTATCAACAGATAAGGCAATAATCCATAACAGTCAGCTTCAAGCCTAGTGACCATGATCATGCACACTGAGAGTCACAAACAGAACACGGGAAATGATGTGTATTACAGAAAGTTTAAAAAATGCTGAACATTGTGTTGATCACTCGAAACTAAATCACTCTTAAATGTCCCCATTACACACACGCACATACACAGTATTACAAACATACCTTTGGTGTTGGTAGTAGTCTATGAGTGTTATAGACAGGAGAGTTCCAGAGCAGACCAGAATGAATAGAACCAGGTAACGCATTGTTACAACAGGTCACCGACTGAATGACAGCACGACGACTACACTGTCTGTCCATCAGGGAGGGAATAGAGGGAGGGAGGAGAGTCTGAGGGGAAAGGAGGAGAGCTGTGTGTTTGTGTGTCAAGTGAAATTTTATTTGTCTCGTGCACACAACAGGTGTACAACAGGTGTAGACCTTACCGTGAAATGCCTACTAACACGCCTTTAATCAACAATGCAATTCAAGAAATAGTTAAGAATATATTTACTAAATAAATTAAAGTAAGTAAAAAAAATCAATCAAGAAGTAACACAAGGAAATTACATAAGAATAACAAAGCTATATACAGGAGGTACCGGTACTGAGTCAATGTGCGGGGGTACAGGTTAGTCAAGGTCATTTGTAAAGTGACTATGCATAGATAATAAACAGCGAGTAGCAGCAGTGGGGCGGCGGGCGCAATTTAAATAGTCCGGGTGTCCATTTGATTAACTGTTCAGCAGATATGGCTTGGGGGTAAAAGCTGTTAAGGAGCCCTTTTTTCCTATACTTGGCTCTCCGGTACCGCTTGCCATGTGGTAGCAGAGAGAACAGTCTATGACTTGGGTGACTGGAGTCTTTGACAATTCTTTGGGCCTTATTCTGACACCGCCTAGTATATAGGTCCTGGATGTCAGGAAGCTTGGCCCCAGTGATATACTTGGCCGTACGCACTACCCTCTGTAGTGCCTTATGGCATACAGTACCATTCAAAGGTTTGGACACACCTACTCATTCTAGGGTTTTTCTTTATTTTTACTATTTTCTACATTGTAGAATAATAGTGAAGACATCAAAACAATGGAATAACACATATGGAATCATGTAGTAACCAAATGAGTATTAAACAAATCAAAATATATTTTTTAAATTTTTAAAAGTAGCCACCCTTTGCAAAGCTGTCAAGTCAAAGGGTGGCTAATTTGAAGAAAAGGGCAGTGTGGAGTGTGATTGAGATTGCGTCATCAGTGGATCTGTTGGGACAGCATGCGAACTGGAGTGGGTCTAGGGTTTCCGGCATGATGGTGTTGATGTGAACCATGACCAGCCTTTCAAATCACTTCATGGCTACCAACGTGAGTGCTACGGAGCAGTAATCATTTAGGCAGGTTACCTTTGCTTACTTGGGCACAGAGTCTATAGTGGTCTGTTTGAAACGTAGGTATTACAGACTCGGTCAGGGAGAGGTTGAAAATGTTAGTGAAGACACTTGACAGTTGGTCCGTGCAGGTTTTGAGAACACGTCCTGGTAACCCGTCTGACCCCGCGGCTTTGTGAATGTTCACCTGTTTAAAGGTCTTGCTCACATCGGCTACAGAGAGTGTGATCACACAGTCTTCCAGAACAGCTGGTGCTTTCAAGCATAAAAGGCATTTAGCGCGTCTGGTAGGCTCGCGTCACTGGGCAACTTGTGGCTGGGTTTCACGTTGTAGTCCGTAATATTGTTCGTCCTAGCAAAACAGAGTCCTGTAGTGTAGCATCCGCGTCATCTGACCACTTCCGTATTAAGCGAGTCACTGGTAATGCCTGCTTTAGTTTTTGCTTGTAAGCAGGAATCAGGAGGATAGAATTATGGTCAGATTTGCCAAATGGAGGGTGGGGGAGAGCTTTGTACGGGTCTCTGTGTGTGGAGTAAAGGTGGTCTAGAGTTTTTTTTCTCCTCTGGTTGCACATGTGACCTGCTGGTAGAAATGTTGCAAAACTGATTTATGTTTGCCTGCATTAAAGTCCCCAGCCACTGGGAGCACCGCTTCTGGATGAGCATTTTCTTGTTTGCTTATGGCCTTATACAGCTGGTTGAGTGTGGTGTTAGTGCCAGCATCAGTCTGTGGTGATAAATAGACGGCTACGAATAATATAGATGAGAACTCTCTTGGTAGATATTGTGGTCTACAGTTTATCATAAGGTACTCTACCTCAGACGAGCAATACCTCAAGACTTCTTTAATATTAGACATTATGCACCAGCTGTTATTTATAAATAGACACACACCCCCACCCCTTGTCTTACCAGACGTAGCTTCTTCTCTGTTCTGCCGGTGCATGGAAAATCCCGCCAGCTCTATATTATCCGTGTCGTCGTTCAGCCACAACTCAGTGAAACAAGATTTTACAGTTTTTAATGTGCTGTTGGTAGGATAATCTTAATCGTAGGTCATCAATTTTATTTTCCAATGATTGCACGTTAGCTAGTAGAACGGATGGACCTTGGGAGTTGTCTCGCGGGCCTACGGATTCTCAGAAGTCAGCCCGACCTGTACCCCCATTTCCTCCGTCTTTCCTTCACGCAAATGACGGGGATTTGGGCCTGTTCCCGGGAAAACAGTATATCCTTCTCGTCGGACTCGTTAAAGGAAAAAGCTTCTTCCAGTTCAAGGGGAATAATCGCTGTTCTTATGCCCAGAAGATATTTTGTTAGCTCAAAAGAGAAGCCCACTTTGGTCTACTCACCCGGTACTATTAGGTCAAATGTGAATTCCATAAACTTGAATACCCCCTCGGTTTTCAAATCACATAGAGGGCATGGGCTGTTGCACGATAGCAACCAAAGCCCATGTTAGTCAGTTTATAACATTCCATCATTGATTACTCTGAGAGTTTCTCATACTGACATTGGCTGCGGCCTCAGGCCCTTTGATGCCAACCTTGGAAAAGTAATTCCAATTTCTCCTTTCTCCTCTATTACAAATAGTGATAGACCAAATTGTGCAGTTCTATGCAATCATATAGCCATACCAACTATATCAATATCAAACATCAGACATGATGCAACTGCCTATTGAACATAGCTTGTTTGAGTTGGAGGCTTCATGTGGCTTTAAACATCGTAAAGGGCTTGGGTTGATGCATCTTAACATTAGGAGCTTACTTCCTAAACTGGATAACATCAAGATCTGGCTATGCAGATAAATCCAGAAATTCTGGTGTTGTTTGAATCTTGGATCTCTGGGGACATTCTGAACTCTGATATTAACTTTGAGGGTTACAATGTGTTCAGAGCTGACAGACAGGGTGGAGTGGCCATTCTTATTTTTTTTTTAAATTCTATGTGTCTTTACTGAAATTCATTTACCTTGCCAACAAATGTGAGCAACAATCCTTAAGCCTTTGTCTGGGGAAACATTTATGCATAACTGTTATAGGGGTCTTACCGTCCTCTCTCGGCTAACCTTTGTGCACTCGAGGAGTTATGTAGTTTGTTGTCGTCTTTGACTAAATCAGAAGTTTGGGAGACCTAAATTATGATTGTGAAATAGAGGCTTCAGACAATCTAAAAGACACGTGTAATGATCCAAACCTAACCTAGCTGGTGACTAAGCCTACACAGCCCAACCCTAAAGATCCTTCAATGTAAACATTGATTTCATTCTAACGAATATGTTACGCCCCTGAAAACAGGGGAGAAATAATCACGAGAGTGATACGGTGTTGTATTCTCAAGTCAACATTTAGTTCAATCATTCCACAAAAGTAACACATTACATAACAGAAAACCCATTATACAAATAACACAGCAAAATATCTTATTAACAACACGCATGTTCATTCACAATCGACATAAAATGGCAGCTACTCTCAGTACGATGCTATCCTTCACTTCAACCGAGCAGGGCTAATATTACTCTCTTCAAACTTAACTCTAACTTCCTCAAGACGTTACTAAAACACACCTTAAACACTCTTGACATGTTCGCTAGTTATAACATTTAAATTACTATTTTTATCATCAATAAAGTACCTGAAAACAAGGGAGAAATAATCACGAGAGTGATACGGTGTTGTATTCTCAAGTCAACATTTAGTTCAATGAGAAAAGACCGCGAATTTCCCCAGGAATATGGGTGGAGACCAGAGCAATCGATCTCCGGCTCATAGATTAAGAGCATTTCGTAGATCACAGATTAACACTTTTAGGCACTACAAAATAAAGTAATCAATATAACGTTTACACATTACTCTCACAATTCGTACCCTTTGACAGGTTTGAACTTTAACACAATTATATGAATGTTATCAATCTCTATCAACTAATACTGAATGCATCTTTTTAACCTTAGATGTTTTAAGATCCTCACATACTATGAACTTACTAATACTTTTCAATGTATAACAGGCTATGAATATGTCCTTTAACCTGTCACACTCTCCCCGACAAAATAAATGTTGTCCCAACATTACCAACATTGTCTTCTTCAACAGTTCGTATCTGGACCTAGAAAATCCTCTTCTGTAAGGTAGTACTTGAGCAGAGGTCAAGGGTCACAGTTCAAATATAACTAACAAGTTATATTCACAGTCCATATCTGTTGACCAGCTATATAACATAAGCAGTATTTCTCATACTATTGATCAACAGTCCATCAATTTTAATGATCTATATGCATAGTCTGCAAATGGTCTCTTTTGACAGTCTGTGAAATCTGACAGTAGTCCATGGTCAAACATGTCAACTCTGTAGCCTCATGTTTGCTGAAGCCCATCCATGTAAGGTGGCTGAAAGTAACATTGCTGTAGTGATGGCAGCCATGGAACCAGTCCTGGTGCAGAGTAGACAGGGAACAACTGTGGCAGTGGCTGTATACTGTAGCAGGAAGGGATACCAAGCTGATCATAGGTGATACGTCTTGGAGGGTGTCTCTCTCTTTGTGGCAGCTGGTAGGCTGGTTCCCCAGGTTCAGCAGCATCAGTATATGAAGGAAAGGCACTTGGTGGACGATCATCAGGCAAATTTTCAGCCGGCAAGTTACTCTCCTCAGCAGGCAGGTCTTTAACTGTTGTTGTCTCCTCCAGCCGCTTTTCAACAAGAGGCTGTGCTGGTAGCGTATCAGGGACTGGCACTGCAACTGTCCGTTTCACTGTTGGGGGCCTGTGTTCCCACTCTCTCGCTGGTTCAGCATTCCTCTCCTCAGGTACTGTAGGAGATGTGGGAACCTGTAGCGGCTCATGATGAAGGTCATATTCATCCCCACTGTCTTCATCAGAATCTAGAGTCTGTGATGCAGGCTGGTGTCTCCTCGTTTTCTGACTTTTGTCCACTTTGGTCATTTCTGGTTGTGTCTCAAAAGGTAAGTGGTCACAGGACATGAGCAGATTTCTGTGCAGGACCCTGGAGCGTCCCCTACCCTTTTCTGGTCTCAATTCATAAATCGGCAGGTCTGAACCCATTTGTCTCACCACTGTGTGAATTGTATCTTCCCAATAGTTACGGAGTTTTCCTGGTCCTCCTCTTGGTGTCAGGTTTTTAATCAGAACTCGCTCGCCAGGCTGTAGCACTGAACTCCTAACTTTAGTGTCATAGTACTTCTTACTTCTTTCAGCGGCTTTCTGAGCATTTTCATTTGCAATGGCGTATGCTTCTTCCATCCCTCGTTTCCAGTTCTCCACGTATTCTCGCTGGTTACTGGAACCTGCCTCTGTGCACAATCCCAAAGAGCATATCAACTGGAAGCCTGGGTGATCTCCCAAACAGAAGATAAAATGGTGAATAGCCAGTCACTTCGCAACGGGTGCAGTTATAGGCATAAACCAGTTTGTTCAGAGACTCCTTCCAGTTTGACTTTTGTGTCTCAGTTAGTGTCTTTAACATTTGCAACAATGTTCTGTTCATGCGTTCCGCTTGACCGTTTCCCATCGGGTGATAGGGTGTTGTCCTGGACCCCGCCATGCCACTGAGTTTCTTTAACTGATGGAACAACTGATTTTCAAATTCTCCCCCTTGGTCATGGTGGATGCGGGACGGGAACCCAAACTTCAGGGCAAAGTCATTGAAGATGAGATTTGCAGCAGTTTTACCTGACTTTGATGTGGTGGCGTAGGCTTGAGTGAAACGTGTAAAATGATCACCAATCACGAGGATGTACTCATATCCCCCTTTGCATCTGTCGAGATGAAGGAAGTCTATACATACCAGTTCAAATGGCTGTGTTGTCACAATGTTTGTCAGAGGAGCTCTTGTTGCATGGGCTGGCTTTTTCTGCTTGACACAGCTACAAGTTTTAGTCACATAGTGCTCGATGTCAGATTGCATATATGGCCAGAAGAAGCGGTCACGTACTAGTGATACAGTGCGGTCAGTACCTTGGTGTCCCATGTTATTGTGCAACTCTTCCATCACTTTACCTTTGTACTGCTCTGGTAGAACTAACTGCTTGCAGGCTGTAGTGATTCTGTACAGAATGCCATCACTGTCTATTGTCAATTTGTCCCATTCTCTGAATAGGCATTTTGTCTTTGAACTGAATTTCTTTTGCTCTTTAACTGGCGGTTTGGAACCCGACAGTTTGAAATTGAGCACAGGACGGATGACCGGATCAGATTCTTGTGCTTCTCTTATCCCATCTTTTGGGATCGAGCTGGTTGTTGCAGTGGTTGTCTCACCTTCAGCTGATACTGACATAGATACAGTTGAAAATGACCAAGGTACAACAGCCTCTTTCTGTACCTCAACTGCTTGTATCGTGGCGGCAATGGTGTCTGGTGGAAGCTCCTCAGAACATTCTCTCATCAGTGACTCTACATCCAGTGGCATCCTTGACAAAGCATCTGCATCACCGTTCTCTCTGCCTGGCCTGTACTTTATTGTAAAGTGGAAATCAGCCAAGTCTGCAACCCACCTGGAAGTGGTTGCGTTCAGTTTTGCAGTAGACAGAATGTAGCAGAGCGGGTTGTTATCGCTGTATACAGTGGAGGTCGGAGCATAGTACAAATAGTCATGGAACTTATCAGTGATTGCCCATTTTAGAGCTAGAAATTCTAGCTTGCTCGAGTGGTAGTGACAGTTCTTCTCAGCTGCTGTTAAAGTTCGAGAGCCATAAGCAATGACCCTAAGCTTCCCCTCTTGCTTTTGATAAAGAACTGCTCCCAAGCCTTGGTGTGACGCATCAGTGTGTACAACAAATGGCTGAGTGAAATCAGGGAAACCTAAAACTGGTGGGTGAAGCAAACACTCAATCAGCTGTTCAAGTGCCTGTTGATGCTGGTCAGTCCACAGGATTGGCTTGTTTGAGGGCACCACATGACTTACTTTCTTTGTTTTTGTTTTCCGTGGGTGGTCAGGTAATTTCTCTGAATCTGCTTTCAGGAGGTCATACAGGCAGCTGGCACTCCTAGAAAAGTCTTTGATCTACTGTCTGTAGTAAGTGAGTAAACCAAGCATTTTTCTGAGCTGGCCCACAGTCTCTGGTCTGATTTCTTTCAATGCTCTTACTGCTTCAAAATCCGCTGGGTCAACTCGGCTGCCCTCTGCAGACACTATTCTGCCCAAATAACGGACCTGGGGTTTAAAGAGATCACACTTACTTGGTTTGAGTTTAATGCCATACTCTCTGAGACGCTGCAAAACTTTTCGCACATCATTCACATGGTTGTCGAATGTTTTACTGAAAACTAGCGTGTCGTCCAGATAAGGAATGCAGATGTTATCCCGGAGCCCTTCCAAACACTCCTCCATACACCGCTGAAAAGCTGCAGGAGCGTTCATGAGGCCGAATGGCATACGTATCCACTCATAGAGTCCCCATGGTGTCACAAATGCTGTCAGTGGTCTGCTTTCTTCAGAGATGAACCCCTGGTGATACGCTTTCCCCTGATCTAAGAGGGAGAACCAGGAATTACCACCTAAACTGTCCATGATGTCTTGTACCCGAGGGATGGGCTGGCGGTCGGGATGTGTCTTTCTGTTCAGGTCTCTGTAATCTATACACAACCGGAGGGTCCCGTCCTTCTTACGAACGCACACGACAGGTGAAGAATATGAAGAGTTTGACTTCCTAACCCAGCCCTGGTCTATGAGGTCATAAATGTAACCCTTAATCTCCTGATACAGTGGCCTGGGCACTGACATGTATGTGCGCTTTACTGGTTCAGAGTCCGTTAGAGAAATAGTCATTTTCAATCGTTCAATGCAGCCAATGTCATTGTCTGCTCTGGAGAAGGAGTGACAAACAAAACTTAAAGGTTACACTGCAAGAGTCCAGCGTCGAGTCTTCTTGTGAGCAAACTCATTTATTTGTCTTTAAATTAACATTTCTAGCTAACTGGTTTGCAATTGAAAGGATGGCAAGGCTGTTCAACCTGTCTTGGCACATTGTAGACCTTAGATAGTTCTTTATACCTTTCAGCTTACTGAAGGCACGTTCACCTCCACCAACTGTTACAGGCATTGTGCAGAACATTCGCAGTGCAATGCACACCTCTCCAAAAATGCTCTGTAGCTGCATCTTGTGGGTGGCATTTAGGAGCTCTACAGGAGAAAGATCATCTGAAAAAGTGGCACCATTTTGTGTCATTAAACGTCGCACTTCATTTTCAAATCCATCTGTGAGATATTTGGAGTACTTGTTTCTCAATTTGTGGCAAGATAGGAAAATGACTGAAACACGAATTTAGTTAACTGTAAGTATTGGTGAACACTTCTCTTGCCTATAACTGCAATTGTGTGGAACCGCATGTCCAAATGACTGATTATACTATCCAGAGCCACATAAAACACTGTTGCGAAATCCAGTGTCTGACATCTGTTCATCTGCTGTCATCTTCAGTCTCATCAGGGAAACGTTTTCTTTTTTTTCTGGCGGCTCCTCTGTTCACTGTGAAACTGAGTAGTTCCACCCATTTCATTTGCCACCGTGGAGGCTTCTGCCAGAAGAGCGTCCCATTGATTACACAGAGCCTGTATATCTTCCTGTAGTGCCTTAATGTGAGCTGCTTCCATGTCCAGAGAAATATTTCCTGACTGAAGAATTAGGCTTCTATTATCAATACACTGCAAAACTTTTACCCAGAAAGTGAGCAGGAAGATTGCCTTGAAAGACATGAAGATGCTTTTCAGACCTTTTGCCTCAGGTTTGGCTTAGTTTGTTAGACTGCAGGTAGCAAGAAGCATGTCTAGGGCCTTGATGATAGTAAATGAGTTGCCACTGGTCGGACAGCAGCAATACGACACACTGCATTGCGTGTCTGAAAGGCGGTTAAGACAGCAGCCAGTCTTTTCATTGAGAATGGCACAGTGCTCTGGGCAGGCATTGAACAGATTATAAAGACGATTCACACAGCCAAAAAAGGTTCATAATTCTGGGCACGACTAAGCTGCATGTACACCCACAAGATTAAGAGTTATGGAGGCACAAGGTGAGTATGTGGCCAGTGGATTCTTTTGCAGTATGTGTGCTTGAACTCCCTTCACTTTCCAAATCAAATAACATTTTATTGGTCATACACACATGGTTAGCAGATGTTAATGCGAGTGAAGTGAAATGCTTGTTCTTCTACTTCCGACAGTGCAGTAATATCTAACAATTCCCCAACAACTACCTAATACACACAAATCTAAAGTGGTGAATGAGAATATGTACATGTAAGTATATGGATGAGCGATATAAATGGTATAAAATACAGCATATACACGTGATATGAGTAATGTAAGCTCTGTAAACATTATTAAAAGTGGCATTATTTAGAGTGGCATTGTATAACGTGACTAGTGATCCATTTATTAAAGTGGCCAGTGATTGGGTCTCAATGTAGGCAGCAGCCTCTGAATGGGGGGTGGTCTCCCTCCACTGGTTGCACAGCGAAATAACCGGAGTAGCTTACCCAGGGGCGTTGCCAAAATTAAAACCTACCGGGCCCCTAACATAGAAATCAGAATGTTTCAGATTGTGATAACGTACTGAACAATGTGTAATTAAATGTACTAACTATAACGCTTCTGCTGCTCTATATTGCAATTGTGCAACTTCTCGTTTTCACCTTCATCCTTTGCCAATATTAACAGTAATGCAAACATTTACGGTTCCTAATGTTAAAAGTTGTCTGTGTCATGAGGATTTTTACAATGCTTTATTATAATATATGGTATTGTAGTCAGTTTTAATGAAGAAATTACCAATGATCCATGTTTCAGATGATAAAAATGCGTAATAAGTTATTTAAACAAGGCTAACCCTCTTCTGCCCTATGCATAATTCCTAAATATATGCCTGAATAACATGCACACACACAAACAAAATCCTGAAGTATGTGGACTGCAGGCATAAATGTGGTACCTACAGAGAACAAGCATCTGTGAAACTAACTGTCGTGTCAAGACATTATGTGGGCATTCCCGAGTAAGTTCAACAGGAGATATACTCTGAAACAGTATTTTGCCCATCCCCGGGCAAGCTTGGGTAGAACAGGGTTTAAGGCATTTTGTCCTTGTGTTTGTTCCCTGTAAACAAAACTTAAAGGTTACACTGCAAGAGTCCAGCGTCGAGTCTTCTTGTGAGCAAACTCATTTATTTGTCTTTAAATTAACATTCCTAGCTAACTGGTTTGCAATTGAAAGGATGGCAGGCTGTTCAACCTGTCTTGGCACATTGTAGACCTTAGATAGTTCTATATACCTTTCAGCTTACTGAAGGCACGTTCACCTCCACCAACTGTTACAGGCATTGTGCAGAACATTCGCAGTGCAATGCACACCTCTCCAAAAATGCTCTGTAGCTGCATCTTGTGGGTGGCATTTAGGAGCTCTACAGGAGAAAGATCATCTGAAAAAGTGGCACCATTTTGTGTCATTAAACGTCACACTTCATTTTCAAATCCATCTGTGAGATATTTGGAGTACTTGTTTCTCAATTTGTGGCAAGATAGGAAAATGACTGAAACACAAATTTAGTTAACTGTAAGTATTGGTGAATACTTATCTTGCCTATAACTGCAATCGTGTGGAACCGCATGTCCAAATGACTGATTATACTATCCAGAGCCACATAAAACACTGTTGCGAAATCCAGTGTCTGACATCTGTTCATCTGCTATGTCATCTTCAGTCTCATCAGGGAAACGTTTTCTTTTTTTTCTGGCGGCTCCTCTGTTCACTGTGAAACTGAGTAGTTCCACCCATTTCATTTGCCACCGTGGAGGTCCCATTGATTACACAGAGCCTGTATTTCTTCCTGTAGTGCCTTAATGTGAGCTGCTTCCATGTCCAGAGAAATATTTCCTGACTGAAGAATTAGGCTTCTATTATCAATACACTGCAAAACTTTTACCCAGAAAGTGAGCAGGAAGATTGCCTTGAAAGACATGAAGATGCTTTTCAGACCTTTTGCCTCAGATTTGGCTTTGTTTGTTAGACTGCAGGTAGCAAGAAGCATGTCTAGGGCCTTGATGATAGTAAATGAGTTGCCACTGGTCGGACCGCAGCAATAGGACACACTGCATTGCGTGTCTGAAAGGCAGTTAAGACAGCAGCCAGTCTTTTCATTGAGAATGGCACAGTGCTCTGGGCTGGCATTGAACAGATTAGAAAGACGATTCACACAGCCAAAAAAGGTTGATAATTCTGGGCACGACTAAGCTGCATGTACACCCACAAGATTAAGAGTTATGGAGGCACAAGGTGAGTATGTGGCCAGTGGATTCTTTTGCAGTATGTGTGCTTGAACTCCCTTCACTTTCCAAATCAAATAACATTTTATTGGTCATACACACATGGTTAGCAGATGTTAATGCGAGTGAAGTGAAATGCTTGTTCTTCTACTTCCGACAGTGCAGTAATATCTAACAATTCCCCAACAACTACCTAATACACACAAATCTAAAGTGGTGAATGAGAATATGTACATGTAAGTATATGGAGGAGCGATATAAAAATGGTATAAAATACAGCATATACACGTGGTATGAGTAATGTAAGCTCTGTAAACATTATTAAAAGTGGCATTATTTAGAGTGGCATTGTATAACGTGACTAGTGATCCATTTATTAAAGTGGCCAGTGATTGGGTCTCAATGTAGGCAGCAGCCTCTCGGAGTTAGTGATTGCTGTTTAGCAGTCTGATGGCCTTTCAGTCTCTCGGTCCCTGTACTGACCTCGCCTTCTGGATGGTAGCGGTGTGAATAGGCAGTAGCTCGGGTGGTTGATGTCCTTGATGTTTTTGGCCTTCCCGTGACAATCGGGTGCTGTAGGTGTCATGGAGGGCAGGTAGTTTGTCTCCGGTGATGCGTTGTGCAGACCGCACCACCCTCTAGAGAGCCTTGCGGTTGAGGGCAGTGCAGTTGCCGTACCAGGCTGTGAAGTTTGTCAGGGTTTTGGGTGACAAGCCAAATTTCTTCAGCCTCCTGAGGTTGAAGAGGTGCTGTTGCACCTTCTTCACCACACTGTCTGTGTGAGTGGACCATTCAGTTTGTCTGTGATGTGTACACCGAGGAACTTAAAACTTTCCACTTTCTCCGCTGTTGTCCCTTCGATGTGGATAGGAGGGTGCTCCCTCTGCTGTTTCCTGAAGTCCACAATCATCTCCTCTGTTTTGTTGACGTTGAGTGAGAGGTTGTTTTCCTGACACCACACTCCGAGTGCCCTCACCTCCTCCCTGTAGGCTATCTCGTCGTTGTTGGTAATCAAGCCCATTACTGTTGTGTCGTCTGCAAACTTGATGATTGAGTTGGAGGCGTGCATGGCCACACAGTCGAAGGTGAACAGTGAGTATAGGACGGGGCTGATCACAAACCCCTGTGGGGCACCAATGTGGAGGGTCAGCGAAGTGGAGATGTTTCCTACCTTCAATAACTGGGGGAGGCACGTCAGAAAGTCCAGGACCCAATTGCACAGGGTGGGGTTGAGACCCAGGGCTTCCAGCTTGAGGATGAGCTTGGAGGGTACTATGGTGTTGAATGCTGAGCTGTAGTCAATAAACAACATTCTTACATAGGTATTCCTTTTGTCCAGATGGGGTAGGGCAGTGTGCAGTGTGATGGCGATTGTGTTGTCTGTGGACCTGTTGGGGCGGAATGCAAACTGAAGTGGGTCTAGGGTGGCTGGTAAGGTGAAGGTGATATGATCCTTGACTAGTCTCTCAAAGCACTTCATTATGACAGAAGTGGTTGCGATGGTCATTTAGTTCAGTTAGCTTTGCCTTCTTGGGTACAGGAACAATGGTAGCCATCTTGAAGCATGTGGTGACCACACACTTGTTAGGGAGCGATTGAACATGTCCGTAAACACCTCATCCAGCTGTCGGGGCCAAATCAAATCAAAATCAAATTTATTTGTCACATACACATGGTTAGCAGATGTTAATGCGAGTGTAGCGAAATGCTTGTGCTTCCGACAATGCAGTAATAACCAACGAGCAATCTAACCTAACAATTCCAAAACTATTACCTTATACACACACAAGTGTACAGGGATAAAGAATATGTACATAAAGATATATGAATGAGTGATGGTACAGAACAGCATAGGCAAGATGCAGTAGATGGTATTGAGTACAGTATATACAGTGTGGCAAAAAAGTATTTAGTCAGCCACCAATTGTGCAAGTTCTCCCACTTAAAAAGATGAGACATGATGAAAATTACAGGCCTAGGTACACTTCAACTATGACAGAGAAAATGAGAATAAAAATCCAGAATATCACATTGTAGGATTTTTAATGAATTTATTAGCAAATTATGGTGGAAAATAAGTATTTGGTCACCTACAAACAAGCAAGATTTCTGGCTCTCACAGACCTGTAACTTCTTCTTTAAGAGGCTCCTCTGTCCTCCACTCGTTACCTGTATTAATGGCACCTGTTTGAGCTTGTTATCAGTATAAAAGACACCTGTCCACAACCTCAAACAGTCACACTCCAAACTCCACTATGGCCAAGACCAAAGAGCTGTCAAAGGACACCAGAAACAAAATTGTAGACCTGCACCAGGCTGGGAAGACTGAATCTGCAATAGGTAAGCAGCTTGGTTTGAAGAAATCAACTGTGGAAGCAATTATTAGGAAATGGAAGACATACAAGACCACTGATAATCTCCCTCGATCTGGGGCTCCACGCAAGATCTCACCCATGGGGTCAAAATGATCACAAGAACGGTGAGCAAAAATCCCAGAACCATACGGGGGGACCTAGTGAATGACCTGCGGAGAGCTGGGACCAAAGTAACAAAGCCTACCATCAGTAACACACTACGCCGCCAGGGACTCAAATCCTGCAGTGCCAGACGTGTCTCCCTGCTTAAGCCAGGACATATCCAGGCCCGTCTGAAGTTTGTTAGAGAGCATTTGGATGATCCAGAAGAAGATTGGGAGAATGTCATATGGTCAGATGAAACCAAAATATAACTTTTTGGTAAAAACTCAACTCTTCGTGTTTGGAGGACAAAGAATGCTGAGTTGCATCCAAAGAACACCATACCTACTGTGAAGCATGGGGGTGGAAACATCATGCTTTGGGGCTGTTTTTCTGCAAAGGGACCAGGACGACTGATCCGTGTAAAGGAAAGAATGAATGGGGCCATGTATCGTGAGATTTTGAGTGAAAACCTCCTTCCATCAGCAAGGGCATTGAAGATGAAACGTGGCTGGGTCTTTCAGCATGACAATGATCCCAAACACACCGCCCGGGCAATGAAGGAGTGGCTTCGTAAGAAGCATTTCAAGGTCCTGGAGTGGCCTAGCCAGTCTCCAGATCTCAACCCCATAGAAAATCTTTAGAGGTTTTGAAGCCCCAAAACATCACTGCTCTAGAGGAGATCTGCATGGAGGAATGGGCCAAAATACCAGCAATATGTGTGAAAACCTTGTGAAGACTTACAAAAAACGTTTGACCTCTGTCATTGCCAACAAAGTATATAACAAAGTATTGAGATAAACTTTTGTTATTGACCAAATACTTATTTTCCACCATAATTTGCAAATAAATTCATTAAAAATCCTACAATGTGATTTTCTGGATTTTCTTTTCTCATTTTGTCTGTCATAGTTGAAGTGTACCTATGATGAAAATTACAGGCCACTCTCATATTTGTAAGTGGGAGAACTTGCACAATTGGTGGCTGACTAAATACTTTTTTGCCCCACTGTATATGCCTTACCTTTGAAGATCTTCGTCTGCTGGCACTCCAAAATGTTACAGTTACATTACAAATGGTCCTTTTGTTCGATAAAGTCCTTCTTTATATCCATTTTAAAAAACTCTGTTTAGCTGGCGCGCTTCAGTCAATAATCCACTCGGTTTCCCTCCTTCAAAATGCATACAAAATGAATCCCAAACATTATCAATAAACTTATCCAAACAAGTCAATCAACGTTTATAATCAAACCTTAGGTACCCCAATACGCAGATAAACTATAAAATGTAAGACGGAGAATCGTTATTGTCTTTACCGGAGATAAACAAAAAGAACGCGCTCTCTCGACCATGCGCTTGGAAACACTACAGCCAAAATGGGTGCCACTTAGAAAAACTACAACTTCACCCTCATTTTTCCAAAAACCAGCTTGAAACTCTTTCTAAAGACCATTGACATCTAGTGGAAGCCCTATGAAATGCAATGGTGGACAATTTCGCCCTATTATAAAAGTGCCAGCCATTGAAATCAGTGGTATGCTGATTTTTTTTTAATGGTTTGTCTTCTGGGTTTCACCAGACATTATTTGAACAGTTTTAGAAACTTTAGTGTTTTCTATCCAAATCTACCAATTATATGGATATCCTAGATTCTGGGCCTGAGTAGCAGGCAGTTTACTTTGGGCACACTTTTCATCCGGACGTCAAAATACTGCCCCCTAGTCCAAAGAAGTTAACAAACTATAGTTTTTCCAAGTAAGGACATCTACTTTGTGCATGACACAAGTACATTTTTCAACAATTGTTTACAGACAGATTATTTCACTTAATCACAATTCCAGTGGGTCAGAAGTTTACCTATACTAAGTTGACTGTGCCTTTAAACGGCTTGGAAAATTCCAGAAAATTAAGTAATAGCTTTAGAAGCTTCTGATAGGCTAATTGACATTATTTGAGTCAATTGGAGGTGTATCTGTGGATGTATTTCAAGGCCTACCTTCAAACTCAGTGCCTCTCTGCTTGACATCATGGGAAAATCAAAAGAAATCAGCCAGAAAACAAATGGTAGACCTCAACAAATATGGTTGATCCTTGGGAGCGATTTCCAAAAGCCTGAAGGTACCACGTTCATCTGTACAAACAACAGTATGCAAGTATAAACACCATGGGCCCACACAGCCGCCATACCACTCAGGAAGGAGACATGTTCTGTCTCCTAGAGATGAACGTACGTTGGTGCGAAAAGTGCAAATCAATCCCAGAACAGCAGCAAAGGACCTTGTGAAGATGCTAGAGGAAACAGGTACAAAAGTATCTATATCCACAGTAAAACAAGTCCTATATCGACAACCTGAAAGGCCGCTCAGCAAGGAAGAAGCCACTGCTCCAAAACCGCCATAAAAAAATCCAGACTACGGTTAGCAACTGCACATGGGGACATTCAGAAAGATCATACTTTTTGGAGAAATGTTCTCTGGTCTGATGAAACAGAAATAGAACTGTTTGGCCATAAAGACCATTGTTATGTTGTTTGGAGGAAAAAGGGGGAGGCTTGCAAGCCGAAGAACCTCATCCCAACCGTGAAGCACGGGGTGGCAGCATCATGTAGTGGGGGTGCTTTACTGCAAGAGGTGCTGGTGCACTTCACAAAATAGATGGCATCACGAGGAAGGAAAATTATGTGGATAATATTGAAGCAACATCAATAAGGAAGTTTAAGCTTGGTCACAAATGGGTCTTCCAAATTAACAATGACCCCAAGCATACTTCCAAAATTGTGGCAAAATGGCTTAAGGACAACAAAGTCAAGGTATTGGAGTGGCCATCAAAGCCCTGACCTCAATCCCATAGAACATTTGTGGGCAGAACTGAAAAAGTGTGTGCGAACAAGGAGGCCTACAAACCTGACTCAGTTACACCAGCTCTGTCAGGATGAATGGGCCAAAATTCACCCAACTTATTGTGGGAAGCTTGTGGAAGGCTACCCGAAACGTTTGACCCAAGTTAAACAATTTAAAGGCAATGCTACCAAATACTAATTGAATGTATGTAAACTTCTGATCCACTGGGAATGTGAATAAATAAATAAAAGCTGAAATAAATCACTCAACAATTATTCTAATGTGATTTCACATTCTTAAAATAAAGTGGTGATCCTAACTGACCTAAAACAGGGAAGTTTTACTAGGATTAAATGTCAGGATTTGTGAGAAACTGATTTGAAATGTATTTGGCTAAGTTATGTAAACTTCCGACTTCAACTGTATATATACATGTGTGTGTCTGTATATATGCACATACATACCAATGGATGCACTCATTATTTTATTTAACCTTGTTTAACTAGGCAAGTCAGTTAAGAACAAATTATTATTTACAATGACGGCCTACCCCGGCCAAATCCTAACGATGCTGGGCCAATTGTGCGCAGGCCTATGGGACTCCCAATCACAATATAGCCTGGAATCGAACCAGGGTCTGTAGTGACACACACAAGGGAGTGTATAAATAATTTGATAAATGAATTAAAACCATACAGGAAGGAAATCCAAAAAGTAGAATAACATTTTAATGTTTTCAATAAAATATAAAACCACAGCATACTAATAACAATGTATAAATAACTCTATAGGATGTATGTTAGAGACAGTCCAACATGTAGCTGTATCACCCCCTGGCTGTGGAGTTGTATTAACAGGGGTTAGAGTGTAGGAGTTATGTTGAAGGGGTTAGGGTGTAGGAGTTATGGTGAAGGGGTTAGGGTGTAGGAGTTATGGTGAAGGGGTTAGGGTGTACAGGCAGGGCCAGCCCTAAGCAAGATTTAGTTGGGGGGCCCCTGCAAGTTTTTTGTAGTTCTACACATTTTGTCATGGGGCGGAGATAACATTTTTGAATTTTAAAACACATTTCATGCAATTCTACAAAATTTGCCATGGGGCAGAGCTAAATTCTTGCCGTTTTAAAGCTAATGTCCTGGAATTTTACCAATTTTGCCATAGGGTAGAGATTTTTTTTTGCAGTTTTAAAGCACATTTCCTGCAATACTATTTTTTGCAATGACTTTCATGTTAATGATATTGGAGTGACAAACAAGGTCAATGGGGGCCCTTTGGAGGTCAGGGCCCTAGGGCACGTGCCCGATCGGTATTAGGCCATGATGACTACCAGTTTAGATAACTGGCAACACTAAGGTCTCTATTGAATCTGTATTGCTAATTTCCTATTGAGCCAACATCTGCAGTGTTTACCGTAAATGCAATCTCCGCTAATGTGGGAACATTGCATTTAAATTTCAATCACGCTGTAATGCTGAATTTCTGGGATATGGATTGAATAGAGCCCTAACAAAAACATGTACTATTCTAACTCTCAACTGTAAGTTGAGACCCCAACAGTTATTATTGTTGTTTCGGGGGCCCCCTGGCAGCCGCTTGTGTCGCTTATGCTTGTGTACAGGGTCCAACATGTAGCTGTAGTGCCCCCTGGCTTTGGAGTTGTAGTGGTGTAGGGGTTACAGGTCGTTGCTGTAAATGAGAATGTATTCTCAGTCAACTCACCATTAAAATAAGGCTAAATAAAACAAATAAATAGAAACATTTAGGTTATAGTTGAAGGGGTTAGGGTGTAGGGCAGGGGTCGGCAACAGGCAGCCCGTGAGATTTTTTGGAGCTTAAAAAAGAGAGACACGTTATGATTGTTGGAATGATTGTTATTTTCAAATATAACCTATTTTTGGGCTTAGTTGTGGTCAATTTGCACTGTGCAAATTATTAGAATTATGTTCTGGCCCCCTGACCATCTGCTTGTTAGGGGGTACAGGGTCCAACATGTAGCTGTAGTGCCCCCTGGCTGTGGAGTTGTAATAGCAGCAGGAACTCTTCAGGCATGGCGTGCATGAAGTGACTTGGACCAACGTTGTCATAGTAATGATGTGGCAAAGTATTTTTGGATAGATCCAGAGGGAAGGGCCAGAAGCCATACAGATGAACCTGACAGATAGAGATAGAGACTTAGAAACATATACAAACACATACGTACGCACACACACACACTTAATCTCTTAGGGTAGTAAATCGCATCCTCTACTGCTTGTGTCTACGCTAATGACTGTATAATCCGATGCGGGATGCATGCGGTCGTTGAGGCCGGTGCAGCCATGGTCATATGTCTTCTCGGTCACTTCGCCAGGCGACACTCAGTCCTTTTTTTCCTGAGCCAACTGCACTCCTTGATGGCAGAGGCAGCACCAGGTGGAACGGTCTGCAGCACCAGGTGGAACGGTCCGCTGCAACAGTCCAGAGGGAGTCCAGGGTTTATCCCACACAGTCTTCAAGTGGTCCTTCAGACGCTTTTTCTGACCACCTGCAGAACGGCCCAGTTGTAGCTGTCTGTACAGCTGCTGTGAGGGTGGCTTGTAGAGCTTCTGGGGTGTGTCACATGAGCACAATCATCCACATACTGAAGCTCAAGTACTCGTTCAGATTCCAGCTTTGTGGCAGCTCCTACTGGAGACCCAGTGCGGCTTTAGAAAGAACAGAAGCCCGGTGGACATTATCTTCCGTGCACGCCAACTTCAGGAAAAGTGCAGTGAACAGAAACACCTACTCATGGGCTTTGTGGACCTCTCCAAAGCCTTCAACACAGTACACCGTGAACTCCTTTGGAAGGCCCTCATGCAGGTTGGCTGCCTTGGGAAATGTGTGAACATCCTGTGTCAGTTCCATGAGAGGATGATGGCCAGGATAACAGTTTGCGGGCAGGAGTCTGAACCCTTTGGGGTAGGCACTAGTGTGAGGCAAGGGTGTGTGCTTGTGCCGGTCCTATTCAATGTTTTCCTCCTTTTCCTCCTGCACAAGGACATGGAAACTTCAGATTGGACAGGAACCTCTACTGAGGCAACACACACACACATACCTGTTCACAGATCTCCAGAGCAGTGCTGGCCAGCATCATACCAGTAGAGAGCCGTGGGGCTCGTTGCCCGCGGTGACGCCAGAATTTGTCCAGCTTAAGCAGGTAGTCTGGGTGAAAGAACACCACTTTCTGTTGGGTGCAGGCCTTACGGAGGGCGTGGTACACCTGGAAAAGAATAAAGACTGAGTAATGACATCATTACCATCTACCCTCCTCTCCCAGGATCCAAATGTTAGTTATCAATTTTGTTCTTAAAAATGCTAGTTATTGATGGGAAAAAAATAGGCCCAGCCCTTAACAGGCATATAGCATTGGGTCCTGTCGGGCAGGAGCCGGGTAGCAGGCATCTACCTAGTCTTATTTCATGGTAGCAGCTCACCTTGAAGCAGGGGGAGGTCCCAAAACCAAAAGAGAAGGCGTGGAGAAGCAGATGGGTGTGGCCATAGGCTGACATGACTTCCATCAGTGGTCCAGGGTTCCGTTGGAGGTCAGGGTATCTGAGGAAAAGCAAGGGGAGTCGTTAGGAGATTCTCAAAAGGGGTCAAATTATTAGCACCCCTGTGAGGATTAATGAGGATTAACGACACTGAGCCTTAGAGAGGGTGCTAATTAATTGTGGTCAATTACAGCTGCACTGGGTAACTATGTGTGTACAGATGTTTTGTAGGGACAGCTTTAACAAGAATGCAGATTCTTCCTAGATTTGGGGGGGCCATGATTCTTTCCACATTTTGTTAGGTTACAGCCTTATTCTAAAATTGATTAAATAAATAATCTCAGCAATCTACACACAATACTGCACAATGACAAAGCGAAAACAGGTTGACATTTTTTGCTAATTTATTAAAGATGAAAAAAAAAACTGTAATAGCTTATTTACATAAGTATTCAGACCCTTTGCTATGAGACTCGGAATTGAGCTCAGGTGCATCCTGTTTCCATTGATCATCATTGAGATGTTTCTACAACTTGATTGGACATAATTTGGAAAAGCACACACCTGTCTATATAAAAAGGTCCTACAGTTGACAGTGCATGTCAGAGCAAAAACCAAGCAATGAGGTCGAAGGAATTGTCCTTAGCAATCAGGGGAGAAGGGCCTTGGTCAGGGAGGTGACTGACAGAGTTCTAGAGTTCCTCTGTGGAGATGGTTGTCCTTCTGGAAGGTTCTCCCATCTCTGCAGTACTCCACCAATCAGATTTTTGTGGTAGAGTGGCCAGACGGAAGCCACTTCTCAGTAAAAAGGGGCATGACAGCCCGCTTGGAGTTTGCCAAAAGGCAACTAAAGACTCTCAGACCATGAGAAACAGGATTCTCTGGTCTGATGAAAGCAAAATTGAACTCTTTGGCCTGAATGCCAAGTGTCACGTCTGGAAGAAACCTGGCACCATGCCCAAGGTGAAGCATGGTGGTGGCAGCGTCAGCTGTGGGGATGTTTTTCAGCTGCAGGGACTGGGAGACTAGTCAGGATTGAGGGAAAGATGAACGGAGCAAAGTACCGAGAAATCCTTGATGAAAATCTGCTCAAGACCTCAGACTCAGGCGAAGGTTCACCTTCCAAACTATAAAAATAATGAGTCGCACACTCCATATATATAAACTCCCAGTCATTTAATGGGTAAATCACCAACGTTCCGGCATCACTGTACCTTCTTCAGGGTGAACGTTCACCTTCCAACTGGACAACGACCCTAAGCACGCAGGCAGAACAACGCAGAAGTGGCTTTGGGACAAGTCTCGGAATGTCCTTGAGTGGCCCAGCCAGAGCCCGGACTTGAACCCGATCAAACATCTCTGGAGAGACCTGAAAATAGCCGTGCGGTTACACTCCCCATCCAACCTGACAGAGCTTGAGAGGATCTGCAGAGAAGAATGGGAGAAACTCCCCAAATACAGGTGTGCCAAGCTTGTCGCATCATAAACAAGAAGACTCAAGGCTGTAAGACTCAAGGCTGTAATTGCTCCCTAAGGTGCTTCAACAAAGTACTGAGTAAAGGGTCTGTACTTATGCAAATGTGATCCGGTGTTTTTTTTGCACATTTGAAAAAAAATCTAAATATTTTTTTTTTTTGCTTTGTCATTGATAATAAAAATATTTTTAAAAACAAAGGAAAAAGCTATCCATTGTAGAATAAGGCAATAACGTAACAAAATGCGTAAAAAGTAAAGGGGTCTGAATACTTTCCGAATGCACTATATATAGTGTGGCTGAGGTTCTTCCTGGAGTTTTTATTATTTTTGCTCTGGGATTGAAACTGGTGCTTCGGTCAGATGACATGAAAATAGAGCTCTTTGTCTGTATCTGATCATGTGTATTGATAGAGTATATACCTTTTATTGATCTGGGAAGGGTTGGCCGTTATGAGGTCTGTCTTCACTCCCACGTCATAACTCTTGTTGATAGGAGCCAGGTTAAACCTGTCAACAACAACAATCACAACATTAGAAACAACTACGACAACATTCACACAAGATTACATCAACACAACAAATAACTGTATCCCCCTACCTACATATTACCTCAACTAACCTGTGCCCATGTACAATGACTTGGTACCCCCTGTATATTGACTGGTTATTGTTATTTTAATGTTACTTTATATATAAAAAAATATATCTAGTATTTATTGTATACTTTTTTAGCTAATATTTTGTTAAATACATTTTTTTTAACTCTACATTGTTGATTAAGGGCTTGTAAGTAAGCTTTTCACGGTAAGGTCTTACACCTGTTGCATTCTGCGCATGTGACAAATTCAATTTGATTTCATTTGATTTGAATAAGAGCGCCATATACAAACTAGTGATGGACTCAGAAAGAGGTGCCGGTTTCGATAGGATAAAACAAAGTTTCACAGAATATCCACACAACGTTCACACAAGATTATAAACAACTGTCACACATCACATCAACTTTGAACATTACACAGGCCTCCCGGGTGGCACAGTGGTTAAGGGCGCTGTACTGCAGCGCCAGCTGTGCCACCAGAGACCCTGGGTTCGCGCCCAGGCTCTGTCGTAACCGGCTGCGACCGGGAGGTCCGTGGGGCGACGCACAATTGGCCTAGCGTCGTCCGGGTTAGGAAGGGTTTGGCCGGTTACGAGCGACTCCTGTGGCGGGCCGGGCGCAGTGCACGCTAACCAAGGTTGCCAGGTGCACTGTGTTTCCTCCGACACATTGGTGCGGCTGGCTTCCGGGTTGGATGCGTGCTGTGTTAAGAAGCAGTGCGGCTTGGTTGGGTTGTGTATCGAAGGTTGAAAGTCATGCGTCCTCCGTCTCTCCCGAGCCCGTACGGGAGTTATAGCGATGAGACAAGATAGTAGCTACTAACAATTGGATACCATGAAATTGGGGAGAAAAAAGGGGTAAAAAAATGTTTTATATATTTTTTTACTTTGAACATTACACAACTGCACTACATTGCTATAGATTACTACCAATAATGGATTGATTGATAGAGAATGTTGTTGCTGATACCTGATGACATAGTCAGCATTGTCTATTTCCGCTCCACAGCTGCTGTTCTGCAGGATTCCTCCACTTCCCACCACGGCACAACGACTCAATGAACCTTTACTCCAGGGTACAGTCTATACACACACACGTTTTGTTATTATATCCTCAAGGGGGACATAACATTTATTTCCATTAAATATCCTATTTTCCATAACCACTAACACTAACCCAAACCTAAATCCTAACCCCTTTCCCTAAACCCAAACCTTAAAATAGCCTTTGTCCTCATGGGGACGTGGGAAATGTCCCCACGAGGGACAATTGTCCTGGTTTTACTAACCTTGTGGGGACTTTAAGTCCTCACAAGGATAGAAGAGCTAACACCCATACAAACACCTGAGGCAGCATGTCCCATAGTGCTTGGTCCACCTTTCTCTTCCTCCACTTCTCTGCATCATAAGTCAGACTCTGGTTCTGATTGGTGTTCTGTCTGGTCACCATCAGCCTATCAGAAGCGTTACAGCATGACCACAACTCTGTCCTGGGAGGGAAGGACAGGAAGTTTGTTGGAGACGATCGCAAGACTGAGCAAGGTGTGTGTGAAAACTGTGTCAGTGGCGGCTGGTGGGAGTTAGCTATAGGGGATTGGCTCATTGTAATGGCTGGAATGGAATAATTGGAACGAAGTCAAACGTGGTTATCATGTGTTTGATACAGTTCCATGTATTCCATTCCAGCCATTACAATGAGCCTGTCCTCCTATAGCTCCTCCCACCAGGCTCCACTGGTGTGTGTCTCACCTGTGTAGTTCTCTGTGTGTGAGGTTGAGTCTCCAGGGACAGTTCATTAGCCCTCTCACCTCCTGAGAGAACAGGCCAATGTCCACTCTGACACACACAAACACACCAGGTCACTCCAATTCCAATGCAATATTCAACGTTCCCACCACGTCGGGAGATGCCGTCAATACCGGCCACTAGGGGCAGCGGTGAGCACGTACTATCAAGTAGTCTTGCGCCATTGGCTCTGAGAATCGTGGGTTTAATCCCAGTGGTAGGCATTCGTTTGTATTTTTTTTTACCCTATCCCAAACCTTAACTATTTGGAATTAATACCTAAACTTAACCTTCGAGTTGTTTCTGTTTTAACCCTCTCCCAAACCTTAACCCTTAAAACCCTTTCCTGCGGTCAAATGACCAAACCGCCCTCAACCTTTTCATAATTTCATAGTTAAATTACATTTTTTTTATTTTATTTAAGCCGCAAATCAAGTGTTTCTATGTGAAATTGTTTGGTTATATTTCATCCTTCTGTGACACATATAAAAGTATAATATTGGGATGTAAACTCAAAACTGAATACATTTCATACATACACTCTATATCTGGGCCCATACCATGTGTGAGGTGTATACTTTTGTTTCAAAGTAGATTTGTTTAAGACTGCCAAAAAACACTCTGTGACACTGATTTAGCCCACCCTCGTAAAAAGGTTACTTAAGTTTAGGAATGAATTCCGATTGGTTAACTGTCAAATTATGACGTTTAGACAAACGTAGAATACTGAATTCAAACCATGTGATCTTGTTACACACACACACACACACACACACACACACACACACACTATAAATTGACATATAGATGGTGAACTTGTTGGATCAGGATGGATTGTCTGGTTGATCTGATCAGACTTTCCAGTAAAGAAAATCTTACGTAGAATCTCTCACTCGGACCCCAGGAAGATTAGCTGACATCGTGGCGTTAGATAATGGAGATTAAAAAATAAAAATGATCAAATAATCAAAGCCCCACTTACTTTTTCATAGTAGTCATGGTCACCAGTTTCTCTCGCAGTCTTCTGCACTGCAACCTCTTCTGGACAGAGTCCAAGAACCCATCTCTGCAACACACACATAAATCAATTCTCTGATAAGGCTAAATGATCAAATCACAGAAATGCTTTATGACTAGATAAGGTTGTAAACTAGTCTATAAACGGTTTAATATGAAAGGACAATTATGCCGTACTCAGAAATCCGGCTCCGGGTTAGAGAGTGGGGTGTACAAGACTCCAATGGACATTCAACCACTTATTTGAACAGCAAAAAACATCCCAGCCCAGAGGGGAAAACACAGATGAGAACATACCCATACATTCTATGTTTTTTCATCAAGAAGTTATTGGAAGAGTCCTCTGATGGTGGCCAAACAAAATAATGGCTGCAGTCCAAACTCAAAGTGGCCATCCCTCGGCCCTGAACCCTCAGCCCTTGAATGACGTTTTACATCGTCACATCAGAGTATACTTCAAAATGTCCCTTGCCCAAGTGAGGGAGAGTGATGATCGGTGAGGCAACGTCCTTGGTGGAAATGTTGAAGTTGAGCTTAAACCTATTAATGTACCTAGAAAGCTAACTAGCACGCCTGTCAGGTATCTACCTACCCATAGCTTGCAAGCTAGTTTTATAGTTTGGTCATTTATTCCAATAAATTTCAGAATTCTCCTCAAAATGTTAACGTTAATGAGGGGCCTATGTTTTATAGGCCCCTCACTACAAGACTAAGGCAATTTTCCAAAGCAAAAATCAAATCTCATATATATGTTTTTGTTAGCAAGCTAGCGTCATAATTTTGTCTGACACGCCGAAAATGCAGCAGTGGCTGCGTTTCAAACAGGTAAAAGACACACGCTTGAATTATGCCCTTGGGGGAATCCCCGTGGCCATCTTTGCCGTAGGTCCAAACAATTAGCCAAGCAAGGGAAGTTAGCAACCTAAGCCCCTCAGCCCTCGTTTGTGATCGAGTGTACAATTCTGTTCACTCCGGGGCCTAAAACAGACCATAATTGTACATCCGCTAAGAAAAGTCTGCCAAAACTTCAAATCCTTATGAGGTCAACATACAAGTGTAAGAACAATTTAAATAAGTTACAAATTGTGCTACTAATGCACACGATGGCACAAACATGAGACTTGAAATTGAGCTCAGGTGCATCCTGTTTCCATTGATCATCCTTGAGATGTTTCTTCCAACTTGATTGGATTCCACCGGTGGTAAATTTAATTGATTGGACATGATTTGGAAAGGCACACACCTGTCTATATAAAAGGTCCCACATTTGACAATGCATGTCAGAGCGAAAACCAAGAAATGAGGCGGAAGGAATTGTCCGTAGATTTCCGAGACAGGATTGTGTCGAGGCACAGATCTGGGAAGGGTACCAAAAAATGTCTACAGCATTGAAGGTCCCCAAGAACACAGTGGCCTCCATCATTCTTAAATGCAAGAAGTGGAACCACCAAGACCCTTCCTAGAGCTGGCCACCCAGCCAAACTGAGCAATCAGGGGAGAATGGCCTTGGTCAGGGAGGTGACCAAGAACCCGATGGTCACTCAAACAGCTCCAGAGTTTGTCTGTGGAGATGGGAGAACCTTCCAGAAGGACAACCATCTCTGCAGCACTCCACCAAATCAGGCCTTTATGGTAGAGTGGCCAGACAGAAGCCACTCCGCATGAAAAGGCACATGACACTTGGAGTTTCCCAAAAGGCAACTAAAGGACTCTCAGACCATGAGAAACAAAATTCTCAGGTCTGATGAAACCAAAATTGAACTCTTTGGCCTGAATGTCAAGTGTCACATCTGGAGGAAACCTGGAGCCATTCCTAATGTGAAGCATGGTGGTGGCAGCATCATGCTGTGGGGATGTTTTTCAGAGGCATGGACTGGGAGACTAGTCATGATTGAGGCAAACATGAACAGAGCAAAGTACAGAGAGGTTCTTGATGAAAACCTGCTCCAGAATGCTCAGGACCTCCGACTGGGGTGAAGGTTCACCTTCCAACAGGACAACAACCCTAAGCACACAGCCAAGACAATGCAGGAGTGGCTTCAGGACAAGTCTCTGAATGTTCTTGAGTGGCCCAGCCAGAGCCCGGACTTGTACCCAATCTAACATCTCTGGAGAGACTTAAATAGCTGTGCAGCAACACTCCCCATCCAACCTGACAGAGCTTGAGAGGAATGGGAGAAACTCCCCAAAATACAGGTGTACCAAGCTTCTAGTGTCATACCCAAGAAGACTGGAGGCTGTAATCGCTGCCAAAGGTGCTTCAACAAAGTACTGAGTAAAGGGTTTGAATACTTGTGTAAATGTCATATTTCAGTTTGACAATTTGCAAAAAGCTCTAAAAACATGTTTTTGCACTGTCATTATGTTGTGTTGTGCGTAGACTGATGATAAAAACACAACCGTGGGTTGAATGAGTGACAAATTTCCGGACAAGGGCGGTACATTTAAAATTAATTAATTCTTCCCTCGCCCTGCAAGTGTCCACTTCATTTGGGGGCTGAGGGTGTGTCTTTTACGTGTTTAGAATGCAGCGGGTGTTGAGTTTGACACGTGACTACAGTTTGCATTGAATTGTGGATCATATCGATCCCACAAGTGAACAAAGTTCTTCACTCGCTCCCTCGAGCTAATTCGAGGGTCGAGCAGGCAACATTTATGAATTGGACAATGATGGCAATAAAACTGCATCCGGTTTTGGCAGGGATTCTCCCGAGCAATTTAAAAAAACATTTGGTCTACAAAATATATAATTCAAGGATTATGTTTAAAATGTTCATAGAAGTGTGGTTAATTTGTATACAGTTTATGGTTTCTAAAATCCATTGTTCAAAACAAGCTGTTCAGTTACCTACTGCTCTGCCATCAGCGACTCCAGGTGTTTGGCCTGTCCGTCAGTGCTTGGATTGCATAGCCAGCTATTACATTGCTTGCTATAGGGGGTGACTGCAGCAATGAGATTGCAGCATTTCACCATATTTTCACAGCACAAAATAAAATGAACCTTCCTGGGGGGTGTTGAAATGAAGGCCCAGGTCTTCTGGGTCTGCTTTATCAGGTACTGAACAGATGGCGCTAAAGAGGAAATTGCAATTAACTTGTAAACACATAATCATTACAGTCATTAGTACCCTGGGACCTGAACATCCACTGACAGTCAAAAGTACAGAGGGATACAATTGTTAGGACATTCTCACAGATCTGGTAGGACAAAAACATCACGGCGAGCTCATCATGCTTGTGACATTATGCTAGGTAGCTATCCCTTAGTTCAGGGGTGTCAAAGTCAAATGGACGGAGGGCCAAATAAAAAAATCAGCTACAAGACGAGGGCCGGACTGTTCGAATGTTCATTGAAAATTTTTAAATGACGCATATAGTCTAGTGAACCTAATTGAACCTACTGAAAACCTAACAAATATATTACAATATGATCAGATAAATAAAGCAATATTTTCTTATGGCTCTGTCAGTAATCTTTAATTTTCAACAGACACAAAAGACAAATTTCCTTTATATAAATATCCCCATAACATGAACATTAAATGAAAGAAACCGGTATTCAAGGCACCATCAGTAGACTATATTTTCTATTTTAGCAAAAGTGGGCTAAATTTACTTCAAAGAAAAAACAATAATAGCAATTTTCTATCATCCACTCAACTGAAATATTTTTAAAATATAATTGGATTGAAATACAAAAAAATAAAGTGCAAAAATCTATTAATCAAAAACAACACTTTGTTTAAGGAGAAGTAACATGCAGTGAAAACAAATATTAAATTTTAACTTTTAAACTTGAACTGAGTAAAAACTCTAAATATGTGATTGCACAGTAATGTTCACTTGTTTGAGGTTGAGGGTGATACTTGGTGGTGTCCCATCTTTTCCACAAGTTCATCAATGTTCGGGGTAAGGCTCTGAGCTGAAGAAATCCTCAGAATTGAGTGGAGGTGTTCAGCAGTAAGTCGACTTCTGTGTGATGTTTTGTTCAGGTTCATCAAAGAAAACAGTTGTTCACACAGGTATGTGCTGCCAAACATAGACAACGTTTGAGCAGCCTGGATGCGCAGCTGGGGCATTGTGCCGGGGAGGAAACGGGCGAACTCCGCAGCACCCACTGCCGCATATTTTGCCCTCAGTGCATCATTGCATTGGAGGTCAATCAACTCCATTTGGAGGTTTGGTGGTGAGCTTTCCACGTCAACAGCAAATGGGTTACCGAGCAGTTCCAACCTGCTTTTTTGTGCTTCAAAGTCAGCAAATCGGCGTCGAAAGTCAGCGGCAAGCATACCTATTTTATCAGCCAACTGTGTGCTCGGGAACGCACTGGTAGAGAGCTTCTCTTTCATGGTCTGGCAGCTGGGAAAGTGGCTCAAATTTTCTTTCCGCATCTGCGTCTCCCACAGAGTCAGTTTGGTTTTAAATGCCTTCACTGTACTGTACATATCAGAGATGACACGATCCCGACCCTGCAGCTGCAAGTTTATTGCATTCAGATGACTCGTAATGTCACACAGAAAAGCCATTTCACACAGAAACATTTCGTCTCGGAGTTGTGTTGTGTCTTTCCCTTTGCTGTCCAAGAACAGACAAATCTCCTCACGAAGCTCGAAACATCTTTGAAGCACCTTTCCCTGGCTTAGCCATCGCACCTCTGTGTGATAAGGCAAATCACCATGCTCCGTTTCTAACTCCGTCAGAAATGCCTTGAACTGGCGGTGATTCAAACCTTTGGCTCTGATAAAGTTAACTGTGCGCGTGATGATGCTCATTACATGCTCCATTTTCAAGGCTTTACCGCACAACGCTTCCTGGTGTATGATACAATGATAAGCTGTCAGCTCACCTGTCGCGTTTTCCTCTTGCATCTTTTCCCGTATCTTCGCCACCAGTCCGCTCCTGTGTCCACACATCGCAGGTGCTCCGTCGGTTGTCAAACCCACGAGTTTTTCCCAAGGCAGCTCCATCTCATTTACACATCTTGACACCTCTTCATACAAATCATGCCCCGTAGTTGTGCCATGCATAGGACGTAAAGCCAAAAACTCCTCTGTCACGCTTTAGGTTGGAGTCCACTCCGCGGATGAAAATTGACAACTGGGCAATGTCAGAAATGTCGGTGCTCTCATCCACAGCCAAGGAATATGCAATAAAATCTTTTCCCTTTTTCACAAGCTGCTCTTTTAGATTGATGGACAACTGGTCTACTCTCTCGGCAATGGTGTTTCTGCTCAGACTCACATTTAAAAAGAGTTGCCTTTTTTCTGGGCAAACTTCGTCACAAACTTTAATCATGCAGTTTTTGATGAAATCCCCTCCGTAAATGGCCGGGCTGATTTAGCGATCTCTTCTGCCAAAATAAAACTGGCCTTGACAGCAGCCTGGCCTTGTGATTTGGCTTTTTTGAACAGAGCCTGTCGAGATTTGAGGCCTCGTTTTAATTCCTCTGCCTTTTGTAGCCTTTGTTCCATGTCCATATTCTTGTTTTTGTCCGCGTGTTTCGTTTCATAATGTCGTCTCAGATTATACTCTTTCAGTACCGCCACACTTTCTCCACACAGAAGACACACAGGTTTTCCAGCTACCTTCGTGAACATATACTCCGACTCCCACCTTGTTTGAAACCCCCGGTTCTCAGTATCCACCTTCCGTTTTGCCATTTTTGATGGGTATCTGAAAGTTAATTTTACTGTGATGCTGACGACTGCTGTGCCAATAAATATTGAAATGAAGCAGCCTACTGCTCGGTGCGTCACCTTTGCATTGTGGGAAATGTAGTATTGGTGCGTGTAAAAGATCTGCGGGCTGCCGGCTTGCTGCGGGCCGGTTCTAATAATAAATCAAGATCATCCCAGGGGCCGTAAAAAACCTTCTTGCGGGCCGGATGTGGCCCGCGGGCCTTGACTCTGACATATGTGCCTTAGTTAGATCATTTGTGTTCAGTTGTCGCTTGTTTGCATTTTCCCTCTGTTTGTGTGGCCATGCACTTGGGACCTGGCTGCTCACTGCTCATTCTAAAAATATCACTTTTGGTAGGCTAATCCAAAACAGTGAAAGCATGTGCAGCAGTTGTGGTTCTGTTTTTTACATGCAAACGTGAAATGGGTGTATTTATGCAGTTGTTCAAATGCACAGATGCCTTTACTGGTTGTTTCTTTGGGAAGATGTATAATTTGAAAACTTGGGTTAATAATTCTGTCTTGCTGCTTTGTTGACAATAGAACCAGGTCGACAAGGCGATCATGTCTAGCAGTGTACAGGTCCTTGTATGAACAGCAACCATGCACAACATGGGCAACAGACCATTACTTTTGAATCATGTAAAATACAAAATGGGTCATGGTTCGCAGGGTACCACACAAACAAATTGTTAGTTTGTCAAACTTCCCCTCGGGAATAAATAAAGTACACACACATTCATTTCCAGGTCAACATAAAGCTCACTGGGCAAAAACTGGTTGAATCAATGATGTTTGCACGTAATTTCAACAAAAATGCAATGTGATGACACTGAATCAATGTGGAAAACAGATTTGCAAAAAGTCATCAACATCAGGGAAGTGTCTTTTTTTCACCCAACTTTTAACCTAAATCCAATGGTATGGTGATTTTGTTTTTGTTGATTTCACATTGAATTCACGTTAGTTGACAACTCATCCAAATGTAAATCAAAACTAGATGTTGAACTGACTTCTCTGCCCAGTGGGAGGAGAGCAGACATTGGTGAAGTCAATCAAAGATCTATCTGGTGTATTACAAGTCGCAACAGGGAGAGACCACCAGCACAACATTTAAATGTAACCTTTATTTAACTAGGCAAGTCAGTTAAGAGCAAATTCTTATTTACAATGACGGCCTACCCCAGCCAAACCTGGACGACACTGGGCCAATTGTGCGCTGCCCTATGGGTCTCCCAATCATGGCCAGGTGTGATGCAGCCAGAAGCAGAAAAAAATTCTAACTGGCATCTTGGAGGCAGGCCCATCATATCCTAATTAGACAGTACCAAATACTCTGTAAACACCAGCCCCGGGAGGCTTGTGTGAAACCCAAATAAAAAGATAGTGACTTTTATCAGCTGCAACAGAATCACAGTGTTCACAGAACGTTGTTATCAATACAACATAATAGTGAATAATCATTGCATCCTCGGTCCTTTTACATCCAGTCTGGCGTCAAGCATTATCAACAGATACGAGAATAATTCATAACATTCAGCTTCAAATCTAGTGACCATGAACACGCACCCTGAGTGTCACAAACAGAACATTGGAAATGATGTGTATTACAGAAAGTCCAAATATTCTAAACATTATGTTGATCACTAAATGGAACAAAATTATACATGCAACGTGTTTCAAGAGCTGAAATAAAAGATCCCAGAAATGTTCCATGCACACAAAAAGCTTATTTCTCTCCAATTTTGTGCACAAATGTTTACATTCCTGTTTGTGAGCATTTCTCCCTTGCCAAGATAATCCATCCACCGACAGGTGTGGCATATCAAGAAGCTGATTATTACACAGGTGCACCTTGTGCTGGGGACAAGAAAAAGACACTCTAAAATGTGCAGTTTAATCACACAACACAATGCCATTTATGTTAAGTTGAGGGAGAAAGCATTTGGCACGCTGACTGCAGGAATGTCTACCAGAGCTGTTTCCGGATAATCAAATGTTAATTTCTCTACCATAAGCCGCCTCCAACGTAATTTTAGAGAATTTGGCAGGACGTCCAACCGGCCTCACAACCACAAACCACGTGTATGGCGTCGTGCGGGCAAGCGGTTTGCTGATGTCAATGTTGTGAACAGAGTGCATCATGGTGGCAGTGGGGTTATGGTATAGGCAGGCATAAGCTACGGACAACGAACACAAATACATTTTATCGATGGCAATTTGAATGCACAGAGATACCGTGATGAGATCCTGAAGCTCATTGTCATGCCATTCATCCACCGACATCACCTCATGTTGCAGCATTATAATGAGTGGGACAACATTCCACAGGCCACAGGCCACAATCAACAGCCTGATCAAGTCTATGCGAAAGAGACTTGTGGCGCTGCATGAGGGAAATGGTGGTTTCACCAGATACTGACTGGCTTTCTGATCCAAGCCTCTACCTTTTTATGGGGCATCCGTGACCAACAGATGCATATCTGTATTCCCAGTCATGTCAAATCCATTGATTAGGGCCTAATGAATTTGTTTCCATTGACTGATTTTCTTATATGAACTTTAACTCTGTAAAATCTTGGAAATTGTTGTGCATTTATTTTTGTTCAGTATAAATCCCTCTTAAAATTTCTCCATTACACACAAGGCATTTTGGGATCCTGAGTGGTGCAGCGGTCTAAGGCAGTGCTAGAGGAGTCACTACAGTCCCAGTTTTGATCCCGGGCTGTATCACAACTGGCCAAGAACGGGGGTCCCATTGGGCGGCGCACAATTGGCCCAGCGTCCTCAGGGTTAGGGGAGGGTTTGGCCGTAGTAGGCCGTCTTTGTAAATAAGAATGTTAACCGACTTGCCTAGTTAAATAAAGATAAAAACAAATAAAAAATACAAACGTACCTTTGGTGTTGGTAGTAGTCTATGAGCGTAATAGACAGGAGAGTTCCAGAGCAGACCAGAATGAATAGAATCAGGTAACGCATTGTTACAACAGGTCACAGACTGAATGACAGCATGACAACTACTCTGTTGGCCCATCAGGGAGGGATAGAGGGAGGGAAGAGCAGCCTGGGTCTCCTAGACTATACGTAACATAGTAAACATAATTCAGGGACACTTAAATTACTATGATATGTTTTGTTTGGTTACATAAGACAGATGCTATTCGTAACATGCTATTCGCAATATGCTATTCGTAACATCATATGAACTGTAATTCATAACATCTCTTACGAAATGGATGATGGACATTCACAAATTAATACACACCATACAAAAGGTAACATATTATACTAATTGGAGTGTACCGGATTTAGATGTACTATTTTACATTTACCCCTGAGTCCAGGTTGGGAGGAGTTGGACGGGAGGGAGGAGAGGTGTGTGTGTGTATATGAGTACCACAGTAGGAGTGATAATACCAATAAAACCTAGTGGTCAAACAAGGAAATGGTTTCAATCGGTTTTCCACCATTAATTTCTCCCATAGGGGATTTTAGTAACACTAAAAATAAAGGCTGTGTTCCGTGTAGGCTTACACCAGCGTGATGTTTTAATAACCATGTAAATCTCTCTAGTACAAGGTGTCTTTTTCAGGTAATTAATTCAATGTAGTATTACCCTTATATGTAGCTAATTAATGATAGAAGCTTATTATGGATAAGCTAAAAGTTAGGTTGCGTGCACCTGCGCTCCGCTTGCCTCTCTCCTTCAAAAACGCTCCTTCGCTCTTGGAGTCCCATGCAGGACAAGATTTACTCGAATTACTTGCTGGACATAATTTCCCTCCACAATTCGAAGAGGGACGCAAGCTCTTGTTTGCTGAATGTTAAATACACCAGCCAATAAAACTCACGGGTAGTTTGAAAGAAGAGCGAACTCGCGATGGCGGTAGGCTATAAGCAGTTAGTTATTCAGACCCATAACCATTCAATCTTCTTGAAGAGAAGGGAAAGCCTTCTACATCTAACTCTAGTTCATATTATTAAAAGGATGTCATTACAAGGATGAAGACAACGGAACTTATTTAACTTAACTGTTGAAAGTGAGTAACGAATGAAGCAACAAGAGCGAAAGAGGAAGGCTAATAACATTACAGGAAATATTATGAAAGATATATGCGTCAGCCTACTAAATTATACAAATAGACCCTATTATATTTCAAAATTAAAATCCAGTTCGCTAGCCTATAACATTGTAGGCCGCATGGGTTGCACCAGAATTGCATGTTCTCTCCCTGCTTTATCATGTTTTGAACAATGTGCTAAAATCCAGTCCATATAATACAGTACAGTAATACAGTTCACATAAAAAAGATTAGCCTACTGGAGCTAGTTTCATTCATTTACCCAAGAGAGCATATAGCTAGCTAGACCTATGGGCTTTTATGGTTTCCTGTCGTGTGTAATGTGCAGTAGCCTATATCATATGTGTATTGGATAACGGGGCACAATGACTTGGGATTTTCTGGGCTTGGGCTCATTAAATGTCTAATGTAGGGCTCATATGTATTTCATGTCGGGCTCATCAGGCTACGGTAGCATCAGACAAGAATGGTATGCCATTCAGAATAATTGACCCCACCCTTTACATTTCTTCAAGACAGCATTGATCACAAACTCATTTGACCATCAGCGAGTTTAAAACATTTTTTTCTTCTTTTTTTTTTACAATATTCAAGGTGCTCATTATGTAAAGCCACTGCAACAATGTCCTTTTGTTTTCAGTTGGTTTGTTTGGAGAGGCTTTGCTGGTTTGAGGTCCAGGCAGTTTATTGGCAGCACCCTTCAATGAGCTGACTGTCTTTAAGTAGTCATTTGGTATGTCTAAAATATTGATGTTTTTTTTCTTTCTCTACCATCAGAAGTATAGTATTGTTTATCACTGTTTTTGATCGTCTTGTGAACTTGGCAAGCAGAATCTCTTCAAGCACCATTTCAGAAAGCCATCTAGTGGAAGACACAGAAGAGCTCAGCGACTTTCACCGTGACACCGTTATAGGACGCAACCTTTCCACCGAGTCAGTTTTGCCCTTCTAGAGCCGGTCAAACGTAAGTGCTGTTATTGTGGATTGGAAACGTCTCGGAGCAACAACAGCTAAGCCGCAAAGTGGTAGGCCACACAATCTCACAGAAACGGGACTGCCAGGTGCTGAAGCGCGTAAAAATTTATTTGTAACGCACACTACAGAGTTCCAAACTGCCTCTGGAAGCAATGTCAGCACAACAATTGTTCGTTGAGTGCTTCATGAAATGGGTTTCCATGGCCTAGCAGCCGCACAAAAGCCTAAGATCCTCATGTGCAGTGTCCACATACACTACAGGACCAAAAGTAATTAATTTCGGTGTACTCTTGTTAATGTATGTTTGTGTCACACAAGCAAACCTAATCCTTTAAGGTATAATACACTTTGCTTGTTATTTATATCTCTGTACTATTTCCCTATATTGGGCCTAGAACCTGTAACGTTTAGATGTTACAATTGTAATATAAAATGGTCTATTTTTCTAAGGTGTTATCTGTTGCATTGATCAGAACTGTTGAACAGCAATAGATGGCCCGTCGCAAACCTGTGAATGAATGTATGTATGTATCAATCACATTTTATTTTCGCGTCAAATCGCCAACCCATCCCTTACGGGATTAATTGAAACAAACAAACATTACAATAATTCACAGCGTCTTGATCTGGTTGAGGTGTTCCCCTCATTAAACAGTAACTGGCGTAGTCTGGTAGTAGTGAGATTGTTGGAAACTATCAATAGCAGACGGGCGGGAGGGTGGTGTGGCAGGTGCCGCTTCTCCTCAAGATGCTGTTATTTTATCTAAAGCCGGTGTACACAGACCCCAGCTAAGTGACTCATGCAAAGATTTAAAGCGCAAGTATGCGTTTTATCTTCAGTACATTGCCACGATTGTCAATGATGTAGCTTCTCTACCGATAATCTCAGTGCGTCCTTGCTGGGATGACAATATACTGTCCGGGAATGCCACCACCCCAGACAAACACATTAGTTCACCGTTCCACGAGAGCGGACAGTACACACCATACCATAATGTTCTGCATAATGGCCAAGTCTACCTCGCTCCCTATTCGACTGAATCGCTTATGAGTAACAAGCACAAGTCCAACATATATTGGAAACTCACTACTCTCCGGGGATGTGCAACTCAACCCTGGGCCGAACACCACTGAGTAAGCGATACTCACCGGAGTTGAAAGCAGTGGATGGCCGCGTCCTCTAATCACCGCGGAAGTGGGTGAGCGCTATGGTCCCATGATTTCTCTCGAGTCATCCGGGTCCAAGATTACATTTAGCACTCCAAACATATCCAAGTCGCTATACGCGATACCCACGCATGTTTTTACTTAGTTCCCCGCATCCAGTGCAAGCGGAAGGGATAGTTAATTGCACTACTGAACTGCCCCTAAATCAAAACGGCCTAAACACAGAAAATGTAACTTTTTTCAATATGTCAATAACTCTCGAGTAATCTGGGACCCGCGAGCTAAACCCAAGAGACTACTAGGGGGGCACTTGAACATTCCCAGTGCCATTCCAAAAAGTGATACAATTCAACATCTTCTCACAGACTCCAACCTTGACTTCCTCTGCCTCTCAGAGACATGGCTCCATAAAACCTCTCCATCTGCTGCTTTGATTGTGCCTGGCTACAATGTCTTCAGGAGAGACAGGTTTGAAGGAAGAGGAGGGGGTGTGATGATTTACATTAAAGAACATATCCGATGTAAACAAATTGGGTGGTCATGTGATAATGAACTAGAATGTATTCGCCTGAACTTTACACCGTCTCCCCAAATGTCTTTTACCCTTATCGGAATGTACAGGCCACCTTCCAACAAAAGTGTGCTTTTTGATCAGTTTAATAACATGCTTAGGGAATGTGATTTTGGGAAAGAGGTCATCTTAATGGGAGATTTTAACACTAATTATGAAGACAAGTCTTGTAAGAAAACCCTCAAATGGGGAGCACTAATACCTTTGACCTTATGTAACGGATGTGAAATGGCTAGCTAGTTAGTGGTGGTGCGCGCTAATAGCATTTCCATCGGTGATGTCACTCGCTTTGAGACCTTGAAGTAGTGGTTCCCCTTGCTCTGCAAGGGCCGTGGCTTTTGTGGAGCGATGGGTAACGATGCTTCGTGGGTGACTGTTGTTGATGTGTGCAGAGGGTCCCTAGTTCGCGCCCGGGTAGGGGCGAGGGGACGGATTAAAGTTGTACTGTTACACTTACACAGCTAGTTAAAGGGCCGACCAGGTTGACTTGTTGTTCTAAAACACAGATTGATTTGGTGTTCCGTAATAAACCAGTGTGAATAAATCATTCAATATGGTTACTGGGCTGTCTGATCATAATCTGACACATACAGCCAGAAAGCTTTCCAAGAACAGGTTTAACCTCTACTGTTAGAAAGCCTGATCAGCTCAGAATACCTAACAGTGAATTAAATTATTTTGGAAACACAATTAAGGGAATTAACTGGAATTATCTCTTGTTTATCTATACACAATCCAGACTACAATAAATGCCTTCCTAAAGAAAATCAAATCCAAACCTGGCCGAAAGAGCACTCTTCCATGGCTAAATGGAGAAATCTGGATACTGATGAAAGAATGAGATCATGCTCTAAAAACAGCCCTAAAATCCAAATTAGAACATGACAGACATACTGTAGGTTTACCATGTTGAGAAATAAGGTGATGAAAGAAATCAGACAGGCCAAGGCAAAAGTTTTTATCAATATAATTGGTGAAGCAAAGGGAGAATCTAAAAAAGTTACAGGGAAAGATCATAGTAACACTGCAAAAAGAGACAGTATAACACAGGATGCAGTTGATTCCTACTTTGCGGACTCTGTCAAGGTACTGACACAGAACCCCTCCACTGGTTTGTTGGGCTCAGTGCTAGTGAATGACACTCAACCTGTCTTCATCATAAGGGAGGTTTCTGAGTCAGAGGTGAACAAGGTGATTAGCTCACTAAAGAACTCTAAAGCCAAATATGTGTTTGGGCTGGACTCTACCTTTCTTAAAAACTACAAAGAGTCACTCATTGGCCCAATTACTAAGGTCACCAACACATCTATTGGTCAGGGGGTGTTTCCAAGGGTCTGGAAGTCGGCCATAATAACGGCCATCTTTAAATCAGGTGACCCTGCTGACATGAGTAACTACAGGCCCATTAGTATACTACCTGTGGTGTCGAAGGTTACTGAAAAGTGTGTAGCAGAGCACCTGATTGCCCACCTCAACAGCAGCCCCTTCACATTACACTCCATGCAGTTTGGCTTCAGAACAAAACACTCCACAGAAATGGCTAACTTTATTCTTCTGGAAAATGTGAAGTCCAAGATGGACAAAGGTGGAGTTGTTGGGGCTGTATTTCTGGGGGCTGTATTTCCATGAGGTTCTCATCACCAAACTTTCCAAGTTCAACTTTTCCTCTGATGCCTTGAGATGGATGAAATCATACCTCGAAGGTAGAACCCAGTGTGTCAGAGTGATTGAATCACTCTCAGCTATGATGTGGGCGTGTCCCAAATGTCAATACTGGGGCCTCTCCTGTTCAGCCTGTACATTAATGATCTGCCTTCTGTCTGTACTGGGTCTGAAGTTCAATTGTATGCAGATGATACAGTGATATATGTGCAAGCAAAGAGCAAACAACAGGCTGCACAAGAACTCACTACTGTAGTGGTCCAGGTTACAAAGTGGCTCAGAGACTCATGTTGGCATCTCAATGTGAAAAAAACAGTCTGCATGTTCTTCACAAAGAGGGCAACTGATGCCACTGAGCCAGATGTCTATGTGTCAGGGGAGAAGCTCCAGCTGGTATCCGATTTGCAGTACCTTGGCATCATACTTGATTCCATCCTCTCTTTTAACAAGCAGGTGAAAAGGGTAACTCAAATAACCAAATTCAACTGAGCTAATTTCAGATTCAAACTAAATTGTTTGATTACAGAGGTAGGTGTCTTCCTGAAGACAAACAATGTATACGAAATGCTTCAGTCTGGTTTTAGACCCCATCATAGCACTGAGACGGCACTTGTGAAGGTGGTAAATTACATTTTAATGGCATCGGACCGAGGCTCTGCATCTGTCCTCGTGCTCCTAGACCTTAGTACTGCTTTTGATACCATCGATCACCACATTCTTTTGGAGAGATTGGAAACCCAAATTGGTCTACACGGACAAGTTCTGGCCTGGTTTAGATCTTGTCTGTCGCAAAGATATCAGTTTGTCTCTTTGAATGGTTTGTCCTCTGACAAATCAACTGTAAATGTCGGTGTTCCTCAAGGTTCCGTTTTAGGACCACTATTGTTTTCACTATATATTTTACCTCTTGGGGATGTTATTCGAAAACATAATGTTAACTTTCACTGCTATGCGGATGACACACAGCTGTACATTTCAATGAAACATGGTGAAGCCCCAAAATTGCCCTTGCTAGAAGCATGTGTTTCAGACATAAGGAAGTGGATGGCTGCAAACTTTCTACTTTTAAACTCGGACAAAACAGAGATGCTTGTTCTAGGTCCCAAGAAACAAAGAGATCTTCTGTTGAATCTGACAATTAATCTTAATGGTTGTACAGTCGTCTCAAATAAAACTGTGAAGGACCTCTGCGTTACTCTGGACCCTGATCTCTCTTTTGAAGAACATATCAAGACCATTTCAAGACCATTTTTTCCATATACGTAACATTGCAAAAATCAGAAACTTTCTGTCCAAAAATGATGCAGAAAAATTAATCCATGCTTTTGTCACTTCTAGGTTAGACTACTGCAATGCTCTACTTTCCGGCTACCCGGATAAAGCACTAAATAAACTTCAGTTAGTGCTAAATACGGCTGCTAGAATCCTGACTAGAACCAAAAAAATTGATCATATTACTCCAGTGCTAGCCTCTCTACACTGGCTTCCTGTCAAAGCAAGGGCTGATTTCAAGGTTTTACTGCTAACCTACAAAGCATTACATGGGCTTGCTCCTACCTATCTCTCTGATTTGGTCCTGCCGTACATACCTACACGTACGCTACAGTCACAAGACGCAGGCCTCCTAATTGTCCCTAGAATTTCTAAGCAAACAGCTGGAGGCAGGGCTTTCTCCTATAGAGCTCAATTTTTATGGAGACACAAACTCGGTCTCAACCTTTAAGTCTTTACTGAAGACTCATCTCTTCAGTGGGTCATATGATTGAGTGTAGTCTGGCCAGGGGTGGGAAGGTGAACGGAAAGGCTCTGGAGCAACGAACCGCCCTTGCTGTCTCTGCCTGGCCGGTTCCCCTCTTTCCACTGGGATTCTCTGCCTCTAACCCTATTACAGGGGCTGAGTCACTGGCTTACTGGGGCTCTCTCATGCCGTCCCTGGAAGGGGTGCGTCACCTGAGTGGGTTGATTCACTGATGTGGTCATCCTGTCTGGGTTGGCGCCCCCCTTGGGTTGTGCCATGGCGGAGATCTTTGTGGGCTATACTCAGCCTTGTCTCAGGATGGTAAGTTGGTGGTTGAAGATATCCCTCTAGTGGTGTGGGGGCTGTGCTTTGGCAAAGTGGGTGGGGTTATATCCTTCCTGTTTGGCCCTGTCCGGGGGTGTCCTCGGATGGGGCCACAGTGTCTCCTGTCCCCTCCTGTCTCAGCCTTCAGTATTTATGCTGCAGTAGTTTATGTGTCGGGGGGCTAGGGTCAGTTTGTTATATCTGGAGTACTTCTCCTGTCCTATTCGGTGTCCTGTGTGAATCTAAGTGTGCGTTCTCTAATTCTCTCTTTCTTTCTCTCTCTCGGAGGACCTGAGCCCTAGGACCATGCCCCAGGACTACCTGACATGATGACTCCTTGCTGTCCCCAGTCCACCTGGCCGTGCTGCTGCTCCAGTTTCAACTTTTCAACTGTTCTGCCTTATTATTATTCGACCATGCTGGTCATTTATGAACATTTGAACATCTTGGCCATGCTCTGTTATAATCTCCACCCGGCACAGTCAGAAGAGGACTGACCACCCCACATAGCCTGGTTCCTCTCTAGGTTTCTTCCTAGGTTTTGGCCTTTCTGGGGAGTTTTTCCTAGCCACCGTGCTTCTACACCTGCATTGCTTGCTGTTTGGGGTTTTCGGCTGGGTTTCTGTACAGCACTTTGAGATATCAGCTGATGTACGAAGGGCTATATAAATAAATTTGATTTGATTTGTAGCAAAACTGTACTTCAAATCTATGATACTCCCCCAATTAACATACTGCTTGATTAGTTGGGCTCAAGCTTGCTGTACAACTTTAAACCCCATTCAGTCTGTCTACAAACAGGCTCTCAAAGTGATTGATAGGAAGCCCAATAGCCATCCTCACTGTTACATCCTCAGAAAGCATGAGTTCCTGAGTTGGGAAAATCTTATGCAATACATCGATGCATGTCTTGTATTCAAGATCCTAAATGGCCTAGCTCCCCCTCCACTTAGTACTTTTGTTAAATAGAAACCCCAAACCCATGGCAGCAGATCCACAAGGTCTGCCATGAGAGGTGACTGCATAGTTCCCTTTGCTTTTCCTAATCTTCTTTCTCTGTGAGAGCTTCCCATGTCTGGAACACACATTGCACCTTCACAAAAAACATGAAAACATGGCTAAAGGCCAATCAAACTTGTGAACATAATCCCTAGCTGTGTATTGCCGCTTTCCATGTTGTCTGTAGCTTGTGAGGTGTGGAAAAACTGTTGCTTTTTGTTCTGTTGCTCTGTCTGCGTGCTACGTGTTGCTTGTTCTATGCTGCATGTGCTCACTGCTCATTGTTTGTCTGTATTGTTAATGTAATTGTTTTTAATGACCTGCCCAGAGACTGAGGTTGAAAATTAGCTGGCTGGCTAAAACCTGGACTTTTACTGAAACGTTGATTAATGTGCAGTGTCCCTGTAAAAATACAAATAAACTCAACTCAACCCTAGATGGCAGGTGTTACTACAATATACTACAGTAAATAATAGTTATGTCTGCAAAAACACTACAGGGAATATTACAGTATACCAGTCATGTCCGGCAAAACTTTATAGTAAAAACTATTGTAACTAGTCGTGTATGCAAAAACACGACAGTAAAGTCTGCAAAAACATACATTTTGTCCTAAACAAGGGGAGGGCTGACTAGCCCTTAAAATAGACGTGTGTTTTGGGCCATTTGGCCCCAAGTGACAAATAGCACATTTGAGTGAAGGGCCTAAAATTGTACTTGTACTAATAAAACATGGTCATTTCTTATCAAGAGGGGAAAAGTAAACATTCTTGAACTGTAGGCTACACATTTACATTTGACATTCAATTGCGATTATGTTGAATTTTGAATTAAATTATAATTTATTCGAATTAAGTTATTTAAAGTTGCACAAATTATCGTGTTTAAAAAGAAAATGGTGTTCGTGGTTAGGCTGGTATTGAAAAGCAACATTTTCTATGTTGTGTTGAGAGCGGAGATGATCCATTTATTTGTAGAACAATGCGATAACACTCAATAGTGAACCTTCATATTTTCTTACAGGACTACAAGGCCAGTATGTCTACTGTGGCATATTGTACTTCGTTGTAGAAACAATGTCTGATGTGGTAGGAGAGAGTCATTTCTTATTATTTGGAGGTCGTTATCTTAACCAAAGAAATGTATGTAAAGTGCTTTGTTTTATAACATATTAAAAAAATGGTCTTCCACGCGTTGCTGCATTCCATATCACTTTCATTTACAATGTGGTAATCAACAGTTGGTCTTCAATAACTTTATTTTAGCAGAAGAGTAGCCTCGATGTAGGCATAATTTGTCAAGGTAATTGTCTGCAAATAAACATGTTACTAAATCATCATAATTGACAGGCTAGGGTAATTGTACCTATTAAGCCCAACAAAATTGACATTTCTAACTATCAGGAATGAAGTTGAGACCCAGATGGAGACAACGTTGAATTAACAATTGTTTAATAATCCAACAGGGGCAGGTTATAGACAGGTCAAGGCAGGCAGGGGTCAGTAAACCAGAGGTGGGGCAACGGTACTGGACGGCAGGCAGGCTCAGGGGCAGGCAGACTGGTCAGGCAGGCGGGCTCAGACTCAGGGCAGGCAAGGGTCAAAACCAGGAGGACGAGAAAAAGAGAGACTGGGAAAAGCAGGAGCTGAGACACAAAACCGCTGGTTGACTTGACAGACAAGACAAACTGGCAACAGACAAACAGAGAACACGGGTATAAATACACAGGGGATGATGGGGAAGATGGGCGACACCTGGAAAGGGGTGGAGACAATCAGAATGACAAGAACAAATATTAAGACAAATATTTGATAAAATATGTGAAAAGTCCAGACTGGGCTTAATGGGTACTGAATGTACCCTTTAAGCCCATGGGTTTTCCAAATAAGTCCACCTCTTGAATAATCAGTTTAAATTAACTTCCAAATGTTCAAACCTTAAACTGATATTTCTTATGTAAAATTATATTATCTCCCTTAAAGTTATTAAAATAAACGTATCATTACTATTCATTATACAAGTAACATTCATAACAAGGGTGTGTCCAATCATATCCACATAGATCAATGTGGACTTTTGTTCTTACCAACCAGTACACACCTGTTAAACACATCAACTAATCATAGACTTCAACCAAGACATAAGTTGAATCAGGTGTATTATTCCTTGGCTAGAACACAACCCTGCACCCACACTGGCCCTCTGGATAAGAAGCTGTGCATAAGACCATAACACCACACAACTTTCAATTAATTATCTGAACTGATTCACATTTGCTGTCATGTTATTCTTGTTAATTAGTTGAACTTGTCTTTCTAAAAACTATCTGAAGACTATTTCAAATCTCCCTCTCTAATGTATTAAAAGGGACAGGTGGAGGACCAAAAGATATAATCAACAATATGACAATGCCCCCACCCTAAAGTGCATGAGTAGTCACCCAATAGTCATCTTATTGTCCCTCATTTGTTTGCATTTTGTCCACCGCATCTCAATCTTCTATCCCTGATATCCCTCAATAATATGCACGACTGTAGTTTGTGTTTTAATCAACTTAAATCTGAACAAAAAATGTTTTATGCTCATGTTCATTGAATAATAGGGATAAACACACCATGTCCATGTGTTTCAATGCAAACCTGGCATACTGGGTGTAAGAAATTGTCTACATTTGAAAGGATTGTATGGCTGGGATGAATGAGAATGGTGGTGGCCGCCAAAGGGCTCTTGTCAGAGAGACTCAGATTCAGGACTTATCTTTGATCACTGTGATCCGTTTTATTTTGGCCGAGGTCAGTATGTAGTATGGTTCTTGGAACAAAGGAAACAAGTGCCAGTTATCAACAAATCCACAATAAGCTGCAATTACCCTGGCCCAATTCATCGTTACACATTTCCTATGTAACGCTACTCAAAAGGGTGCTCTTAAGTAGCAATATTGAATGGCTAAAACCTAAATTAACAATATGCCATGGGCAAACAATATGGCAGCACAGCAACAAAAGTTCAAGAACATCTAAGTCGGAAAATATAGAACAAATCAAAGTACAGAGTAAGACAAAACATCAATTTGTAAGTCGCTCTGGATAAGAGCGTCTGCTAAATGACTTAAATGTAAATGTAAATGTAATAATAATTCACCTTTGGTTGATGATGCTTACTGCTGGTCCCCAGATGATGGCTGCTGTTCAATGAATTGTTTGGTGTGTTGTGTGTATGGCGTCGATCTTCATATGGTCAGCTGGTGACTACATGAGCCATCATGTGAGCCTTTTGGAGAGGCAACTTTTCTTTAGGTTTGGAGAGCAGACCTATCCAATGAAGTCAATGCAGCGACGTCATGCTCACTTAATGGATCTCCCTCTGCTTGATACACACAAATTCCCTCCCTTTTGTGTGTGTCTGTACGCGCCAATGGTGTGCACTCATGTCTGTACTCATGAATGCAGTATGTTTGGGTTATGAATGGGTTGTTAGGTTCAGAACAAATAGTAATACCTCAAATGGACGACTTGCAAAAGTTCAAGCCAAGTTTATTCATCCCATTGAGTCATACAGCTGCAAAGACAAGGTATGATTATACACATATATTTATAACCTCCTACTAGGCGGGGTCAACTCTTTACACATCTAGACAGCCAATACATCTCTGTTGCTATGCAGGAACTTAATTGGTTCCTCTCACTAGTGTAGTCATGGCCATGCCTGATACTAGAACCTTCACGGGCTTGGAAGTGTATGTGTGTGAGATAGGACTGTAGTAGGAGAGTTGTTGGGGTGGGCCTCTCTGGCCCCCCACCCAGAGGTTTCTTCTCACTTCATCTGTTGACTTGACCTCGGGCCAAATTCCTCGCTCCCCCCTAGTTCCGCAGCTGGCCTAGCTTATCAGAGACGGTTGCCCTTTGCCTCCCTCAGTAACTTTCCATACACATTCCTTATTCACCCTTCATTGACACAGAACATAAACCGTTATCATACGTAACGTAACCAGTACGTTCTTATATAGTGATAGGAATAAGTATATTTCAAGTTAGAACCCAATAGTTATGAAGTCCTTATGGTAGGACATTATTTTGAATTGTATGCCATAACAGTATCACAATTTAGTTACACAATATGAAACATTGAAGTGAAAATCTGTGCAAACCTGCTACATGGCCAAAAGTATGTGGACACCCTTACAAATGAGTCCTTTTGGCTGTTTCAGTCACACCTGTTGCTGACACCCTTACAAATGAGTCCTTTTGGCTGTTTGACCTGTTGCTGACAGGTGTATAAAATCGAGCACACAGCCATGCCATCAATATGGACAAACATTAGCAGTAGATTGGCCTTACTGAAGAGCTCAGTGACTTCCAATGTGGCACTGTTCTAGGATGCCACCTTACCAACAAGTCAGTTTGTAAAATGTATTCCCTGCTAGTGCTGCCCCGGCCAACTGTAAGTGCTGTTACTGTGAAGTGGAAATGTCAAGGAGTGACAACAGCTTAGCCGTAAAGTGGTAGGCCACACAAGCTCACAGAACGGGACTGCCGAGTGCTGAAGCACGTAGCCTGTAAAAGTGGTCCATCCTCGGTTGCAACACTCACGACTGAGTTCCAAACTGCCTCTGGAAGCAACGTCAGCACAATAACTGTTCGTCAGGAGCTTAATGAAATGGTTTTTCATAGCTGAGCAGCTGCACACAAGCCTAATATCACCATGCACAATGCCAAGAGTCTGCTAGAGTAGTGTAAAGCTTGCTGAATCTGGATTTGGGGGATGCCAGGAGAACGCTACCTGCCTAACTGTGTAGTGCAAACTGTAAAGTTTGGAGGAGGAATAATGGTCTGGGGCTGTTTTCATAGTTCGGTCTATTCCCCTTAGTTCCAGTGAAGGGAAATCCTAATGCTACAGCATACAATGACATGCTAGACGATTTTGTGCTTCAAACTTTGTGGCAACAGTTTGGGGAAGGCTCTTTCCTGTTTCAGCCTGACAATGCCCCGTGCACTGAGGTCCATACCTCACTAATGCTCTTGTTGCTTAATGAAATGTTCCAACAACTAGTGGAAAGCTCCGTGGCTCGACGACTCATTGCGAGCTCACAGAACAGGGCTCCGGGCAGCCGAGCGGAAATGGAGGAAAACTCGCCTCCCTGCGGACCTGGCATCCTTTCACTCCCTCCTCTCTACATTTTCCTCTTCTGTCTCTGCTGCTAAAGCCACTTTCTACCACTCTAAATTCCAAGCATCTGCCTCTAACCCTAGGAAGCTCTTTGCCACCTTCTCCTCCCTCCTGAATCCTCCTCCCCCTCCTCCCCTCTCTGCAGATGACTTCGTCAACCATTTTGAAAAGAAGGTCGACGACATCCGATCCTCGTTTGCTAAGTCAAACGACACCGCTGGTTCTGCTCACACTGCCCTACCCTGTGCTCTGACCTCTTTCTCCCCTCTCTCTCCAGATGAAATCTCGCGTCTTGTGACGGCCGGCCGCCCAACAACCTGCCCGCTTGACCCTATTCCCTCCTCTCTTCTCCAGACCATTTCCGGAGACCTTCTCCCTTACCTCACCTCGCTCATCAACTCATCCCTGACCGCTGGCTACGTCCCTTCTGTCTTCAAGAGAGCGAGAGTTGCACCCCTTCTGAAAAAACCTACACTCGATCCCTCCGATGTCAACAACTACAGACCAGTATCCCTTCTTTCTTTTCTCTCCAAAACTCTTGAACGTGCCGTCCTTGGCCAGCTCTCCCGCTATCTCTCTCAGAATGACCTTCTTGATCCAAATCAGTCAGGTTTCAAGACTAGTCATTCAACTGAGACTGCTCTTCTCTGTATCACGGAGGCCCTCCGCACTGCTAAAGCTAACTCTCTCTCCTCTGCTCTCATCCTTCTAGACCTATCGGCTGCCTTCGATACTGTGAACCATCAGATCCTCCTCTCCACCCTCTCCGAGTTGGGCATCTCCGGCGCGGCCCACGCTTGGATTGCGTCCTACCTGACAGGTCGCTCCTACCAGGTGGCGTGGCGAGAATCTGTCTCCTCACCACGCGCTCTCACCACTGGCGTCCCCCAGGGCTCTGTTCTAGGCCCTCTCCTATTCTCGCTATACACCAAGTCACTTGGCTCTGTCATAACCTCACATGGTCTCTCCTATCATTGCTATGCAGACGACACACAATTAATCTTCTCCTTTCCCCCTTCTGATGACCAGGTGGCGAATCGCATCTCTGCATGTCTGGCAGACATATCAGTGTGGATGACGGATCACCACCTCAAGCTGAACCTCGGCAAGACGGAGCTGCTCTTCCTCCCGGGAAGGACTGCCCATTCCATGATCTCGCCATCACGGTTGACAACTCCATTGTGTCCTCCTCCCAGAGCGCTAAGAACCTTGGCGTGATCCTGGACAACACCCTGTCGTTCTCAACTAACATCAAGGCGGTGGCCCGTTCTTGTAGGTTCATGCTCTACAACATCCGCAGAGTACGACCCTGCCTCACACAGGAAGCAGCGCAGGTCCTAATCCAGGCACTTGTCATCTCCCGTCTGGATTACTGCAACTCGCTGTTGGCTGGGCTCCCTGCCTGTGCCATTAAACCCCTACAACTCATCCAGAACGCCGCAGCCCGTCTGGTGTTCAACCTTCCCAAGTTCTCTCACGTCACCCCGCTCCTCCGCTCTCTCCACTGGCTTCCAGTTGAAGCTCGCATCCGCTACAAGACCATGGTGCTTGCCTACGGAGCTGTGAGGGGAACGGCACCTCAGTACCTCCAGGCTCTGATCAGGCCCTACACCCAAACAAGGGCACTGCGTTCATCCACCTCTGGCCTGCTCGCCTCCCTACCACTGAGGAAGTACAGTTCCCGCGCAGCCCAGTCAAAACTGTTCGCTGCTCTGGCCCCCCAATGGTGGAACAAACTCCGTCACGACGCCAGGACAGCGGAGTCAATCACCACCTTCCGGAGACACCTGAAACCCCACCTCTTTCAGGAATACCTAGGATAGGATAAAGTAATCCTTCTCACCCCCCTTAAAATATTTAGATGCACTATTGTAAAGTGGCTGTTCCACTGGATGTCTTAAGGTGAACGCACCAATTTGTAAGTCGCTCTGGATAAGAGCGTCTGCTAAATGACTTAAATGTAAATGTAAATGTAAAAAAATGCTAATATGAGTGGCATTGACTACTATAGGATAGCCTAGGTTATGTATAGTTGTTTGGAACAGAATATATAAAAGGCTATACTAAAACGTAAATAGGATGAATAGAATGTAAAATCTATTCCCAATGCATAAACTCAGTTAATGATGGATACCCTAAGGAACTGAAGGATTATGCTACAAGTGGTGTGTTTTCCCCGGTCTGTCAACAGTTCCTGCTACTACTAAAAGGGAAAGGGTATGGCTGGATAGAGAAAGAATGCCCTCCAGTGTTCAACCTGAACAGTAGCAAGCCTATGGCCACTAGAATAATAGTCTCTCCTCAAAGCTGGAGACACAGTGGCTGTGAGAAGAAACTACTAATTCCATTCCACAGGACATGAAGAACCTGAATATTGTAACTAAATTAACATGAAAAGTCATTTAAACAGTGTCAATACACGACAAAACAAAGTTTGTATTAAAATTACAATGCTGTATTTTTTATTTCACTTGGGTGTACAGTCAACATTACAAGAGCAGCACGTTTTTTTTTACAATAAAATAATTACAATTGCAACAATAATAGAAATAACAATATCCATAAAATAGCCAAATTGAGTCATTTCACACTTGACAACATATTGTCTATATATTTTCTGTTTTAAAAAGGAAATAGTTCATTTATTTATGGAATGATGTATGATTCCTGTTGAGTGACCGTCATCTCACTCACGTTCTCTTTGGTGACAGGTATCAGTTTGAATGTGGTCAAATGCAGAGGAACATGGCATGGGTCTCAATTAGGGTTACAAAGGGAGGGTATATTACTGGAGAACTTCAGTTAAACTACCTAAAGATACTACAATTATCACAAGACATCAGGTGGCCCTTTTGAGTCACTCAGATTATCACAGGTGTCTGTATTTATCTCTGGCCCTCTGTGTAGCCGTATCACATGTCAAATATAAGCTGTAAAACATTGTCCTAAATATAAACAATCAATTTAGTGAATACCGTTGATGTTTAATATGAGGGTTTTAGTGTGAAATATATTTACATGTATAAATATACACTACCGTTCAAAAGTTTGAGGTCACTTAGAAATGTCCTTGATTTTGAAAGAAAAGCAACTTTTTCTGTCCATTAAAATATCTAATTGATCAGAAATACGGTGTAGACATTGTTAATGTTGTAAATGACTATTGTAGCTGGAAACAACTGATTAAAATGGAATATATACATAGGCGTACAGAGGCCCATAATCAGCAACCATCACTCCTGTGTTCCAATGGCACATTGTGTTAGCTAATCCATGTTTATCATTTTAAAAGGATAATTGATCATTAAAAAACCCTTTTGCAATTATGTTAGCACAGCTGAAAGCTGTTGTTGTGATTGAAGAAGCAATAAAACTGTCCTTCTTTAGCATCAGCATTTGTGGGTTCGATTACAGGCTCAAAATGGCCAGAAACAAAGACCTTTCTTCTGAAACCTGTCAGTCTATTCTTGTTCTGAAAATGAAGGCTATTCCATGCGAGAAATTGCCAAGAAACTGAAGATCTCGTACAATGCTGTGTACTACTCCCTTCACAGAACAGCACAAACTGGCTCTAACGAGAATAGAAAGAGGAGTGGGAGGCCCCAGTGCACAACTGAACAAGAGGACAAGTACATTAGAGTGTCTAGTTTGAGAAACAGACGCCTCACAAGTCATCAACTGGCAGTTTCATTAAATAGTACCCGCAAAACCCCAGTCTCAATGTCAAAAATGAAGAGGCGACTCTGGGAAGGTCAGTCAATACAGAAAATGTCAATAACTTTGAACGTTTCTTCAAGTGCAGTCGCAAAAACCATTAATTTCTATGATGAAACTGGCTCTCATGACGACCGCCATGGGAATGGAAGACCCAGAGTTACTTCTGCTGCATATGATAAGTTCCTTAGAGTTACCAGCCTCAGAAATTGCAGCCCAAATAAATGCTTCACAGAGTTCAAGTAACAGACACATCTCAACATCAACTGCTCAGAGGAGACTGTGTGAATCAGGCCTTCATGGTTGAATTGCTGCAAAGAAACCACTACTAAAGAACACCAATAAGAAGAAGAGACTTGCTTAGGCCAAGAAACACGATCAATGGATATTAGACCGGTGGAAATGTGTTCTTTGGTCTGGAGTCCAAACTGGAGATTTTTGGTTCCAACCGCCATGTCTTTGTAAGATGCGGTGTGGGTGAACGGATGATCTCTGCATGTGTATTTCCCATCGTAAAGCATGGAGGAGGAGGTGTTATGGTGGGGGGGTGCTTTGCTGGTGACACTGTCTGTGATTTATTTAGAATTCAAGGCACACATAACCAGCATGGCTACCACAGCATTCTGCAGTGATACCCCATCCCATCTGCTTTGGGCTTAGTGGGATTATCATTTGTTTTTCAACAGGACAATGACCCAGCACACCACCAGGCTGTGTAAGAGCTATTTTACCAAGAAGGAGAGTGATGGAGTGCTGCATCAGATGACCTGGCCTCCACAATTCCCCGACCTCAACCAATTGAGATGGTTTGGGATGAGTCAGACCGCAGAGTGAAGGAAAAGCAGCCAACAAGTGCTCAGCATATGTGGGAACTCCTTCAAGACAGTTGGAAAGGCATTCCATGTGAAGCTGTTTGAGAGAATGCCAAGAGTGTGCAAAGCTGTCATCAAGGCAAAGGGTGGCTATTTGAGAATCTCAAATATAAAATATATTTTCATGCGTTTAACACTTTTTTGGTTACTACATGATTCCATATTTGTTATTTAATAGTTTTGATGTCTTCACAATTATTCTACAAAATAGTAAAAAATAAAGAAAACCCCTTGAATGAGGAGGTGTTCTAAAACTTTTTACTGGTAGTGTATATATATATATTTATTTTACTATGTCAATATGTATTTGTTGTCAATGTTTTTGCATCAAACTGGTGGCAGTTGTAAAACAAAAGTCAATAGCTGGAAGAGTTGCAGAGTTAAATCTAAATAATGCCATTGTTGATTTTTCATTAATAAGACTATTTTCTCTTGAACCGTATGGTCTATATACTAGAAACTCATGGACAATATGGATACAGATATAAAAAAAACAGGAATACTATATATGAATACTTTTTTTTTTTTTTAAGTTATTCAAGTATAAATGACCAAAGTTACAATAGATTGCCATATATTTTCTGTTAATTACCAAAATTAATAAGGATTCTGGTAACTTTGGTAAACTACAGGTAGCTTTGCAACCCTATTTTCAATGGTTAAAGCATTGGTTGAGTGGAAATGTAGTTGGGTAGATATAGCACTATGATAAGCAGAGCCATAGATGGAGCAACAATAGTTTTAAACCTCTCTTCATCCCTGAATACGTAACACTCCCAGACACGTGGAGCCTAAGTGACAAATAATGAAATAAATTGTGACATAGGTGTGTGGAGTGCATGGGCAGTTTCAAAGGGCAACAAGTTTTCCAATTCCATTAGACACCTTAGTAGCATAATATTTCAGCAAGGCTAAATAACACTACAAGGGCTATATGGATAGTTGAGTTATAACTGTCAAACAGTATTAATCCAATACCAGCCTGATGCAATAATAAAGTGTTATGTAATAACACCTACAATGGGGCTGTAACACAGTACCTGAGGGAACCACTATATGTTGTGCTCAATCTAACTCAGGGGCTGTTGAGCTCAACACGTTTCACTTCTTATTGCTGCATTGCCCAAATTGATCAGCAAAACTCAGTGACGTGTACAAAGCACTTGAGCTGTGTTATTTTCTATTTCCCACCCAACCAACACACTCAACAGAAGGGATAAACCTATCGAGATGACAACCCATATATCATGGTACTGTATATCTACAGACAAAGGAAGACAAAGTATTGTCTGTGTTACAATCCACTGTGAGGGGTGTCATCTACTTTGACCAAAACTAAAAGCACAAATCACAAACAGTGATTATAAATGGACACCTCTGATTTGATAACTGTGGGGGAAAGAATTGACCTTTTTGACCTTGACCATAGGGTATGTTGCCAACATGTAGGCTTAGTAGAAATTACACTCCAACTGGATGAAATTGTCATGCTTTGGAGATGTCCAACTTATGGATGACATAAACCCTAGCATCTGTGAAGTACATCCCTAAACAGCCTGACTTGGAGAACGGAAAGGCACATGTATCAAATGCACAAGAGCACAGGAAGGAGCCAATAAAAGCACTCATGTTCCTGCCCCTGGATAGAGTGACGGTTTGCATTCAGTCCAGGTTTTTTCAACGCAACATCATGAAGCCTAGCCTACTTCTTCCGGCTGCTGTCTTAAATGATGAGCTTGCATGTCGTATTATGCATCAATGTTAGAACATCGGTCATAACTTCACTTCAGTAGGCTTGAGGTTGATCGTTACCAAAACTAGGGTACCTGATTGAAATGAATGCAAAGGAATGTCATCTTTCATTCCAAAGATACATTTGATGTTTTCCAAAGTGACCTAAACTGAGTGTACAAAACATTAAGGACACCTGCAGTTTACTGTGCGTATCAATAATGGTCCACCACCCAAAAGACATCAAGTCAACTTGACACAACTGAGGGAAGCATTGGAATCAATATGGGCCAGCATCCCTGTGGAACACTTTTGACACCTTGTAGAGCTAATGTCCGTGCGAGTTAAGGCTGTTCTGAGGGCAAAAGGGGGTGCAACTCAATATTAGGAAGTTGTTCTTAATATTTTGTCACAGTATAAGTGATATTATTATGGCCTAATTTAAACTGATTGAGAATTAATCATTGTATCCAAAGTTGGGGCATCCTATTACAATGATATTTTTACAAGTTGTGTTGGGTTTCTTCTCAAAACATTATTCCCACGAGTCACTGGATTTCAACTTTTAAAGCCTAATAACTACTGTATAACTGCCGGGATCATGTCTTGGTGTTCCCCAAGGCTTCATTGTGGGTCTATTCCATATTCCATCTTATATTAATTTGGTGAAAGGCATAGTGTGATATGAGGCTTTAAAGGCGTCAGCATGCTTCAGTTCGGCTGACGGCTAGCCAAAGTTGGCTAGGCGAACCGAAAGAGTGTGCTCGCATACTCCCTCGAAAAATGAGAAAAAAGTGTCAATCGTACTGTTTGTCCAGTATACACTTCCTCAAAAGTCAGAATGAATCTAAGATAACTCAAGAAATCTGTCATTCATTTTGACGTTTTTACATGGGAGATCTTAGTCGTGTAATTTTACATCTAACTAAGGTGCAGTATTTCTCAAGGAAACAATTAGCATGAAAACATGTTGTTTCTCATTGAGTGACAACCATGCGTTCGTAAATTTACTCGGACTATTTACTCCGATTTCAGAGCACTCTTGTCTGAGTGTGCCAGAGCACAGAATAACTGATGAATTTACAAATGTGCAACACCCAATGAATATGACCAGTGTCTGCAAAAAAACTGAATTTAATTGTCGCCAGCAGCACAGTTAAAGTCACTAATGCTCTAGATAACATGAAAACAGCCTAACCAGCTCTGCTAGGGCGAGTAAAATGGTCAGAGTGACGTGTTCTCTCATTTGTGCCTGCAAGTAGCTAGCAAACTAACCAACTTTAGCTAGTTAGCTTGGGTGCTTGACTGCCGTTGAGGTCAGAACACTCGGATCAACCCTACTCGTCAGCCAGAGAATCCAGTGTGCGCTCTGAACACGCCGAGAGCGAAATGGTCGGAATTTAGAACCGACAATCTGACAACACTCTGAATTTACGAACGACCCAGAGCGCACTCTGTCATACTGAAGGAAATTTACAAACACACCCAAAGACTTTATTGAAGAATCCCCACAGTTGACTAATTACGGACGAAGGGGCGTAGACTTCGGCTCCTGAACGTCGGCTGGCCTCGAGAAAAACATTTGCGTACCCAAACAGCTGAAAAAACTCTTTACCGAAGTCCAAAACAAACAAAAACCTCACAAAATGTTGTCATAATATATGCACAAACTGTTTCGGCTGGGAAGCATGCGGACGCCTTAAGGAGGAACTTACAAGAGAAAATACTGAGCGTCTGAGGTTTTGGCTAAAAGACAAACTGTGGGTTTACACTGTTATCATGAGGTATTCTGGCTTTGGTGAGTTCCGCCGTGTGGCAAACTGTTTGGTTACATACACTGTACTGCTTCATCACAAATACCCACACCACTATTTTAAAGCTTACATTTTTTTGGCTTTTTTCACCTTTTGGTAAGAAAATAAATTAGCTTGAGAAAAGTGCCCTGTGTTATTATAGGGCTAACAAGATAAGAATGACTAACTATTTGAGTTGAGATCCACACACAGGAGAACACAACACACACACAGAGATGACAAAAGGATGGCTGGCTAGATTAATTAGGACGCTGGTTCCATCACTCTGGTGTTCTTCACAGTCCCGAGACATTTTGGTTCTGTGACCCAGGTTCTAATCACCGATATAAAGCATCTGTTCTATTGGTCTGGATTTACCAAAAACTCTGTACATCTTCTAGGTTAACATCGGAATCCAAATCTGATTTTGTAGTGTGAGATTTGTGTTTGACAAATTGTTCATGAGTTATTTAGGTCAAGATCTTTAGTCCTCCTGGGTTTGGGTCATCTCTGTATTTCTGATGTGTGTGTGTGTGTGTGTGTGTGTGTGTGTGTGTGTTTGTGTGTACATGTAAGAAGGAAATGAGCAAGTGTGGATTGTGTGTGCATTTGAGGAGTACTAAAGTGCTTGTATCATGTCAGAACACTGGATCTCTGAAAAGCATCCATAGATTTCTACAGTGCATTTCTATTTCTGTAGAGAATAGAAGAATAAACATAAATTACTCAGTATACATTTTCACTAATGTTACCTGTTTATACTATAATATAGAACCTCTATGAAAGGTAATTCAGGGGTCAAGGCTGCTTTGTGGTGTTTGTGCTGTGAAACAATAATTAATGTTCACAAAACATGGAAAGTATGATCAGGACATCAGTAGTTTTATATCTGCATGCCCACAGGTTTGGTTAGTGGTTGCATGGGCGTGTGGGAGACAGTACAAGTGGTTAAGGAGAGTGCAGTGATTGTTGGCTGCTTGAGTGTGTGACGGAGAGATTGAGGATAGCCTTTGTGGGGCTTTGAGTAGCTCTACATTGTGTGCGTTATATAGAACAGAAACATGCATGTGGTTGTATGTGCATGTATCAATCTGTATCAGCCTTTATAAACTGGGTGGTTCGAGCCCTGAATGCTGATTGGCTGACAGCATATCACGGGTATGACAAAAACATACATTTTTACTGCTGTGTGTGTGTGTGTGTGTGTGTGTGTGTGTGTGTGTGTGTGATTGTACGTTCTTAACCCAGTATGGATTTTTAACGGATCCTCTTTCCTTTTACTCAGTTAGCAGGTCCTGGGTCGGCCAAGGGCATGGTGTGTAGTACCTCGTCCAGCAGCTGCAGAGCCCGGTGCAGGTGTACCTCCACCCAACAGGGGGTATGTTTGATGCTCTGCCGGGGGTAGTCAGGGCCCCAGCCCTTCACAAAGCTCAGACGCAGGATGCACAGCCTCCGGAGGTCGTCTACACCTATCCCTGCTGCTGCAGAAAGACCTGGAAGAAAGAGGAAGTGAGGTATTAGGGATGGGCATTTTAAATGATTTCACTATTCAAATAATATCACGATTTTTCTCTCGGATATCCAGATAGTCAAAATATAGGTTTTTTAAAGAAAACATAAATGATTTGGAAACTTCATGTGGAATTGCTTGTGTGACTCGGGAGAGAGCCAGTGCGCTGTGCACTGCTTGTTTTTGGTCAATCGGCAGAAGAGGAGCAGGGTCCTGTGTGTGTGTGACAGTCTATGCGTGTGGCATGGAGGGAGAGATAAAAGTAGCCAAACCGACTCACGCTAGTTAGACAAAATAGGGCTTTTTTTTTAACCAAAAAAATGAATACTCCTTCAAGTAATCGAATTCTAACGTCCGTTTGGATATTAAAATATTTGAATAACTGTGCCCATTCCTATGAGGTATAAATGAAAAGACAAATGTGGTGTCCCACATGGGTCAATACTTGGACCCATTCTCATTCAAATGTCACGGCAGATTTCCTCCTCTTCCTCTGAAGAGGTGAAACAAGGATCGGACCAATATGCAGCGTGGTAGGTGTCCATGGTTTTTAATAAGAAAAACTGAACACGAACACATATACAAAATAATAAAGTGAACTGGCAATGAAACAGTCCCGTGTGGCACAAACACTGACACAGGAAACATACAAACCCTTAGACAAGACAAATCACATAAAACCCCCATGTCACACCCTGACCTAACCAAAATAATAAAGAAAACAAAGATAACTAAGGCCAGGGCGTGACATCAAAAGAATACCACTTCAACAGAGGCTATAAATTCACAATAGCCTAATTGGAAAAATATGAAAATAAAACACACTAAGCCTGTGCATATCTCATATATTGTACTTACTGACTGCAGGGGCTATGCCTCCAACGCTGCCTGGCCCAGGGATGTTGCCTGCCACGGCGGCAGCCTGAGCTGCTACCGCTGCCTGCGCTGTAGCTGCCTGCTGCTGCATTTGCCTGTGACACTGTCTCAGGTCAAACACCTACAGAGGACAGAACAGTCTGATGTCAGAACACCTACAGAGAGACATCAGCGTCCAGTCAAACTCCTATTGGGAGAAGGTCATCAAGAGGACAAACAACTGCAAAGAGAACAAACAGAGGTCATTGTGTTTCTCACCTTGATGTAGGCGCCGGGGTAGATCTTGTGTACTGCGTCGCCTGGCGCTCTACCTGCCTCTCGATCCAAGTAGTAGCTCTGCACGAACACGGCGTGGTCGCTCATACAACGCATCCACACATCTCCCTCGCCACGACACTCCAGCTGCACTCCTTTACCTATGTGCAACCTGTGAGAGAGAGGGAGAGATCAAGATGATGAGTACAAGTGAATATAGTTGTATTAAAGTGTTATATTTCAGTCAATAACAGAAGTCGGGTCTTCTGCCACAGGTACAAACAGATAGAGACAAGGCATGGCATGATTATGAATGAGAGATATACGCATATACACAGTTTACACAAAGGCATAGATATACCAATCAACATTTCAACAGACACATATAAAGGCATTCAAAATAGACATTTGTGGCAAGGTAGGAACTAACATGCTTATTGATATAGAGATGGCACTAGAGGAGCACAGACCTGGCTCTTTCGCTGGCGTCGGTGCGGTGGACGTTGCTTAGCTGGCCCAGACAGAAGCGGTCACCCCCTGAGGGGTCCACGTAGCCGTCCACTGTCACCACCGGGCAGCTAGCCGGCACCTTGAACATCTCCCCCACCTGCACATCCATTTCAAAGTAGGAGATGGAGCACCAGAACTCTGGCCCTGCACACAGACAATAATGTGGTTAGCAGAGTGGGCGTGCATGCGTTTGCATCTATACATCTATATATACTGTACATATGTGTTGTCTTACCTGGATGATTGGACACAGGGGGAGGAAATGAGGCTGAGCCATGATGCTGAGACCCTAGAAGGTGAACAAGGAAACGACACAGGTTACCAAACATACACTATTCCTAAGTGTCCCCCAAAAAAGCACCTCAGAAGACATACAGACACACTTTGGGCATATTGTGACTTACTGTAACTGGCAAACTTACAGAAGCTGGTTGGATGGTGGAGAGGAGGCTGTTGGTGGCCACGCCCATTCTGTTGTTGGGGTCCCACAGGAGTGTAGGAGGCTGTGCTACTACCTGTCCAAGTTGCTGAATTACAAAACAATAAATACAAATTAACAACAGGCACAAGCTCAAGCCATAAATCTGGCAAACTACCATTTCGCATTTTTACAAAAAAATTTTTTTTCTTTTTTTACAGTTTTCAAATATAGTATGATGATTTATAATGCCGTTGAAATGAATTGTGTTTGGCTCCCTGAGTGTGTGTGTGTGTGTGTGTGTGTGTGTGTGTGTGTGTGTGTGTGTGAACCATATGGCAGTACTAACTGTGGAACGCAGCCTGTGACTGTGTGTGTTTGGAGCTGTTGTATCCATTCTGACCAGGCGGGGGCTGGGGTGGCTGGGGGTTCTGCGGTGACCCGTGTGGCAGCCCGTGTGTTGGGGTGGAGGGGGGCGGCGTGGGGGTCATAGGGGTCATGACCTGACCCTGAGGAGAGGCTATCTGTAGGAGCCCCTCACTGTGACCTCCCTGGAGAGGCAGCATAGAGCCGGACACTAGAGAGGAGAGAGAGACACACACACACACAAACACACACACACATGAAGAGCTACCAGGTGTTGTCAATATCAATAGGTAGGCAGCAATCGATAAACAAATGTCACAAAACAGGATGACGCAGTGACACCCATAGAAACAGAACACTTGTGGACATCTTTGGTAACACCTATCTGTCAAACAATCCCCTAAGCTTTATTAAAAGATCACCTTAGGGAGCAGCAAAACAGGAGCAGACATTCCATTTTTTTCTACGTATTGTAACTTATTTTTGTCCAGCTCCCGTTATTATGTTGGATGGGCGTAAAACTCCCTCCATTCAATAAACACCTATTGGTCTTACCTGTGGGTGAGAGGGGCATGTTGGGGTAGAGGGTGATGGGCAGAGGTGCCCGCTGCGGTTCGGGCGGGAGCTGCAGAGGCGGGAGTGGCTGGCCGTAGTGGTCCGGAGGCTGTAGCTTGAGCGCCCCTGGGTGGGGGGATATGCCTAGTGGCATATCCATCTGGATACAGTCATGAATATACTCCTCCTTGATCAGCCTCCCAGGGGGGCCTAGAGGAGAGAGGGCTACCAACAACATGGTATAACATTGTTATTAGTTTCAAGTTTTATTAGGCGTACGGGATACACATGGTATACACCGTCCAACAAAATGCTTACTTGCAGGTTCCTTCTCGACAATGCAACAACAATAAGAAATAATACAATATTAGAAGACAAATATAAAGTAAATAGCTCAGTAGAATAAAATAAAGATTTTAGCAGAGAATAGCATAAAGTATATTAGCCACCAGTGTGTAATGCATTAACCACCTGTATTAACAGGAAGAACACCTGTATCAACCACCTGTGTGTAATGCATTGTAAATGCATTTATGCAATAATAAACATTAAAAAGTGCAATGCTTTGTAATGAATACAAGTCATTTTTGGCTAGGTAACTATAAATAATTGATGAATGCAGAAACAGTCTGGCATCCAAGCCAGTGAGACATGGGCATACCACAATAGTACTCTTTTCACACTATTGTGCCAAGCCGAACCATAAGTTGCTGGCTTGGATATTTTCTTTTCACATTGTCCTTTCCAGCAGTTACAGCAACTATGGTGGATTCTTAACCAGACCAGCACAGTGCAGCTTGGCTTGTTGTGGCTAGGCTCTATAGTATGAAAAGGGTATAGGGCTGAAGGGAAAGAGGAATGTTTGTAGATGAAGAGAAAATAATACTGTTATACTTAACAAGCCTGCAGTAAATTCCTTAGTACTGTGATAGTGCACTCACCTGTATTTTGGAGACTGAGACCAACTTTGAAAGAGAACAAAAGAAAGAAGGAGGGGGCAAAGAAAGAAAGAAAGAAAGAAAGAAAGAAAGAAAGAAAGAAAGAAAGAAAGAAAAAAAGAGAGAATACGAAAGAGAAAATAGGGGGTAAATGTCTGCAATTTCACTGCAATGATATGCTTATCATTTGTAATTAATTCAAATTCTGATGAAGTCCAAATATCATTCACATAAATAAATATCTTTATGCGAGTAAAGTAAAGTACGTTACATAAAAAATGCCACGACCGGCCTGATGGAAACAGCAAATGTCGGTAAACTTTCCATATGTAAACATTTTTTTAAATACACTATACGAGGTGGGATCTTTTTGTGTCGGTAAAATTAATTATGTGAGAAATGGCAGTGGAAACGCTTTTATACAAAATATTGATATGGCCAAAAGTATGTGGACATTTCTTCAAATTAGTGGATTTCACCTGTTGCGGACAGGTTTATAAAAATGTAGCACACCGCCATGCAATCTCCATAGACAAACATTGGCAGTAGAATGGCCTTACTGAAGAGCTCAGTGACATTCAAAGGTGCACCGTCATAGGATGCCACCTTTCCAAGTCAGTTTGTCAAATTTCTGCCCTGCTAGAGCGGTCAACTGTAAGTGATATTATTGTGAAGTGGAAACGTCTAGGAGCAACACCGGCTCAGCCGCGAAGTGGTAGGACACACAAGCTCACAGAACAGGGCCGCCGAGTGTTGAAGCACGTAGTGCATAAAAAGCATCTGTTCTTCTGGAAGCAACGTCAGCACAAGAACTGTTCGTCGTGAGCTGCATGAAAAGGGTTTTCATGGCCGAGCAGCCGCACACAAGCATATGACCACCATGCGCAATGCCAAGCGTTGACTGGAGTGGTGTAAAGCTCACCGCCATTGGACTCTGGAGCAGTGATGAAGTGATGAATCACGCTTCACTATCTGGCAGTCCGACCGACTAATCTGAGTTTGGCGGATGTCAGGAGAACGCTACCTGCCCCATTGCATTGTGCCAACTGTAAAGTTGGTTGGAGGAGGAATAATGGTCTGGGGCTGTTTTTTTCTGGTTTGGGCTAGGCCCCTTACTTCCAGTGAAGGGAAATCTTAATGCTACAGCATACAATGACATTCTAGAAGATTCTGTGCTTTCAACTTTGTGGCAACAGTTTGGGGAAGGCCCTTTCCTGTTTCAGCATGACAATGCCGCCGTGCACAAGGCGAGGTCCAACCCCATCGAACACCTTTGGGATGAATTGGAACACCGACCAGGCCTAATCGCCCAACAACAGTGCCCGACCTGAAGCAAGTCCCTGCAGCAATGTTCCAACATCTAATGGAAAGCCTTCCCAGAAGAGTGGAGGCTGTTATAGCAGCAAAGTGGGGACCAACTCCATATTAATGCCCATCATTTTGGAATGAGGTGTTAGACGAGCAGGTGTCCATGTACTTTTGGTAATGTAGTGTATAATAACCATCACATCGAAGTAAACTTGAAGTCACGCTGTGATATGTTGTGTGGTCCTCCCACTACGACTCGGGAAAGCTTGCAGATTATTAGGCTACAGATGAAATAAGTTATGATGAACTTCACAGGGTGGTGAAAGTGCACGGTGATGAGCTTGATTCTACTTTCCAATAAATAGAGGGTCTAATTCTGGTGACATGATGATCGATGCTTGGCTGCCATCTGTCAAATAAAAATAATCTCGCCCTTATCCATAATAATCTCATCATGTAGGTAGCCTACCCGCACTGTATCTGAAAGTTGTTGGCTAGAGCACAAGTGCCAAGACCAGAGTGGGCACACCTTTTTTTGGTTTGACTAAACCATCAGTAGAATTGAAAATCCATTGCAAACCCATTTAACTTGTATTTTTTATTAGGTACATGGGAATTTCATCACGCAGAGATTTTTATCCACAAAAATTCCATTTGATGGAAAGAAATCTCCTGTTAAGCGGATTTGAGAAAATTTGCATGAAAATCTGTCGCCAGTTGGATTGAAACCTAGCTACTGTAATATTTGTAATGTTATGACAGAAAACATAGTATTTACAGTACATATCAGAAACATCTGCACCATTAGGCATTAAGCAATATAGGGTGAACTATCCCATTAAGCTGTTGAGCAGACCTACCAATGCCGGGCGAAACCACTCTCTCATAGTGGTAAGGGTTGACACACACATTGTCATATTTGAGGTCGAAGGCGTATTGGCAGAACTTTACATGCTTTAGCTCATTCTTGTGTAGGTCTGGCCAGCGCCATAATCGAGCGTAGATCACATGGGGGAAGCCTTTCCTCCCTGCAACCTGGAGTGGGGGGGAGGGTGGAAAGAGAGTTAGAGATACAAGGCCCTATTCAATCAAAACTAGTATATGGGTTTATGTTAAATCTCTTAACTGGGCTAGACATTTTTTAAAAGAGGCATTGCAGTCAAAAACTAGATTTTACTTATTTTTTTAATGATATTTCCACACCATGAGTTTGAAATAACACTCTTTTTTAGGCTCGGAATTTCAGCCTGTTCAGGTAGGATGAAGTTTTTGGCCCACATCATGACATTGCAATCTGATCTGATTATTCTGACCAATGACCAGTCATCTTTTATTTGAATATGTATCCTCCTACATTGAAGGGGTAAGTGGGGTAGGCTTTTAGAGTCTAGACAATCTTATCCGCCAATCAGGGCTGTATATGTAAATATATAAAAATTGTATCAACACATGATGAGACTGAACATTTCAATGGCAAAAGGAGGCTCCGGGAAATAAATGGCTAATATATTTGGAGTTATTTTCATGAAATAAACACATAGTGATTTATTATACATACATAGATTATTTATTATTTAAATGAAAATAGACTGCATGGGGGCATAAAAAAAAATGTTTTTGCACATAAGCTGATTTGACTGATTTAAGATGAAAACTTCGACCCTGTTACGGGTCAACCCTGTTACTTTATTTGGCACTTAATAAGCACTTACTATAATCATTTTCATTTAACCTCTTGAAAAGTGTAGGCATCCTGATAAATAAGAACCCTTTTCCATTATACCTCAGAACACGGACCAAAAAAGCCGCTTTCTAATGTTGAATTGTACCTTTCATGGTGAAAAATGCACATTGACTTCATTGTATATCCCCCCTGGGGCAAATCTGGTGTTTTCGATAGAATTCAAGCTATATTCGATCAAATCCAGACAGGAACTAGTATTTTAGCAGGTGATCTAAATCACACATTCGGCAAGTTAGACAGACAGCAATAAAATACACTTAGCGACAGAATATGGAGAGGTGCAGACAGTGTTGAAGAAACTAAAGTTTATTATTTTAACAGCGCAGGCAAACAACAGGTCAATGTAGGCAGGGGACAATGATCCAGCGAGGGTGTAAGGCACCAGAACAGCAGGCGGGCTCAGGGTCAGGTCAGGTAAATCCAGAGTAGAGGCAAAGGTACAGGACGGCAGGCAGTAAAGGTCAAAACCGGGAAACTAGAAAAGATGGACTATAGCAAAGACAGGGGCAAGGGAATACGCTTGTAGGTTTGAACGAACTGGCACAGACAGACAGAAAACACAGGAATAAGTACCCAGGGAATAATGGGGAAGATGGGCGACACCTGAAGGGGGGTGGAGACAAGCACAAGAACAGGTGAAACAGATCAGGTGTGACAGTAGCCCCCCTCTAGGGACGCCACCTGGCGTCCTACCTGGACACGTACCTGGTTGAGCGGGGTGCCGGCATTGGAACTCAGAGATGAGGCCTGGGTCCAGGATGTCCCTAGAGGAGACCCAGCACCTCTCCTCTGGGCCATAACCGTCCCAGTCAACCAGGTACTGGAATCCCCTGCCCCGAGGTCGAACATTCAGGAGGCGTCTCACCATGTACGCTGGTCGGCCGTCGATGAGACGAGGGAGAGGGGTGGACCTGGAAACAGGAGACAAAGGGTTGTGAGACATTTAATTCTAGACACAGGAAAGGTAGGAAGTATAAGAAGGGTACGGGGCAACAGAGGACGAACAGCAGAGGGGCTAATGATCTTAGATCAGGGGGGGGAAGGCCTCGGCTTCAGGGGGTGTAGCTGCGGGGCTATAGCGGCGTACCAGCGCATCTGGCTTGACCTTCTTGGATACCGGTCAGTGTTGTGGAAGCGAAGTGGCCCGGGCCTTACTGAACCCCTCCCGGAGGTCCTGGTACTCCGCATGGCTAGCGGAAGGCGTCCCTGGGCAGGCAGAACTGACTTCAGGAAATGAGTGTGGCAGAACAGGCTCCAGACCATGATGGCACCAATAGACCAGTCAATCGAGGGATTGTGTCGCTAGAGCCAAGAGAATTCCAATACCACGGGAACCTGCGGAGACTCAATTAGCAGGAATTGGATCATCTCATTGTGGTTCCCGACACTCGTAGGTTGACGGGGTTGGTATGGTGGGTGACCCGGCCTATAGAGCGCCCGTCCAGTGCTCTAACATCCATGGGAATGGAGGTCGAGTGGGGATACTCCCCTCGGACGCCAGGGTAACGTCCATAAGTCTCAAATCAGCCCCCGAGTTGATGAGTATCTGGGGAGACTTGAACAGGTACCCCCACAGCAGGGTGGCATGGAGAGGGGTGCGAGAAAGGGGAGAAGCAAAATTGTCCTTAAGACCCACCAGAGTACTCATTCCTACAAATGAGCTAGGTCTCTTGAAGGGACAGGTAAACACATAATGACCGGCAGTACCGCAATACACAGTCTGCGTACCCGTTCAGCCGGAGACAGCCTAGCCCTGCCGAGCTACATCTGCTCGGGAAGAGGTAAATTGGCAGTCTTCGAAGGCTCTTGGAGGAACTCAGGTAAGCTTTGATCCTCTCGGGGACTTCTGGAGTTCATCAGCTGCAAGGTGGGATCCTTGAGTGAGCGATTGGGACCGCAATCAGACCTCTTCTCCCTCCTACGTTCCCGTAGTCGCCCATCGATCCGGATGGTTAAGGCAATGAGTGAGTCGAGATCCGTCGGGAGTTCCCGGGCTGCAAGCTCGTCCTTTACTTCCTCCGATAATCCGTGCAGGAATGTGTCGAACAGCGCTTCCGGGTTCCAGGCACACTCCGCTGCTAGCGTGTGGAAATCCACCGCATAGTCTGCCACACTGAGAGAGTCCTGCCGAAGCTGGAGTAACTTCCAGGTAGCCTCTCTCCCAGACACCGGAGCCTCTAAGACATTTTTCACCTCCGCCGCGAAACCCTCCAGACTGTTGTTCCCAAACGGCCATAGCCCAGGGGAGGGCCCTCCCGGACAAAAGCGTGATGAAGTACGCTATATTAGAGCGGTCCGAGGGGAAGGAGGAAGGCTGCAGCTCCATGACGAGAAAACACTGACAGGTGCCCGACTCTCCATCAAAGCGCTCCGTGGGAGGTAAGTGGAGTTCCCGGGAAACCGGAGTGACGGAGCTGCTACCAGCCGGGCTACTGAGGGGCTGGGAGGGTACCGTTGTGGTAGGCTGTCTAGTAGACAGCCCACGGAATTGCTCCCGCAATGTGTCCAATGCTAGGTCGTGACGTTCGGCCACGTTCTAGAACCCTTCCATCAGACCGCGAAGAAACCCTTCGTGCCTACCAATGGAGGCTCCTTGGGAGGAGATGGCATCCCAAAAGCAGACAGTGTTGAAGAAACAGATGTTTATTCTTTAAACAGGGGCAGGCAAACGACAGGTCAAGGCAGGCAGGGGTCAATGATCCAGAGATGGCGTAAGGCACTGGAACAGCAGGCGGGCTCAGGGTCAGGTCAGGCAGAGGTCGGTAATCCAGAGTAGAAGCAAAGGTACAGGATGGCAGGCAGGAAGGCTCAGGATCAGGGCAGGCAGGAAAGGTCAAAACCGGGAAACTATAGCAAAGAGAGGAGCAAGGGAAACGCTGGTAGGTTTGAATGAACAAAACAAACTGGCACAGACAGACAGAAAACACAGGTATAAGTACCCAGGGGATAATGGGGAAGATGGGCGACCCCTGGAGGTGGATGGAGACAAGCACAAGGACAGATGAAACAGATCAGGGCATGACAGAGACTGAACAGAGCACATCTTCAAGATCCAAAATGTATTAAATACGTAAACGAAACATTTAAAACCTTTACCATTACAAATGGAGACATAGAGGACAGAGAAAAGCCGACCCCTGACATAATTTGGGATGCTTTTAACCTTTTGCGTGTAGGGGGCAGTATTTTTGTTTTTGGCTAAAAGACATACCCATTTGAAACTGCCTATTTCTCAGCCCCAGAAACTAGAATATGCATATAATTGTCAGATTAGGATAGAAAACACTCTAAAGTTTCCAAAACTGTCAAAATATTGTCTGAGAGTATAACAGAGGAGGAAAATCTGAGGAAAATCAAACCAGGAAGTGCTGTTTTTCCTAAAAGCTCTCTGTTCCTTTGGATGCCTTGCCTCCATTTAAAGGGATATCAACCAGATTCCTTTTCCTATGGCTTCCTCGAGGTATCAACAGTCTTTAGACATAGTTTGAAAAATGATTGAGAAAGATAACATCGCGTCAGTGGACAGCTGGGTGTTCGCAGAGTTTTGCTTGCGCAACAGAGAGGGGCAGCCATTGTCTCTCCCTCTCCTATTGAAAAAGTGACAGTCAAGGTTGATATATTATCGATTATATATTTTAAAAACAACCTGAGGATTGATTATAAAAAAACATTTGACATGTTTCTGTGGACATTACGGATACTATTTGGAATTTTCGTCTGCGATGTCGTGACCGCTCGAGCCTGTGGATTTCTGAACATAATGCGCCAAACAAATGGAGGTATTTTGGATATAAAAATTATCTTTATGGAACAAAAGGAACATTTATTGTGTAACTGGGAGTCTCGTGAGTGCAAACATCCGAAGATCATCAAAGGTAAGCGATTTAATCTATTACATGCTAAACTGTGTTTTGCTATATTGTATTTGTGATTTCATGAAAATTAAATATTTTTAGTAAAGGGATGGGTGCGTCAAGAAGTGAACTTTATCCCATTACTCAACAATATGAAAGCAGATCTATTTAAATGGAACAATCTTCCCATAAATGTTACTGGTAGAATAAATATCTTTAGAATGGCATGGCTCCCAAAGTTTCTATATTATAAAATGTAAACTCGGTCACTTTATATGGGGATATAAAACTCATAGAATAAAAAGGAAAGTTTTACATCTCCTTAAGTCTGATGGTGGTTTTAACTTTCCAGACTTGGAATTGTATCAACTCGCCACCCAAGGCTTTTACTTGCGACATATTGTTAAATGCACTAAAGAGGAACAATGGGTACGTATTGAAGATGCACATCCCCAGAATCTTTACACATGTCTATTTTCAAAAGATAAAGCTAAGAACATTAACAATTTCATAGTTAAGAACACTATAACAATATGGAAGAAAATGAAACAGATTGTACAAGAACTAATAACACTCCTTAAAAACACACCCCTATGGAACAAGTATTGGATAGCTTTTCAGAATTCAGCAATAAATTGGCCCACATGGAAAAGTCAAGTCAAGTCAAATAAATGCATTTCCATGACAGAATTAAAAATCCCTTTTGGACTGACCAATGTAGACATTTTCAAATACATGCAACTTAAAAGTTTTATATCACACAATAAAATATTGATCAAGCAACGTTGAGGGAATCCAATTTGATTCAGAAAATGATATTAATTTGTTAGGTAAGATATACAAAACCTTGCAGGGAGCCTATCCATCTAACAATCTCTTAGAAAAAAATACAAACTATTGGAACCAAGACTTAAAAAGAACTGATATTGGCACAAGATGGAGGGAGTGTTGGGACATAACTAACGAAATTACAGTTAACTAAAATGTATGTTTAATCCAGTATAAACGAATGTATAGAACGTATTATACATGAGACAAAATGCATCAATTCTACAGCACAACGGCAAAGTCATGTCTTAAGTGTAAAACTAACAGTGACTCAATGATTCATGCTTTCTGGGAGTGCTATAAAGTACAACAGTTATGGGTGGAGTTAGAAAGTTGGCTGTCGGAAGTTTTACAATGTAAATGTACTTTTAATCCGTCTATCTGCATATTTCAAGGTATGCCATATGAGGGCACGGTGAGATAACCAGTGAGTTGGACCATACTTTTCTCATTAATCATGTTGAAAAAGCGTTTACTTAAAAACTAGAAATCAAGTGATCCTCCATCGTTGGGACGGGGGAAGAATCAAATGCATTATTGTTAGAATATTGAAAGTGTGTGGGCGACAGAGAAAGGCAGAGTGGTGCAGTTTGAGGACATGTGGCATAGAGTCTTGCAGGCGATCTGGAGATGAATGCGGTGGGAACATGTGGGTCTGGGCAGGTGGGATGTTGATGTGTGTTTGTCTGTTGTTTATTTTGTTTTAAAAATGTAATAAAATGTCATAAATACAACAACAAAAAGTTGAACATGTGCCCTTTAAGACAGAATGTTAAAATTAGGTGAATTTTTGTATATATATTATATATTTTTTACAAAAGTACACTACCTAAAAGGCACTCTACGGGTGGAATGACACAACTGTCGAAAATAAATGAATATTCCTGTACAATATAACAGCATGTTTTAATCAATAGGCGATGTGGTTATATTTCATATTGTTTAACACTGTGAAAATAAATATGATTAAATATTAAAACGGACGTGAAAATATACTGTCTGTAATACTTATTGAAGCAAATATTGAACCTCATGATAAACTTCCATGAGGTTTCTATGGAAGAGGAAAAGAGACATTAGAGACACAAGAGACTTTAATCTGTTTATACAGGCCTGGGCTAAATGATAGGGGTTACCGGGGATGCTAACGTAGCGGACTTCAAAAGTGTCACCCTCACCCTTGGTCTAATGGTCGAGACATTGGTTTCTCCTGTGGGAGACCTGGGTTTGGATCCTGACTGTGACAATAGCACCAAATTGTGGGACAGTCTCTTGTGGAGGAGGTGGTTTAAGGGAGGTGAATATAGCGGACATGAGTCGGACACATAGTCTCGTAATGCGGTAGCCCTGCCTGCGACTTCCAAATCAGTGTCACACTTGGTATACACAGTCAAGACGTTGGTTTCTCCCTGGGTTCAGATCCTGCCTGTGACACTGGCTTCTCCCATTACCTTGAAAATATGAACACATAAATAATTGTCAAATTGTTTGTGTAGAGAACTTTTCAGGGTTCCTCCAAGGGTCAATGTATAATTCGCACTAAGTCTAATGTATTGTGTGATGATGTCACTTTTGCTCTGCTACTACAGCTGCTGGTGTCAATAGTGTTCTGACTGTACCTGGAATCAGCAGGGGAAACGGTGTGTGTGTGGCAGGGAGATTAATTATGTGTGAAAATGGGGGGGTGAGTTCGTACAGTATTTAATGTATGTGTGCGTGCGGTCATGCATGTGTGTGTGTGTGATAGAGAAAAGGGACAGAGACAGAGAAGGGGAGAGGGAGTGACAGAAAGAGAGACAGAGAGAGAGACAGAGAAAGGGAGAGTGGGTGACAGAAAGAGAGACAGAGAATGGGAGAGTGGGTGACAGAAAGAGAGACAGAGAATGGGAGAGTGGGTGACAGAAAGAGAGACAGAGAAAGGGAGAGTGAGTGACAGAAAGAGAGACAGGGAAGGGGAGAGAGAGTGGGTGACAGAAAGAGAGAGAAGGGGAGAGTGGGTGACAGAAAGAGAGACAGAGAGAGACAGAAAAGGGGAGAGTGGGTGACAGAAAGAGAGACAGAGAATGGGAGAGTGAGTGACAGAAAGAGAGACAGAGAAGGGGAGAGTGGGTGACAGAAAGAGAGACAGAGAAAGGGAGAATGGGTGACAGAAAGAGAGAGAGAGAGAGAGAGAAAGGGAGAGTGGGTGACAGAAAGAGACAGAGAGAGACAGAAAAGGGGAGAGTGGGTGACAGAAAGAGAGACAGAGAATGGGAGAGTGGGTGACAGAAAGAGAGACAGAGAAGGGGAGAGTGGGTGACAGAAAGAGAGACAGAGAATGGGAGAGTGGGTGACAGAAAGAGAGACAGAGAATGGGAGAGTGGGTGACAAGAAAGAGAGACAGAGAAGGGGAGAGTGGGTGACAGAAAGAGAGACAGAGAAAGGGAGAGTGGGTGACAGAAAGAGACAGAGAGAGACAGAAAAGGGGAGAGTGGGTGACAGAAAGAGAGACAGAGAATGGGAGAGTGGGTGACAGAAAGAGAGACAGAGAAGGGGAGAGTGGGTGACAGAAAGAGAGACAGAGAATGGGAGAGTGGGTGACAGAAAGAGAGACAGAGAATGGGAGAGTGGGTGACAGAAAGAGAGACAGAGAAGGGGAGAGTGGGTGACAGAAAGAGAGACAGAGAAAGGGAGAGTGAGTGACAGAAAGAGAGACAGGGAAGGGGAGAGAGAGTGGGTGACAGAAAGAGAGAGAAGGGGAGAGTGGGTGACAGAAAGAGAGACAGAGAATGGGAGAGTGGGTGACAGAAAGAGAGACAGAGAAGGGGAGGGTGGGTGACAGAAAGAGAGACAGAGAAAGGGAGAGTGGGTGACAGAAAGAGAGAGAGAGAGAGAGACAGAGAAATGGAGAGTGGGTGACAGAAAGAGACAGAGAGAGACAGAAAAGGGGAGAGTGGGTGACAGAAAGAGAGAGAGAATGGGAGAGTGGGTGACAGAAAGAGAGACAGAGAGAGACAGAAAAAGGGAGAGTGGGTGACAGAAAGAGAGACAGAGAGAGAGACAGAGAAAGGGAGAGTGGGTGACAGAAAGAGAGACAGAGAAGGGGAGAGAGAGTGGGTGACAGAAAGAGAGACAGAAAAGGGGAGAGTGGGTGACAGAAAGAGAGACAGAGAATGGGAGACTGGGTGACAAAAAGAGAGACAGAGAATGGGAGAGTGGGTGACAGAAAGAGAGACAGAGAGAGAGACAGAGAATGGGAGAGTGGATGACAGAAACAGAGAGAGACAGAAAAGGGGAGAGTGGGTGACAGAAATAGAGACAGAGAATGGGAGAGAGAGTGGGTGACAGAAAGAGAGACAGAGAAGGGGAGAGTGGGTGACAGAAAGAGAGACAGAGAAGGGGAGAGTGGGTGACAGAAAGAGAGGATATGGATCTACATGTGACTGTGAGCAAAGTCATTAGACATTTGAAGCCTGATCTAGTCCACAGCTATGTCTCCACAGCTCCCCCTCTCTCTCCCTATTTCTCTCCCCTCCCTCTTTTGTTGGGGAGAAGGTCACAGAAGGTGAGGCATGATGTCTTCACTCAGCAGTTAGGATTTATTCTTCCAGGGCGTATTGAATTAACTACCTCTCTCTAGTTCCACCGTGGGTGCACACACACACACACACACACACACACACACACACACACACACACACACACACACACACACACACACACACACACAGACTCATTGAGTAGTCAGCTGCCTAGTAACTTTGCAGCATTAGCCACCATTAGCAAGGCTTAAGTAACTGAAACCTCACAGCATCTGCATAAATTAGCACCTCCTCATTTGACTGTTGCCATGTAACATTAGCCAACTTTCGTTACAGGCATAGTCTATGAAAGAGGTTTCCGTCATCATAAAAATCATTCAGAAATGTCCATGTCTTTCAGCAGAATATCTCCAACATGTGTTTGGCAGCAAGTGCTTGACAGAAACCTGGGCCTAACTCTCAAAAGAGAAAACCAGGGCAACAGCGGCAAGGAAAAATTCCCTACAGTAGGCAGGAAGAAACCTTGAGAGATTTCACATTAGGCTACATATGACCATGTGGCATGACATACATACATGGTCTATTTATGTATTGCTCCGTTTATTAAACTCAAGTTAAATAATCGGCTCCGTCACACCCTGATCTGTTTCACCTGCCTTGTGCTTGTCTCCACCCCCCACCGGGTGTCTCCCATTTCCCCCCATTATGCCCTGTGTACTTATACCTGCGTTTTCTGTTGGTCTATTGCCGTTTGTCTTGTCAAGTCTTTCCAGCGTGTTTCAAATTAAATCATAATGCAAGATTGAGGTTTACTGTATTTTTTACACTTTGCTTTTACACTTTTTTTTTAAATTTATTTTTTATCTACACACAATACTCCATAATGACAAAGTGAAACATGTTTTTAGAAATGTTTGCACATTTATTGAAGATGAAATAATGCCAGTATTTGACAGTATTTTATGTTTTTGAATAATAAAAGTTCTAAATATGCTTTCTGACCCCTAGGTTGGCAACAAATAAATTATAAGCGATTTCCTGCCACGAACTCATCACAAATTCAGATACCTCCTGCGCTTCGACCTGTTATTTCGTGCAGTTGTTTTCGAAGTTCGATTTTATTTTATTTGTTCATAAGTGTTTGTGTCAAAACCTGCTATCAACTAGCCAGCTAGCTAGCTGGGTTGCAATGGAGCCTGCTTCGCCTGGAATAGCTAACAAACGTTTCCAGCACGGTAGAAGCTGTGTTTATTATGCTCTTGTCCAGGACAATATTGACAATCAGGAGTACAGTGCAGCAATTGTTTGCTTGCGGAGGATTACAGGAATAAGGTGGCTATCCTTAGCAAGCAAATTTCTATTCTGCGCAAACTTTCTCGTTCTCAACACCTGTGGCTGGATGCCACTCGGGCTTCATGGATGTATCCCCGCCTTGTCAGCTGTCCCTATCCGAATGGCCTGTGCTACCTGGAGCCTGCCTGTCAAGGAAGTCACCTCCAACTGCTTCTCATCCTCCATCTTGTAGCGGAGTAGACGAAGAACAGCAAGAGGATTGTTCCAATCAGCGCTGGTCCCATGTCACAAGTAACGTGGAAACCAAAGGCAGCGGCATGCTGCTAAGTGAACTGGAGTGTCTGCAAGAGGTCCGGAGAAGATTATCATGAGGAATAGCTTAGCTGTCACACCCTGATCTGTTTCACCTATCTTTGTGCTTGTCTCCACCCGCCTCCAGGTGTTGCCCATCTGCACCATTATCCCCTGTGTATTTATACCTGTGTTATCTGTTTGTCTGTTTCCAGTTCGTCTTGTCTCGTCAAGCCTACCAACGTTTTCCCGTACTCCTGTTGTTTTCTCTCTAGTCCGTTTTCTAGTTTTAACCATTCTGCCAGCCCTGACCCTGAGCCTGCCATTCTGTACATTTCGGACTCTGCTCTGGATTACTGACCTCTGCCTGCCCTTGACCTGTCGTTTGCCTGCCCCCTGTTTTTGTAATAAACTTCTGTTACTTTGAACTGTCTGCATCTGGGTCTTACCCTGAGGACTGATATTCGCAGCCCTCGTGCCTGATCTACCTGCGTTTTTATCGCTGGGACTGCCTGTGTCTGCGACGGCTGAGCTGACTCCAACTACGCTGACTCCAGCAGCGGCTTTGTCGTCGAGTTCTGCTCCTTTCCATCTCTCTGGATCTGACGGGGCACTGCCTGCTGTGGGAGGTCTGGATCTATCGCCAGAGCTGCGGGCGTATACTATCCTGATTCTCGTGGGCTCGTGAAAGGTTCCACTAATGTGAGGGGTAGGAATGGGCAGATTTCCCCATCCCCTTCTCCGGCCGTTGTATTGGGCAGTTCAATGGCGAGAAACATCTCAGTAACTGGAATAAAAACGGAGGACAGGTCATCAATAAGATGCGCCAAAACGTTTTAAACCTGCAGCAGGAAATTCTGTCGATCATAGTTCATGTGGGATTCAATGACATTATGAATGGTTCTATGCTTTACACCAACAAACGCACCATAATATCTGGCCCTGTGCCCTCCCTAAATCATGGCTTTGAACATTCAAGCAGACATTTAGCCTTCCATAACTGGCTACGTGACTATTGCAACTCTGAGGGTGTAACATTTATTGACAATTTCGATACCTTATAGAAACAAAGCTTGTTTTCCACCCAAATCATTTGGGTTCCTGGATCGTTTCACAGCATTATAAGGCTGCGTTGAGACAATGATTATCAATGACCCAAGCCCAGCTCAGTTAATCCCTACCATTGTGTCGCTGAGTTGTCATAAAGTTTAAGAAAATGTACACTACCGTTCAAAAGTTTGGGGTCACTTAGAAATGTCCTTGTTTTCCATGAAAACATACATGAAATGAGTTGCAAAATGAATAGGAAATGAATAGGAAATATAGTCAAGACATTGAAAAGGTTATAAATATTGTGTCCTTCAAACTTTGCTTTCATCAAAGAATCCTCCATTTGCAGCAATTACAGCCTTTGGCATTCTAGTTGTCAATTTGTTGAGGTAATCTGAAGAGATTTCACCCCATGCTTCCTGAAGCACCTCCCACAATTTGAATTGGCTTTGTGGATACTTCTTACAAACCATACGGTCAAGCTGCTCCCACAACAGAGCAACAGGGTTGAGATCTGGTGACTGTGCTGTCCACTCCCTAAATAGTTAAATAGTCCCTAAATAGTTATTGCATAATTTGGAGCTGTGCTCTGCGTCGTTGTCCTGTTGAAGGAGGAACTTGGCTCCAAATAAGCGCGGTCCACAGGGTATGTCATGGCGTTGCAAAATGGGAGTGATAGCCTTCCTTCTTCAAGATCCCTTTAACCCTGTACAAATCTCCCACTTTGCCACCACCAAAGCACACCCAGACCCTCACATTGCCTCTACCATGCTTGACAGATGGCGTCAAGCACTCCTCCAGCATCTTTTATTTTTTTCTGCGTCTCACAAATGTTCTTCTTTGTGATCCGAACACTTCAAACTTAAATTAATCTGTCCATAACACTTTTTTTACAATCTTCCTCTGTCCAGTGTCTGTGTTCCATTGCCCATCTTAATCTTTTATTTTTATTGGCCAGTCTGAGATGTATTTTTCTTTGCAACTCTGCCTGGAAGGCCAGCAACAGTGAAGAGGCGGGATGCTGGCCTTCTAGACAAAGTTCCTCTATCCAGTGTCTGTGTTCTTTTGACTATATTTTATTTTTATTGGCCAGTCTGAGATATGGCTTTTTCTTTGCAACCCTGCCTAGAAGGCCAGCAACCCGGAATTGCCTCTTCACTGTTGATCCCAGCCCAGTCACGGACCAGGATGTCTTGCTCCCAGGCAGACTAAATAACTTTTTTGCCCGCTTTGAGGACAATACAGTGCCACTGACACGGCCTGCAACGAAAACATGCGGTCTCTCCTTCACTGCAGCCGAGGTGAGTAAGACATTTAAACGTGTTAACCCTCGCAAGGCTGCAGGCCCAGACGGCATCCCCAGCCGCGCCCTCAGAGCATGCGCAGACCAGCTGGCCGGTGTGTTTACGGACATATTCAATCAATCCCTATACCAGTCTGCTGTTCCCACATGCTTCAAGAGGGCCACCATTGTTCCTGTTCCCAAGAAAGCTAAGGTAACTGAGCTAAACGACTACCGCCCCGTAGCACTCACTTCCGTCATCATGAAGTGCTTTGAGAGACTAGTCAAGGACCATATCACCTCCACCCTACCTGACACCCTAGACCCACTCCAATTTGCTTACCGCCCAAATAGGTCCACAGACGATGCAATCTCAACCACACTGCACACTGCCCTAACCCACCTGGACAAGAGGAATACCTATGTGAGAATGCTGTTCATCGACTACAGCTCGGCATTCAACACCATAGTACCCTCCAAGCTCGTCATCAAGCTCGAGACCCTGGGTCTCGACCCCGCCCTGTGCAACTGGGTACTGGACTTCCTGACGGGCCGCCCCCAGGTGGTGAGGGTAGGCAACAACATCTCCTCCCCGCTGATCCTCAACACGGGGCCCCACAAGGGTGCGTTCTGAGCCCTCTCCTGTACTCCCTGTTCACCCACGACTGCGTGGCCACGCACGCCTCCAACTCAATCATCAAGTTTGCGGACGACACAACAGTGGTAGGCTTGATTACCAACAACGACGAGACGGCCTACAGGGAGGAGGTGAGGGCCCTCGGAGTGTGGTGTCAGGAAAATAACCTCACACTCAACGTCAACAAAACTAAGGAGATGATTGTGGACTTCAGGAAACAGCAGAGGGAACACCCCCTATCCACATCGATGGAACAGTAGTGGAGAGGGTAGCAAGTTTTAAGTTCCTCGGCATACACATCACAGACAAACTGAATTGGTCCACTCACACTGACAGCGTCGTGAAGAAGGCGCAGCAGCGCCTCTTCAACCTCAGGAGGCTGAAGAAATTCGGCTTGTCACCAAAAGCACTCACAAACTTCTACAGATGCACAATCGAGAGCATCCTGGCGGGCTGTATCACCGCCTGGTACGGCAACTGCTCCGCCCTCAACCGTAAGGCTCTCCAGAGGGTAGTGAGGTCTGCACAACGCATCACCGGGGCAAACTACCTGCCCTCCAGGACACCTACACCACCCGATGTTACAGGAAGGCCATAAAGATCATCAAGGACATCAACCACCCGAACCACTGCCTGTTCAGCCCGCTATCATCCAGAAGGCGAGGTCAGTACAGGTGCATCAAAGCTGGGACTGAGAGACTGAAAAACAGCTTCTATCTCAAGGCTATCAGACTGTTAAACAGCCACCATTGAGTGGCTGCTGCCAACACACTGTCATTGACACTGACCCAACTCCAGCCACTTTAATAATGGGAATTGATGGGAAATTATGTAAATATATCACTAGCCACTTTAAACAATGCTACCTTATATAATGTTACTTACCCTACATTATTCATCTAATATGCATACGTATATACTGTACTCTACATCATCGACTGCATCCTTATGTAATACATGTATCACTAGCCACTTTAACTATGCCACTTTGTTTACTTTGTCTACATACTCATCTCATATGTATATACTGTACTCGATACCATCTACTGTATGCTGCTCTGTACCATCACTCACTCATATATCCTTATGTACATATTCTTTATCCCCTTACACTGTGTATAAGACAGTAGTTTTAGAATTGTTAGTTAGATTACTTGTTGGTTATCACTGCATTGTCGGAACTAGAAGCACAAGCATTTCGCTACACTCGCATTAACATCTGCTAACCATGTGTATGTGACAAATAAAATTTGATTTGATTTTTGATTTGTTGACGTTGAGACTGGTGTTTTGCGGGTACTATTTAATGAAGCTGCCAGTTGAGGTCTTGTGAGGTGTCTGTTTCTCAAACTAGACACTCTAATGTACTTGTCCTCTTGCTCAGTTGTGCACCGGGGCCTCCCACTCCTCTTTCTATTCTCGTTAGAGCCAGTTTTCTCTGTTCTGTGAAGGGAGTAGTACACAGTGTTGTACGAGATCTTCAGTTTCTTAGCAATTTCTCGCATGGAATAGCCTTCATTTCTCAGAACTAGAATAGACTGATGTTTCTGGTAATTTTGAGCCTGTAATCGACACACAAATACTGATGCTCCAGATACTCAACTAGTCTAAAGAAGGCCAGTTTTATTGCTTCTTTAATCAGAACAACAGTTTTCAGCTGTGTTAATATAATTGCAAAAGGGTTTTCTAATGATCAATTAGACTTTTAAAATGAGAAACTTGGATTAGCTAGCACAACGTGCCATTGGAACATAGGAGTGATGGTTGCTGATAATGGGCCATAAAAAATCTGCCATTTCCAGATACAATAGTAATTTACAACATTAACAATGTCTACACTTTATTTCTGATCAATTTGATGTTATTTTAATGGACAAAAATGTGCTTTTCTTTCAAAAACAAGGACATTTCTAAGTGACCCCAAACTTTTGAACGGTAGTGGACATTATACCAGAGGCGTTGGAAGACACAATGTAAGTAACTTGCCTTGGCAGCAGCTAATGAGCATCCTTAATAAATACAAAATGGGTATATCTCCATTTATACTGTTGAATCCAAACAAATATAATTTTCTGCATTTTCTGCACTTTTATTATAATTTCCATACTGTGCCACACAGCATGATGTGGGCAAGAAAATCTAGGGCGAGTTAATTGGTACTGTTGAAATCATGGAAATATAATGATAATTCTAATTCTATAGTTGGAATATAGTGGGCTGCACCTTTAATGCATTGTTGTCTGTCATGTTAACGAATTAATAAGTGAGTGAAAAAATTACTGTCAGGGTAGGGACCAAAGTGTTGGTCAGTGTTTCCAGGTGATCCTAAATATATGTTACATTACATGTTTTCCTACTTCATGAAGCTAGCCAACATATTCATGCTTTGCCTATTCCTCTCTGTTAAGATGCCATTGCACAAACATGCTTATCTAGGCCTAGATCAGCACTGGTACCCAGCAGTATTACCTAACAGACTATGTTTGCTCTGACTCACATTTAGCAAGCTAGCTAGCCAGCTAACTAGGGATTAGCATTAGCGGATAACACAAATTATTTTAGCAACCTTACTAAAAAAAGACAAAATAACAAACAGGAGTTTGTAGACAACAAGGTACACAAACTAATAGTGTACAGTAATTATAGAACGCTTATGGAAAGCATCATGTCACCAACATTTTTGCATCCATCTGACCATGAAGAATAAACGGCAAGAAAGTGCTTGTGACTCCGTGGTCGAGCAACTGCTCTCTCCTTGAGTGACAGGAGGCAGGGCTTGGTGTGGTTAGGAGAGAGATGACTGAACTAGAAAATGGCGTAAACTATCAAATTGGACATTACACGTGTCGGAGTTGCGCATCACATTTAACAAACTAAACACTGAAATTCAAAGTAAAAACTCAAACCGGTCTGTGCAACAATACCGGTATATAGTACATGTATAATATGTTGCTGTTAATTTCATGTTAACATGATATACTGTATCTTTAGACCCTAGTAGTGAACCTATTATAACATTATACACTACAGAGTCTGCTGTTATGTAGCAAACAGCGAGCATTCTGACATTTCCTCATAAAACAGCCGATGTTGCTAATTACATCTCCTATCCAGCAATGCTCACCATACATAGGTCCCTAGTGCCCAAATATTTGTACAAATAAATCAATAAAACATCATTCTATTTTGACATTATGGGGTATCGTGTGTAGGCCAGTGACAAAACATCTCAATTTAATACATTTTAAATTCCGACTGTAACAAAACAAAATGTGGAAAATATATAATTTATCCTATAGACTTTGCACAATGCTTTTGCACTATGAATATGTCTATATAGTATCAATTGTATATTGTGTATTCATTCATGTACACTGAGTGTACAAAACATGCTCTTTCCGTGACATAGACTGACCAGGTAAAAGCTATGATCCCTTATTGATCTCACCTGTTAAATCCACTTCAATCAGTGTAGATGAAGGAGACAATTGAGACATGGATTGTGTATGTGTGCCATTCAGAGGGTGAATTGGCAAGAGAAAAGATTTAAGTGCCTTTGAACGGGATATGGTAGGTAGTAGGTGCCAGGCGCACCAGTGTGTCAAGAACTGCAACGCTACTGGGCTTTTCACGCTCAACAGTTTCCCGTGTGTATCAAGAATGGTCCAAAGGACATCCAGCAAACTTGACACAACTGTGGGAAGCATTGGAGTCAACATGGGCCAGCATCCCTATGGAACGCTTTCGACATCTTGTAGAGTCCACGGCCTGTTGAATTGAGGCTGTTCTGAGGGCAAAAAGGGGTGCAACTCAAAATGAGGAAGTCCCTCTCTTTTTACTACTGTATGACCCACCTGCAGGCGTCCGTCCAGGGTCCTCTGGATGGTGACACACTTGCTGGGGTGCACACCGTTGGTGGTGATGGCGGTGATGAGCGAGTCCAGCTCGTCCTTCTTCTCCTTGAGCTTCTTCACCAGGCTCTCGATGGCACGCTTGGCGAAACCCTCATTCTCGCCACCCTGCCGGTGGCACATGAGGCTGTGCACGATGCTCAGGCAGGCGTCATTGCTGCTGGGGGCGTTTACCGACATGATGCTGCCGAGGGAGGGAGGATGGAGAGGTCAGTGATTGGCATAATGATAACCCTTTACATATGTTAATTACACTTGTCATAAAGGTTCAGGTGCATGTAAAATGACACTGTCTTGTCACTTAACATTCAGTTGTTATGCCATGTTAATGACAACATTGTGATACTGTTATGGCATACAATTCAAAATACTGTCCTACAATAGGACTTCATAACTCCTTCATAACCCATACTGTATTCATGAGAACAGACATGAGTGCACACCATTAGCGCATACAGACACACACACAATCACCCGACCTCAACCCAATTGAGATGGTTTGGGATGAGTTGGACCGCAGAGTGAAGGAAAAGCAGCCAACAAGTGCTCAGCATATGTGGGAACTCCTTCAAGACTCTTGGAAAAGCATTCCAGGTGAAGCTGGTTGAGAGAATGCCAAGAGTGTGACCGCAGAGTGAAGGAAAAGCAGCCAACAAGTGCTCAGCATATGTGGGAACTCCTTCAAGACTCTTGGAAAAGCATTCCAGGTGAAGCTGGTTGAGAGAATGCCAAGAATGTGCAATACTGTCATCAAGGCAAAGGGTGGTTTCTTTGAAAAATCTCAAATATAAAATATATTTTGATTTGTTTAACACTTTTTTGGTTACTACATGATTCCATATTATTATACCTTTATTTCAACAAGGAACACAGACTGAGACCACGGTCTCTTTTACAGCTGGACCCTGCGTACACATGTTTACACATACAGTTTAGGTACAATGATTAAGAAACTACACAAGACAAACAAAACGATCACAAATAACACAAAAGCAGCAGATTGTTACATTTCCACACAGGTTATTCCCCCAACAGCACAAGAACTTGCATTACCCGAAGCAGTTACAAGCAATACAAAAATCCTCCAATAAATGTTTAAAATGGGCAAGGGGGACAAGAGTATCAAGTTTAAGTTTAGTCTGCAGGCTATTCCATAAGCAAGGAGCGTAACAGGAAAAGGCAGCCATGCGCAACTCTGTGGAAATCGTATGGGCCTCAAGTGTAATCCATGCTTGAGACCTGGTTTTAGGAATTATAATTTTAATGTTGATGAGTGATGATAAATAAGTAGGTAGTTTATTCAGAAGTGCTTTATAGACAAACACGAGAGCACGTTGTTCTCGTCTCATGGACAGCGAAGTCCAACCTACATTTTTATATAAAACACAGTGGCCATAGCATGCATGTAGATAATATCCCCATACTCTATGACAGAAATTAAAGTAGCTTGCACAATTTGTCTTCTATTTGTAGAGGACAAACATGTCCTGTTTCTATAAAGGAAGCCTAGCTTGATATTTAGCCTATTACAAAGTTAATCAATATGCATTTTAAAAGACAGTTTATCATCCAACCATATCATTAAGCATTTATATGCAGAGGCCTGATTAATTCGAAAGCCATCTAAACTCGTAAGTGCAAGTGTATTTCCAACCAACTTTTTGAACCTATTAAAAATCATAAAATGTGTTTTCTTTGCATTTAAAATAATTTTCAGCTGAATAAAAGACCCTTGTAATATCTTAAAAACAGTCACCAATTGTGATAATGCTTGGTCAGCCGCTGGAGCAATAGAGTACATGATAGTGTCATCAGCATATAGATTAATTTTACACTTTATCTCGTCACCGATATTGTTTATGTAGAGAGTGAACAGTAATGGACCAAGTATAGAACCTTGTGGGACCCCTTTAATGTCATTTCATAGTTTTGATGTCTTCACTATTATTCTACAATGTAGAAAATAGTAAAAAATAAAGTAACACCCTTGAATAAGTAAATGTGTCTAAACTTTGGACTGGTACTGTACATGCTAACAATTATAATCTCCCAGAATGAGCTTGATGCAACTTGGCAACCCTGGTCTAGCCGGGAGGCATCTACCTGTGAGGGGAATGTACCTGGTACTTTAAAGTAGCCTGCCCTTAACCATTCTACAGTTTCATTTGAAAAGGGGGAAAACATGTTTATGTGCTACTAGTGCAATGTGAATTTGATTAAATGAAGCCCCCCATACTCACTAATCAACATACCTTCCCTACCATGCCTGAGTTCAGGAGGCACAAAAAAAGAAAGGAGAAAACGGGAAGGTACTATCTAAAAAGGTAATGTCTAAAAAGAAATGCTTGATCTTATGTAAGCTCATTTCTGAATTGTTAGGCCAATAAAGCCAACATGTCACTATCAGGAACTCCGTAGCAAAACTGCAGCCTTGCTCTGTTTGTCTGTTAATACGCGCCAGAGGTAATCTAATTCTGCCATGAGAGCTATCATAACCTGTTGCATCTACGTGGCTAATTTGACTGGAAGTGACTCTGTTCTCCCTCTCCTCTCATTATCTTAATATCTGTCCGTTTGGAAACATGCTCGCACAACAACATGGCTTCAAGCTGTGGGAGAAAGTCTCAGGCTACCAGTGTGTGTGTGTGTGTGTGTGTGTGTCCTCTCATGAAGAAAATTCATTGACACAGCTTCTTCAACATAGAACATCCATAAAAAGACAAACTCAGTCACTATAACGTGCCTCACATTACAAAAATGCCTGTCCTATTCATATCAAGTGATGCATGTCTTCGTTATTCAGGAAATACTGTATAGGCCAGGCCTACTGAGTTGGTGTTGTAGTTAAAAGCTTATCGAGAGCAGGATAGCACTGCTTTGATAGTCGTTTTTTTGAAAGCAGTCATAGAGAATGGTGTATGTCACCATCAAAAAACTTGGTGTGTCTGTCCTCTTACACTGAACAAAACTGAGAAGTGTCTAGGGGCAGGGGTTAAGGGGGTTACACTGGACTAGGTTAGTGTTACTCTGAGGTCATTGCTCCAATAGAGATTGAGGGTGATATTATGAGTGGATTTGAGGGCTCTGTGGAAAGGGGAAAGTCTCAGTTGAAGAGAAAGCTACGATGGTTTACAGTAGGTCTAAGGCAGTGGTCACTAACCTTTTCTGAGTCAAGATCCCTTTCCTAGTTACCCCTTTTTCTCCCCAATATCGTGGTACCCAATTGGTAGTTACAGTCTTCTCTCATCACTGCAACTCCCGTATGGACTCGGGAGAGGCGAAAGTCGAGAGACATGTGTCCTCCGAAACACAACCCAACCAAGCCGCACTGCTTCTTGACACAATGCCCATTTAACCCGGAAGCCAGCTGCACCAATGTGTCAGAGGAAACACTGTACATCTGGCGACCGTGTCAGCGTGCACTGCGCCCGGCCCGCCACAGGAGTCGCTAGTGCGCGATGGGACAAGGACATCCCTGCCGGCCAACCCCTCCGCTAACCCAAACAACGCTGGGCCAATTGTGCGCCGCCCCATGGGTCTCCCGGGTGCGGCCGGCTGCGACAGAGCCTGCACTCGAACCCAGAATCTCTAGTGGCACAGCTAGTACTGTGATGCAGTGCCTTAGACCACTGCGTCACTCGGAAGGCCCTGTCAAGATCTCTTTCTGAGTCAAAATGCCAGCCGAAGCCTCCCGGGTGGCGCAGTGGTTAAGGGCGCTGTACTGCAGCTGTGCCATCAGAGACCCTGGGTTCGCGCCCAGGCTCTGTCGTAACCGGCCGTGACCGGGAGGTCCATTGGGCGATGCACAATTGGCATTGCGTCGTCCGGGTTAGGGAGGGCTTGGTCGGTAGGGATGTCCTTGTCTCATCGCACACCAGTGACTCCTGTGGCGCGCCAACCGAGGTTGCGGCTGGCTTCCGGGTTGGATGCGCGCGGTGTTAAGAAGCAGTGCGGCTGGGTTGGGTTGTGTATCGGAGGACGCATGACTTTCAACCTTCGTCTCTCCCAAGCCCGTACGGGAGTTGTAGCGATGAGACAAGATAGTAGCTACTACAACAATTGGACACTACGAAATTGGGGAGAAAAAGGGGTAAAATTCACAACAACAAAAAAATGCCAGCCGAGAACTCCCGCTCAGATTTTTTTTAACATGACTTAAAAAACGTAAACCTATACAACAGTAACCCATTGAAAACAGTACTGTAGCAATGAGGTTTGTGCAGTAGGCTATAGGCCCAATACATTACCACTGCATATTGGCTTTGCTTGAATTGCCTTGCCAATGCATTGTTGTTCTGACCATTGTTTTTAAATATATTTCAAAATTTGATGTAGGTTATATGATCACACCGGTAATAGGTCAGTTGTTGTATTCTGAGTGAGCATACATTTAAGTGTGTTTCTTCATCTGATGGTCAGTCTCAGTGGAGGGAGAGAGCAGCAGACTGAGGGTCTGCCTATCAACATCCCTCCGCTCTCCCTTTCCTCCCCTGACACTGACCAAAACGTTCTGACCTTAGTTCCTTTGTTTTGTCTTTGTTTAAATGGTCAGGGCGTGAGTTGAGGTGGGCAGTCAATGTTTGGTTTCTGTGTTCGGCCTAGTATGGTTCTCAATCAGAGGCAGGTGTCATTAGTTGTCTCTGATTGAGAATCATACTTAGGTAGCCTGGGTTTCACTTTTGGTTTGTGGGTGTTTGTTTCCGTGTGAGTGTTTGGGCCACACGGTACTGTTTCGGTTTTATAAATTCACCTCATCGTTTATTGTTTTGATTCAGTGTTCAGTGCTTTCTTTTATTAAAATCATCATGAACACTTACCACGCTGCGCTTTGGTCCGATCCTTACTCCTCCTCAGACGAAGAGGAGGAAATCCGTTACACTGATGGCGAAACTCGAGTCGCACCACATTATTTCTGCCTCATGCACAAATTCAGTTTGTTATTCCTATGAGCAGAGAAAGTGAAATGTTTCTCAATATTAAAAAAGATAATAATAATAATGCAAGCATATCGATACACTTTCCTACTCAATCATTTCATCTGCAGTGCTGGTTGTAGTGCGAGTGGAAGTGGGAAGAACAGGCATTTTATGGCTTATAAAAGTGTTGAATAAAAAGTGTTGACAGTGCTGACTAAGAACTTAAAGCGAACTCACTCATAAAAACAGCAGCTCTTTGCTGTATTTGTTGGCGTCTCTTTTTTCATGGTTTTAAAAGTGTTGAAATCTCACAGTATACATTTTGCTGTAGCTTTCTTTTGGGTCTGCTACGTTACGGCAGACACTGTAATCGGAGTGCACTTGATTTGCTCTCCGGGCCAACAGGGAAAGTAGAGTTTGTACCTTCAGACTGGTTAAAAAAGCAAACATTTTGCCTACCTAGTGCACCTACCGCCAACAGCATGAGAGGAATAAAAAATAAAAAAGGAACGCAAGCGTTAATAATTTTTCGGGGGTGAAATATGTTTGGCGATCGACTACGAATGCCTTGGAGATCGACCAGTTTGGTTAGTAACCACTGGTCTAAGGACTGTTGATCAACCTGTCGTAAGACCGACTACAAACCAAGCTTAAGAAAGGCTCTAAATCACAAAGCAAAATTAAAGTATTCAGAAGTGAATCCATGCAACAGGTGACCAACAATAAGGGCAGTCTGAGAAAATAATGATAGCCTGGCATACAGATGTCATTCTGTAGGTATATGATAGATTTGTACTAAACTAGGGCCTACCCCACAATGAATAGGTATATAACTAGAAAATTATCAAGTGAGCAATTAATGAAGGAAGGACTACAATTCTGTTCTGACACTATTCCTCTAGGCCAAAAGTACCCTCTTAGGGCTGCCCCATTTTGTAGGTAAAATATTATGAAAATGTAATAACAATGAGCACAAGGTTGTCATCCACTTATAAGCCTACATGTATAATGTGTTGCTGTTACATTTCATGTTAACATGATATACTGTATATTTAGACCACAGTAGTGAAACTATTATAACATAACAGTTATAACAGCGCCCAAATATGCTTTGCCAATTGAAGATGTACTGTTTTATGGCAGTGTCTGGTACACTTGCACTTGACTATAAACTCATCTCATGGAATGGAAAGGATCCTTACATGGAAAAAATAGACTACAACCAAAACACAGCATTGCTGTTGTAACCTTCTTGGCCGACCCTTACAATGCATTATTCTAACTCAATCTGACCCATTTTCAAGCCATACATTCACTTTACTAGGATCTTCCGCGGAGACGTAAACACTGCCACACCATATTTGGTCATTACGCGTCACCAAATCTAGGCTACCGTCTAACGTCTAAACATTTTAAGAAATCCTGGTAGGGATGATAAAACGCTTTCGGCATTGTATCAATCTAATCATACGAAAGCCGGCGCTACAATGCAACTCATTACAGTAGCATATTTGAATAGATCATCAGAAGTTGATAAAATAGAGGGCAAAATGTCATATCAACTACCTTTCCGAAAAAAGAATCGCCAATGCAGACTAACGTTAGACAGTCATGCAGCCAGTGAAATCACTGCAGGACCAAATCATTCGAAATAAAAGCAGCTTATTTTAAGCATATCATAAAAACCAAGATACACAGACACACTCCCCAGACGCATGCCTGGTTGATACAACTAACGTTAGCGAGTAATCAAGCTATTTTGCTTGTCAGGACCGGGTACAGAAATCTCCTCAACATCCATATCTTATTTAGTATGATTGGAGAATGAAGAGCCTCCGTGACGAGGCGAGAAAAAGCGAGAAAAAAGCTGCATACTTTGATAAATTAACTATACTTACACATCAGCCGGAGTATTGAAGGATAAGAAGTGAAATAGTGGTGAATGTGGTGCACTGAGGTAGCTAGTAATCCGACTTTCCTTCCTCCCCTAAGGGGCTATCTGCTTCTATCCCTGTCGATATGACTATCAGCCTCGCTGTCTCCGCTCGTGCATCCTGCTAGCGCGCAGAAACCTCGCGCTCCGTACAATAACAAAAGAAGGAAGATATTGTGCGCGTGAGTGTCTCGCTGAGCACCAGCCAATGGGGGCTCCGGTCTCAAAGGGACGGCGGCTCTCAGCCAATAGTGGCGAGGCTTTCACGGTGAAAGATTGACATATCAACGCGACTTTTTTTAAAGTGGCGCCGCGGAGATTACCACGCCCCTCTGCCCTTCCACACTGCTAATGACTAGTGATGTGTGTTGTAGGCTATTATCATTATTTTGTACATTTATTTAACTAGGCAAGTCAGTTAAGAACAAATTCTTATTTCAGTGAGTTAACTGCCTTGTTCAGGAACAGAACGACACATTTGTACACTGTCAGCTCAGGATTCGATCTTGCAACCTTTCAGTTACTGGCCCAATGCTCTAACAACTAGGCCACCTGTCGCCCAAGTAGGCCTACACACCACCCCAAGTTTGATGACTATTGTATTGTTTATTATGTCCCTATTATTTTTGCACCACTAAGCATTTCCCTGTTGTATTCTGCGCCCAGCACGGTACACATGACAAATAAACTTTGATTTGATTTGACCCTCATTTGTTAACTCTAAGGTCATTTTAGAGTGAAACTGAAGGGGCATGGCTAACAATGACAGACAACAAGGTACCATGGTGACAAATGGGGCAATTAGTACTCCACTTGTCTTGGGTAATACATTTGATCTACTGAACTCTAGAAAGGGTGTGATAACTTTTCTTCTAAACAAACCATCAAATCAAATGTTATTTGTCACATGCGCCGAATACAACCGTCGTAGACCTTACAGTGAAATGCTTACTTACAAGCCCTTAACCAACAATGCAGTTTTAAGAAAATACCCAAAGAAAATGTAAGAGATAAGAATAACAAATAATTAAAGAGCAGCAGTAAGTAACAATAGCTAGGCTATGTACAGAGTTAATGTGCGGGGGGCACTGGTGCCAAGGTAATTGAGGTAATATGTACATGTAGGTAGAGTTATTAAAGTGACTATACATAGATAAAAAACAGAGAGTAGCAGCAGCGTAGAAGGGGAGGGGGGTGCAATGCAAATAGTCTGGGTAGCCATTTGATTAGCTGTTCAGGAGTCTTATGGCTTGAGGGTAAAAGCTGTTTAGAAGCCTCTTGGACGTAGACTTGGCGCTCCGGTATCGTTTGCCGTGCGCTAGCAGAGAGAACAGTCTATGACTAGGGTGGCTCGAGTCTTTGACAATTCAATTTGATGGATGGAACCCTGGGTCAGGTGATGTACTGTGCCGTATGTTCTAACCTCCGTAGTGCCTTGCGGTCGGAGGCCGAGCAGTTGCCGTACCAGGCAGTGATGCAACCAGTCAGGATGCTCTCGAAGAGTCAGTACAATTCTGTTTTAATGTACCATTTGTATCATCAAATTTATTTATAAAGCCCTTCGTACATCAGCTGATATCTCAAAGTGCTGTACAGAAACCCAGCCTAAAACCCCAAACAGCAAGCAATTCAGGTGTTGAAGCACGTTGGCTAGGAAAAACACCCTAGACAGGCCAAAACCTGGAAGAAACCTAGAGAGGAACCAGGCTGTAAGGGGTGGCCAGTCCTCTTCTGGCTGTGCCGGGTGGAGATTATAACAGAAACACGGCCAAGATGTTCAAATGTTCATAAATGACCAGCATGGTCAAATAATAGGTCTGGAACAGGTAGCACGTCATCATGCCAGGTAGTCCTGAAGCATGGTCCTAGGGCTCAGGTCCTCCGAGAGAGAGAAGAAAAGAGAGAAAGAGAAAATTAGAGAGAGCATACTTAAATTCACACAGGACACCGGATAAGACAGGAGAAGTACTCCAGATATAACAAACTGACCCTAGCCCCCCGACACATAAACTACTGCAGCATAAATACTGGAGGCTGAGACAGGAGGGGTCAGGAGACACTGTGGCCCCATCCGATGATACCCCCAGATAGGGCCAAACAGGAAGGATATAACCTCACCCACTTTGCCAAAGCACAGCCCCCACACCACTAGAGGGATATCTTCAACCACCAATTTACCATCCTGAGACAAGGCCGAGTATAGCCCACAAAGATCTCCGCCACGGCACAACCCAAGGGGGGGCGCCAACCCAGACAGGAAGATCACATCAGTGACTCAACCCACTCAAGTGACGCACCCCTACTAGGGACGGCATGAAAGAGCACCAGTAAGCCAGTGACTCAGCCCCTGTAATAGGGTTAGAGGCAGAGAATCCCAGTGGAAAGAGGGGAACCGGCCAGGCAGAGACAGCAAGGGCGGTTCGTTGCTCCAGAGCCTTTCCGTTCACCTTCACACTCCTGGGCCAGACTACACTCAATCATATGACCCACTGAAGAGATGAGTCTTCAGTAAAGACTTAAAGGTTGAGACCGAGTTTGCATCTCTCACATGGGTAGGCAGACCATTCCATAAAAATGGATCTCTATAGGAGAAAGCACTGCCTCCAGCTGTTTGCTTAGAAATTCTAGGGACAATTAGGAGGCCTGCGTCCTGTGACCGTAGCGTACGTGTAGAATCAGAGAGATAGGTAGGAGCAAGCCCATGTAATGCTTTGTAGGTTAGCAGTAAAACCTTGAAATCAGCCCTTGCCTTGACAGGAAGCCAGTGTAGGGAGGCTAGCAATGGAGTAATATGATCAATTTTTTTGGTTCTTGTCAGGATTCTAGCAGCCGTATTTAGCACGAACTGAAGTTTATTTAGTGCTTTATCCGGGTAGCCGGAAAGTAGAGCATTGCAGTAGTCTAGCCTACAAGTAACAAAAGCATGGATGAATTTTTCTGCATTTTCGGACAGAAAGTTTCTGATTTTTGCAATGTTACGTAGATGGAAAAAAGCTGTCCTTGAAACAGTCTTGACATGTTCGTCAAAAGAGAGATCAGGGTACAGAGTAACGCTGAGGTCCTTCACAGTTTTATTCGAGACGACTGTACAACCATTAAGATTAATTGTCAGATTCAACAGAAGATCTCTTTGTTTCTTGGGACCTAGAACAAGCATCTCAGTTTTGTCCGAGTTTAAAAGTAGAAAGTTTGCAGCCATCCACTTCCTTATGTCTGAAACACAGGCTTCTAGCGCCGGCAATTTTGGGGCTTCACCATGTTTCATTGAAATGTACAGCTGTGTGTCATCCGCATAGCAGTGAAAGTTAACATTGTGTTTTCAAATGACATCCCCAAGAGGTAAAATATATAGTGAAAACAATAGTGGTCCTAAAACAGAACCTTGAGGAACACCGAAATGTACAGTTGATTTGTCAGTGGACAAGCCATTCATAGAGAGAAACTGATATCTTTCCGACAGATAAGATCTAAACCAGGCCAGAACTTGTCCGTGTAGACCAATTTTGGTTTCCAATCTCTCCAAAAGAATGTGGTGATCGATGGTATCAAAAGCAGCACTAAGGTCTAGGAGCACGAGGAAAGATGCAGAGCCTTGGTCTGATGCCATTAAAAGGTTATTTACCACCTTCACAAGTGCAGTCTCAGTGCTATGATGGGGTCTAAAACCAGACGGAAGCATTTCGTGTACATTGTTTGTCTTCAGGAAGGGAGTGAGTTGCTGCGCAACAGCCTTTTTTAACAATTTTGAGAGGAATGGAAGATTCGATGTAGGCAGATAGTTTTTTATATTCTCTGGGTCAAGGTTTGGCCTTTTCAAAAGAGGCTTTACTACTGCCACTTTTAATGAGTTTGGTACACATCCGGTGGATAGAGAGCCGATTATTATGTTCAACATAGAAGGGCCAAGCACAGGAAGCAGCTCTTTCAGTAGTTTAGTTGGAATAGGGTCCAGTATTCAGCTTGAAGGTTTAGAGGCCATAATTATTTTCATCATTGTGTCAAGAGATATAGTACTAAAACACTTGAGTGTTGTATGACATTCTGTGATAAGCAGTGCCACTCGCTTGGCATATGTGAGTGCTACTACCTCTACCTGAGCCTCAGGCTTTGTGGTATAGGTCATTAAACGATTGCTTCTGCACCGCAGATTGAGGATCGAGCCCCCTTCAGCTTTTCTCTAAGATACAAGAGTTATAGGCACAAAGAACTGTCGTGAAACTCTAACTCTCCATTGAAAATGCCATACATACCTGTCTGCACAAATTCTCTCCAAATCCATGTTCAGGGAAATCCAGGGATATTCAAGAAAGTCAGGCCTGATCTGCAACACAACACACACCACGGGCTGTACAGTCAGTGTACATCTTCACTTTGTCTCAGCCTTTCCCTTTCTCTCTAACTACCCCACCATAAAACTAAAACTTGGGCCTCACCCAAACCATTTTGATCAATTCCTCTTCCACAAGCCTTCCCCTCTTGACCTCCGCCCCTCTCTCATATCCCTCTCTCACATTCCCTCCGACTCTAGCTCAAACCTACGGGGTCACCTTCAACCCCCCTTCTCTCATTACAAAACATTCAGTATTGACATTGGAGGCAGACATACCTTGCATTTTTATCACTGATCCAATTATGCAAGAGGGCAATGCTGATAAAGGTATTCAGGCGAAGGACTTTTTAAAAAGAGAGGTGGAGCAATTCTAGCTCGATCTCATATTTGTTGGCTAACAATGACCATAGGAACTGACAAGAAAGCACAAAAAGATATGGGAGCAGGCTAGAGCAATAATAAATAATAAAAAACATAGCCCATTGTTCTAACAACAGGTTTGAACAGTTTATTGTTTTTTTGGTCCTAAATTATCACAATCAGTGATGTCACTGATGGTCAATATACACTCACCGGATGGTTTATTAGGTACACCCATCTAATACTGAGCCGGATCCCACCCTTTGCGTCCAGAACAGCCTGAATTCTTTGGGGGAATTCTACAATGTGTTGGAAACGTTTCACAGGGATAATGGTCTATGCTGACACAATGGCATCAAGCAGTTGTTGCCGATTGGATGGCAGTACATTCATGCTGCGAACTGCCCGTTCCAGCTCATCCTAAAGAAGCTCTATTGGGTTAAGGTCTGGGGACTGGCCAGGCCACTTAAGTAAACTGAACTCACTGTCAAGTTCCAGGCAATGTTTTTCCACTCCTCAATTGTCTAGTGTTGGTGATCGCGTGCCCACTGGAGCGGCTTCTTCTTGTTTTTCGATGATAGGAGTGGAACCTGGTGTGGCCGTCTGCTGTAATAGCCCATCTATGACAAGGATCAATGAGTTGTGCATTCCGAGATGCCGTTCTGCACAACACTGTTGTACAGCGACGTTATTTGTCTGTTTGTGGCCCGCCTGTTAGCTTGCACAATTCTTGCCATTCTTATTCGACCTCTCTCATAAACAACCTGTTTTCGCCCACAGGACTGGACTTTGTTCCACCTTTTTAAGTAAAACATCAACACAGTAATGCGTGAAAAGCCCAAGAGGGCGGCTGTTTCTGAGAGACTGGATCCGGTGCACCTGGCACCGATGATCATGCCATACTCAAAGTCGTTTACAGTAGGTCACTCGTTTTACCCATTCTAACTTTCATTCGAACAGTAACTGAATGCTTCATGGCTGCTTTATACAGCAAGCCACGGCCATGTGACTCACTGTCTGTAGGAGCAATCCATTTTCGGGAACAAGGTGGTGTACCTAATAAATTGATCGGAGTATCCTACAACACGGTCTCTCACGGCATGACAACACAATTATTTAAGATCAGTATACCCACATAAACATGAGTTTTATACACCACACAAGGTTTGTTTGTGAGAAAGACGGAGTTGGTTGAGATTTGTGATTAGAATTACAGAGCAGAATTTGAATTAAATCGCATTTTCTAAGGTGTCCTTGAAGTTTTACTGTCAAAATGCTTGAAAACAGTTGAGAAGAAGGATACTGGCTCGCCACCATTCATCTTCCACTTTGATACTGATCTGCCGTCTTGAACCAATTAAAACTGTTTGTGCAAAACTTAAAAGTAAATATTTGACTACAATAACACATTTCATTGTGGAGTCAGACCACTCCCATAGAACCCAAATAATTGTACGGATTTGCTCTAATTGTCTACACACACATCATAAAACCATGTAATGACAGTAGTACTAAGACAGTTTCCTTATACTCTGTTAAAGTGTATAAACTGTAGTATATGTGCAATTCATAATACAGACCAAAAAAAAGGGTGAGTCTTCTCTGTTTTATTCAATAGCAACTAAGTACAGAGCCATTAACATATTAAAGTCATTAACATATTTTGTATGGTTAGGTAACACTGCACTGTTGGAGCTAGAAACATAAGCATTTTGCTGCACCTGCGATACCATCTGCAAAATATGTGTACGCGACCAATAAAATTTGATTCGACATTGAGAAAAAAAGTTTTGACAAACCATATTAGGCAGGGTTGCATATCAGTTGCTGCTAGAAGCGTGAAACAGTGACGGCTCTGTTTCCGTACATTCCTTGCATCTTTATTTTCCTGCACTACATTTGTTTTTTCCTGCCGGGTCTAGTTACTTAGTCCACAATGACAAAAATACTTCACCCTTCACCCTGTGGCCATAGCTTTGAATGGAATGCAGAGGCATCCATACACATATTCTGGAAAGAGAGAGGGTTGTAAAAACCAGTAGGCCCAAAGCACTCCAGCAGTGTAAACACATTTCTTTGCATAAGATTATTATTTCCGATTCCAATTTCAGCTTGCGCAATCTTAACATTTGATCAAGTTGTGTACGTTTTTGAAGCAAAGCACCCCTGATTCCAATTGCCTTTGGCTTATTGTAAACTAGTAGTTTGTGACTACACAAGACACGTACACATTGCTACAATAGCACAAGGAAGAGATGTGAGGTTGGCGTTTAAGCAGGTAAACTGAGTATTGCTTTAATCTGTGAGAATTGAAAGAGAACTTGTCACTAGTAACTTGTTGGGACCCCAACCCCCCCGTAAACATTTGAATATGTTTGAAAATAATAGTGCCCCTTGTGTGCACTGACTAATACCGTATTTCCTGGTTTGGTACAAGAACGGTATGAATATCTGGATACTGCCCAACCCTAGTGGAGAGTTCGTGAAAACTTTATTCAGTCCAGGACACAGGCAGACAAGCTCAGTGTTGTTATTAAGCAGTTTTTTTCCAAGCTGAGGAGTGGGGCATGGTTTACTGGTCATGGTTTACTGGTCATGGTTTACTGGGCGACTGAGGCGTGAACGCTCCGGAGGTCTCCAGCATGGTCTTCCGACGCACTGTCTCTTTGGCGACGTTGTGATTGAGCCGTCGCAACCGTTCCTAGAGAGATGGAGAAAGAGTGAAACTCAAGTGAGCATTGAAAGTCAGTAGCTTGACATAAAATACCACCTGAGCGGCATGAATTCAAAAGGCAACAAACAAAGCAGAATTGCCATGCCCATTGAAATTAAGGTATAGATAGATACATGGGATGAACACTACGTCACTGAATTTGACAGTGACACACATACAAATAGAGTGTTAGATACAAGGACAGGAGTAAAAGAAGGCCTACAAAATAGTATAAGACACTGCACAGGCAAAGAAAGAAAGCATCCAAGCTCTTGCTTTGAGCCACTGACCTGAGCATTCTGTAGTATGTTGTTGACCAGCACCACCCTACGTCTTGCATTCAGCAGCTTTTTCACATAGGGGTCCAGGTCTAGCACCACCTTCTGGTGCTCATTTATCCTGCACAGCTCTGAAAATGAAGGGATGGAATGAGGATGACCGACAGGATGATTGGCTAATCTCATAAAGAAAATGGATAAGGCAGCAGTCATTTTGGTAAGGTATTCAGCTGTTGTTCATGCCTTCAAATTTGTCGGATTGATTCTGTATATAATTAAAAGCAATGTATTTTTTATGACCTCATGAGAACCAGGCAGCACAGGAGCTTGTACAAGCCTTACACACAAGCTTCGAAACCTGTGGTTATACTAGTCACATCACAGCAGCCTCTGCCAATCTCACACAGGGGTTTTCATGGGCTTGGCTTTCTTTCACAAGGTCAAGTGCCTTAACCTGGCACCCGTCCACTTCCCTGTTCCCCCGGGAGTGCATATTAAGCATGTAAAAGTGAATAGTTTTACCTGTGGCTAGATTGTCTATGTGTTCTCGTAGTTCCACCTGGCTTTCCCTATAACAAAAAAACAACACAATAGCATTATAAATACAGAAATATAGTAAAGTAACAAATCATGACTGCTACAACAGACCGAGTGGTTACCGCAGAAGACATAGGCCTACAGCAAGTAACAAATAAATGAGGAAAGAACACATTCAGAATGTCCCTCCATAAAAACAGGACACTTCGAGACAATTGATATTTCGTAGCAGGTTAGGAGAGCATTTTCTCTCACCCTAACCCTTTTCCTAACCTTAACTCTCTAACCTGCTACGTTAATTATCTTAACCTGCTGTGTACGTTCTCCTAGCCTGCTATGAAAAAGTATGTAACCGAGCTACCAACACAGAGAATAGTGAGGCACTGGACAGAAGAAGCAGACTCAAAGATGCAGGACGGTTCTGAGGATACTAATTGGAATATGTTCATCCACCCAGGACTCATCCATCAACATTGAGGAATATACATTGTCAGTCACAGGCTTCAATAGGAAATGTGTTGATGATGTACCCACAATAACAATCCGAACATACCCCCCCAAAAAAACCTTGGTGGACGGAGATATCCGTACCATTCTGAGAGCTCGTACTGCAGCATTCAATGTCAGCAGAATGAACCACGATGACTCAGTGGCCAGCAACATGTACAGGGCAAGCAGGTACAAGCTCCACAAATCTATTAGGGATGCAAAAAAGACAATACAGACTCAAACTTGAATTTATGTTAGAGAGCACAGACTCGGGACAAGGACTACAGACTATCACGGACTACAAAGGCAAATCTAGCTGTGTGATGCCAACTGGAGTGTCCATCTCAGACGAGCTTAACACATTCTATTCCATCCAGGAAGGACGGCCAGGCGTATTCTCAGACATCTTCAACCTGTCCCTGTCCAGGCTGTGGTCCCCACCTGCTTCAAGGAGCCCACAGTCATCCAAGTGCCCAAGAAAAACAAGGTGACATGGCCAAATGACCCAGTCACCCAGTCATTATGAAGTGCTTGAAGAGGCTGGTCAGACTGCTGAACACTTGAACTGGACTGACCACCTGCTCTGATTCCCCACACCTTAGCACACATGCACTCACACACACATTCATGCTTCAGATATCTTTAAAAAATTAAAAAATAAATAAAAAGTAGGGGCATGGATCAGAAAACCAGTCAGTATCTGGTGTGACCACCATTTGCCTCATGCATTTGCCTCGTGACACATCTGCTTTGCATAGAGTTGATCAGGCTGTTGATTGTGGCCTGTGGAATGTTGTCCCAGTCCTCTTCAATGGCTGTGCAAAGTTGTTGGATATTGGCGGGAACTGGAAAATGCTGTCGTACAGGTCGACCCAGAGCATCCCAAACATGCTCAGTGGGTGACATGTCTGGTGACTATACAGGCCATGGAAGAACTGGGACGTTTTCAGCTTCCAGGAATTCTGTACAGATCCTTGATGAACGGTTCGACAATGGGCCTCAGGATCTCGTCACGGTATCTCTGTGCATTCAAATTTACATAAATAAAATGTTTCTCTATTCTATATCGAAGTGGCGTGTTTTTAGGGAATCTCCCTCCCTGGGACTAAACCCCTCCCTCTGCAACTGGATCCTGGACTTCCTGAGGGGCCGCCCCCAGGTGGTAAGGGTAGGTAACAACACATCTGCCCCTCAGGGGGTGCGTGCTCAATCCCCTCCTGTACTCCCTGTTCACACATGACTGCATGGCCAAGCACAACTCCAACACCATCATTAAGCTTGCCGACGACAACAGTGGTAGGCCTGATCATCGACAACGATGAGACAGCCTATAAGAAGATGGTCAGAGACCTGGCAGTGTGGTTCCAGGATAACAATTTCTCCATCAACGTGATCAAGACAAAGATGATGATTGTGGACTACAGGAAAAGGAGGACCGAGCACGCTCCCATTCTCATCGACGGGGCTGTAGTGGAGCAGGTTGAGAGCTTCAAGTTCCTTAGTGTCCACATCACCAACAAAGTATCATGGTCCAAACACACCAAGCCCCTCGTGAAGAGGGCACAACAACTCCTTTTCCCCCTCAGGACACTGAAAAGATTTGGCATAGGTCCTCAGATCATCAAAAAGTTCTACAGCTTCCCCATAGAGCATCCTGACTTGTTGCATCACCACCTGGTATGGCAACTGCTCAGCCTCTGTCTGCAAGGCACTACAGAGGGTAGTGCATACTGCATACAGCCCAGTACATCACTTTATTGTTGCTCCTTTTTATATATATATATATATATATAATTTTATTATTTATTTATTTTAACTTCAGTTGATTTGAGTAAATACTTTAACACGTTCTTAAAACTGCTTTGTTGGTTAAGGGCTTGTAGGTAAGCATTTCACTGTAAGGTCTAACAACTTTTGTATTCGGCGCATGTCACAAATACAATTTCATTTGATTTACAAGGGAAGGAGGGGCTGGATCACGGGACTGTCATGATGATGGAATTAGTTTATTGCCGCATTCTAAACAACTGGGAACTCTCCGACTTAGATTTCAGTTCGTTCAAGACGACTGAGAGTATCGGAAGAAAACCGAGCTCCAACTGAGATTATTTCTTTTGAACGGTCATGCAACACGGAATTCCAAGTCGGGAACTCGGGACTCTTTTCAGAGCTCCGACTTTCCACCTGGAAATCTGACCTCGTTTGTTCCGAGTTGTCTTGAACGCACCATATGTGTCTAGCACGCTAACTAGCTGTGATTGAAGGGAACAGTATCTAGCAAGCACAGTTGAAGCAAAAATCTTGCCAGCTACCCACCTCACTGAGTGCACATGAAGATCAAGCTGCTGGACAGCTGGTTTCAAGAGGCCAAGCAGTCCCTCTGCAATTGCATCTTTCCCTGAGGGAGTCTCCACAACAGCTAGGGCAGCCATTCCTCTTCCAGAACCAGAAGTGATAACAAGAAACGTAAAGCACGCCAGGAAGTAGCTTTGTGACGTAGCTGTAAAGCCTCTCCATTTTCCGTCGTCAGGTAGTTAGCACCATTTTGTAAGGAAAGGAGAGAGGGAGGATAGGCTGGCCTCAGTTTATATATATTTTTAAGCATATACTGTTTTAATCACTGTAGCTAGCTAGTGTAGTTCGTATTTTAGTAGTATCCGTAAGAGCAAGGTGAAATAAAACATCTAGTGAGTAGTGGATCCAGATCTGTCGGTTGTAACTAGCTTAACGTTCGCTGCTAACGTTAACTGGTCTATCGCTCAAGCTAAGGAGCTTGCTAGCAAAGTGATACGAGTATCGGCAAAACAAGCAACGATCAAAGTGAGTTTACCAATAATCGCCTATTGGACTTGTTTGAGACAATGTTGACTGTTTTTAGTTAGATATTTCATAACTAGCTACGTTGGCGAATAATTTTCAGGCTCGATAGGACGCCAGCCTTAACTTCAGTTTACAGGCTCCTATTGCTTTTCGCACAGTCACAGCCTACTTAGTTAATTAGCTAGTAAACGTAGTTAGCTAGCTTTCGTAGTTGTCCCGTCTCTCGTTGGCATTCCGAAGCAGTGAAGTCGACTCATTTGCTACATTTGTTTTATGAACTGGACGTGTATATTGTGCCTTTCGGGAAAATCCGTGATATGTTTATTTCGAGCCCGTGGCGTGGCCCTTTCGCGTATTTTCTTCAAATTATTTATCCAACATTAACGTTAGTTGGTAAATGAAAGGATACTAGCTAATTGCATACCATAACTAGTCAAACGCAAGCTAGCTGTCTACTAACTAAGCTGACCATTTTGCCAGCTAAATATAATGGATTATTTTGAAACTAGTTAGTAACGTTTACCCACGACCTTGAATGGTTATGCACAAATGGAATGACCAACACTGGTATATTTCCTTCTCCTGGCTCTTGAAATTGTTTTTCTAACCAATTTGGTTTTTCAAACCAACCACTACCCCACCCTCCCTACCCCTTTCTTTCCCTCTCATATGTTGCTGGTTCCAAGGAGTTCCAGTGAAGTCAAAATGAGTGCTCCCTCCTCCCAAAAAGTTGTGCTGAAAAGCACCACCAAGCAGTCCCTGAATGAGCGGTGAGACGCGCTACGCACCCTGACAGCACTAAGCGAGGCGAAGGTCGAAAAAGTGGTACAGACGGCCCTAGTGGGCTCTACTACGGAAGGCCACTGTTGGGGACCAGACATGGACGCTAGGCTGCCCGGGGCAGACGTGTGCGCTGCTCACTCAAAATGCATGCCATATTCACAGTTTGCTGACATTAGAAGTTTGGAGTGCCTTTTGTGTGAGCAGCGCACACTTAGACCCAACGAGAGAGGGTAACAGTGATGCTTGGTAAGGCGATGGCCGAGAATGGGCACAGGCCGCACTCCTGATATGCCCCGGCACTCCTCTCTGTGTGTCACACATTGGTGCAGTCCCAAAATATACTGTACATATGGGAGAGGAGACACCAAACCAACGAAAAGGGAAGGGTTCACCCTCCCGCTCCTCTCCCACCCTCTCTCTACACACACACAACTCTCTCTCAACTAAATTACTGTTTAGCCATTTTGTGTCCTTTTCCTCTTCTTTGCTACCACTTTCATTTTCAGTTCTCTGTGCTCTGAAGTCTTTCTGTGAGACTAGGTGCCCAGTCCTAGCCCGGACGTGACCACCCCCCCTTTCCTTGCTCTTCTCTCCCCCCTTTCCTCCTATTCTCATATGTGTGGTGTGAGCACAAGGCACGGTCCGGGCTGTAAGTGGCTGGGTTGCCACATACCCCTCCAGTCCTGGGCCTCCAACCTCTGCCAGGCCTTTTTCGCGGGCTGATGCCATCAAAACAGGGTGGCGTGGAGGCCTGTAAGTGGCAATCACTCTCCTCTCTTGTCATCTACTTTCCTTTTTCTCTGTTTTCTCTTCTGCCTTTCTCATTCTTGTCTTTCAATCTGTCCCATCTGTTCCAGTGTTTCTTCTGCTTTTTCTATCTTTCCACTTTTGTTTTATTTTACCCTAAAATGTGCTGAATTGCTTCCAGAAAGCATTTTGGGTTGTCAAATACTTAACAATGAGAGAGAGCGAAACAAAGAGAGTGAGGTGCCAACAAGCGGGGCATTCATAACACACGCCACAGCTCCTGTGGCCGTGTCCATGGTATGAGAAATGACTTGATTTGGAACCATCCCTCCCCCTCCGTATCCTCTCTCTCTCTCCCTCCTTTACCCCTTCTCTGTCCCGCTCCCCCTCCCCTCCAAAGCTTCACTACCATGCTGAAGAACAAGGCGCCGACAGCGGTGAGTGTGCGAGCCACCATGCAGCAGCAACACATGGCCAGTGCCCGCAACCGCCGCCTCGCCCAGCAAATGGAGAACAGGCCCTCTGTGCAGGCTGCTCTGCACCACAAGCAGGTGAGACCAGGTGATCCAGCTCAATTAGTCTTTCTGCAATTCCTCACCTTCTCAACAGTATTGGAGGAGACGGTCCAAGTCCCTTCTCTCGGGCCTTCTTCTCCAGTGCATTTTGAGGAGGAATCGGGGAAAGATGAATTGAGAGCGCCAAATGGGGAGATATCTGAAGCACGGTAAACAGGTGAGATTGCGAGGGGAATGGCACACCGGAAACAGGCCATGTTCTACAAATGTGTAAGAAGGAGATGGGGTACAGGAAAAAGGCTACACTTAATCAATAGATATTAGGAAATGCTTGACGCAGACCTAGAGTGCACCATAGAGCAAAGGTTAATATACAGATCACATAAATGGCTGAGTGTTTGGGTCAAGCACTGAAGTGACAACTTGACAAATGCAGCACAAGAGTTCAACACCTCCCTATCCCTGCCACTTGGTATCAACCTTCCACCTAACCCTCCCAGAGCCTGAAGCAGCGCCTGGGGAAGAGCAACATCCAGGCCAGGCTGGGCCGGCCCATCGGGGCCTTGATGCGGGGGGGTGCTGGCGGCCGGGGATTCGCTGTTGGAGGGATGCGGGGGATGACGAGAGGAGGCCTGCGAGGCCGCGGCAGAGGAGCTCTGAGGGGCGCTATGGCTCTGAGAGGTGAGCATTTGGTACCACACAGCAAAACCTACTGCTACAATGTTAGAACTGAAAACGTTGGCTTCATAAATTGTTGAAAGACATTTGACGAGACATTTCATGATTTCTCTGAAATGTTCTACTCTGGGACTGGAATATACTTTCCACAGTGATGTCCAGGCTTTTCAGTATGACTCGTACTTTTTTGCACGGGGGAAAGGCAAACTTTATTATTTTAAGGGGTGACATGATCTCATCTAAACTAGCTTGAGCAAATATACCCTGCTGAATTGAATGGAATAGTCCAGGTGGATCTGTCATAGTATTTATTTGTTTCTTCTTTATTTAACTAGGCAAGTCAGTTAAGAACAAATTCTTATTTTTATTGGGTTAACTGCCTGTTCAGGGGTAGAATGACAGATTTGTACCTTGTCAGCTCGGGGGTTTGAACTTGAAACCTTCCAGTTACTAGTCCAATGCTCTAACCACTAGGCTACCCTGCTTCGCCCCCTGGTTTACTATCCATCCCCTCAACCTGAGGGAATGTGGTTGTCAATCATCGTGACTCCACCATCCATAAACCCCCTGCTGTCCTGGTTGGTCCGGCATCTGTTGTACTACTGAGCATGTGGTGACAAATCTAACAGCTGCACTGCCCCTGCTTATCCACAGTCACCCCACACCCACTTCTACACACTCCCGGTGGAGGGGAGTGGGGATTTTGGACTCCATTTAGACAACAACAAAATGACAGTAATACTTCAAGTGAAATTCATTTAAATTACGTCCCGGTTTAGAATGTAATGGTGCAGATACAAGATGTGCACCGTGGTCACATATATGTTGCATATAATGCATAACTGTGGCATTCCAGGTTTTAAAAAAGAAAAAAAATGTTGGTCATAGCATTTGAAGTGATATTAGTGCACTTTCACTGTAGAACAAATTGTTATTCAGTCAGAATACCCCATGCCTAGTTAGAACAGAAGTGACTTGAGAATACATGGGCAAGGCACCCAACAAACACCTCTAACCTGTCTGTCATGGCGTAAAACAAGTTGGAGTATAAATGACATGCGTAACATGTTTTACCCGTCCATAGAATTTGAATACTTAAGCTGCTTTAGTTAAGTTGGTGGCTGAGATGTGGGTCAATGATGGGCATATAAAAAGTTTGTGTTCACTTGACAACTTTGTTCTTAAACTGAAACGTGGTAAACTAAGTCACTAGTTAACTCTTCCTTTGTTGTGTCCTGATAGGGAATCGCCTTTCCCCAGGCATAGGCCAGATGCGTGGCAGAGGGGGTCCAGGCCGTGTGGCCCTCCGTAGGGGGATGCGTCAAAGAGGGGCTGCTGGTCGTGGAGGTGCCTTTGGCAGAGGAGCTGGAAGAGGAGTGGGAGCCAGGGGTAAGGAACTGGGTTCGGATTCATTTCATCTGTAAATTGACACATCACAGTCTACCTCAAGATTCTTGTTTACATGAACACTTATACAGCAAACATTTTGTTAACGCATTGTGATTCCATCTTAAAAAATGTTTTGGGGGTGTGTTGACCACCATCTTTCCCTCCAGGACGAGGTGGTCTGCGTGGGCGTGGTGGCTTCGCTGGCAGGGGTGGTGGCCGCGGTCGCGGGGGTGGAAGAGGAGGCCGCGGCAGGGGAGGTGGCCCAGGAATGACCCGCGAGCAGCTGGACAACCAGCTTGATGCCTATATGTCCAAGACCAAGGGCAACCTGGACGCTGAGCTGGACGCGTACATGGCCCAGGCTGACCCAGAGGGCATGGAGTGAACCAGGACCTCCACCGCGAGAGTAGGGACTCCTTCAACAGGCCCACACTGAGACAGTGCTGATAACATGAAAGACGCAGAGAGAAGCTTGTATAGTACTATTACACCAAACGAATGTAATGATAAACGCACTTACGTAAACTCTGTGCACTGTTTCACATTACATGGCAAAAATTTGTGATGTGATCACAACCTCTGCTTGAATATACAACTCACATTCACTGACGCACATGCATACAAACACACTTGTTCTAAAATTGTGGGCCTATGAAGAGAACTGTTTGAAATTGAACTTTTTCCTGAATGTGGACTTGACCATTCTATCAGTATCAGTACAAAGTAGACTCGCACCGGCACAGTTTGAAACCTTTTTCCTGTGTGTGCATGAAGAATGCAAAGATCTTTTAAACTTGAATGGACGACACTGACCGGAGTAGACTTAAAGAACCAACATCATCAACGCTCCTGAAATGCCTGCTTTTTGGACCAGAATCTCTTGGCAGAATCTGTTTTGAAGCTGAATTGGGACTATTACCGGACTTTGCGTCTATGTCCATATGGTTAAAAGTGCTTTAGCTCCATCATGTCTAACTAGCATCCACTTCTTATATTTCGTAAACCTATTTTTTACTGCCATGTTTTTATGTTAGGATTTGTATTTAGTATTGGATGCTCCTTTTACTGTGTTAGCAGAAGTGTACAAGGACATGACTCTCGAGTAGAAAAATCTAATGAAAATTACAAGGGGAATTCTCAAAAAAAATCTTGTATTTTTATTCTATTTAATGCCACCAACTTAAGCTTTGCTTCTGGAGAATTTAAATATGTTGCTGTCTTTGGTTGAAACTCCCCTAACAGCATTTTATGGATGCTTGTCATACCAAATAAGCAACTACACGAGATGCTAAATATTTCAATCCAAGTTGCAAAGGTGTGCGAGTGGTCTCTCTTCCCCCCCCCCCCCCCCCTCCGGTGTCAATTGTAAGAATTTTGAGATGGTCTATAAAAAAAACGGGTTGTTGTACACCACTCATAAAGTGAATGAAAATGTTTTCAGATTGTGTCCATCTGGATGAAACTAAACTCCAAATGCTATGTAATTCCCTCTCCTTCCAACTGGTTATTGTCATAGAATAGAGAATAAACGTTCATCTTCTTTTAACATAGTAGTTGTTTGGGTGTTGGTTCCATCACACGTTCTCTCAAGACACTTGGTTAAATCACCATACACTCACTGGCCAGCTTTTTAGGTACACCATCCCTTACCCGAAAATGGATTGCTATATAAAGCAGACGGGGATCGAGTTACTGTTCGTCTGAATGTTAGAATGGGGAAAAATTAGTGACCTAAGCAACTTTGAACGTGGTATGATTGTCAGTGCCAGATCCAATATTTCCTTAACAGCCGGCCTCCTGGGCTTCTCACGCACGGCAGTGTCGAGGGATTGCAGAGAATGGTGCAACAAACAAAACATCCAGTCAGCGGCAGTCATGTGGGGGTGAAAAAAAGCTTGTAGATGAGGTCAGAGTATGGCAAGCTAATGGGGGCCACAAACAGACAAATAACGGAGCGGTACAACAGTGTGAACCCTGACCTCAACCCCTTCGAAAACCTTTGGGATGAATTGGAATTCCGACTGCGAGCCAGGCCTAATCGCCCAACATCAGTGCCCGACCTCACTAATGCTCTTGTGGCTGAATGAAGCAAGTCCCGCAGCAATGTTCCAACATCTAGTGGAAAGCCTAAGTACAAGATAATTCTACTTCTGATCTTATATTTTAACAATACCATAAGTTCCGCTGTAGCAATTGTAATTATTCTATAGTACAACATTGCATTGTAGTTGAGATTAGTGATTTTTTTTCTTGAACACAGTCCTTGTTATTAAAATGTCTCAACTCATAGCTTTATCACACCGCAATTAATATGTAACGGTTAATACATAATTTGAATAATTACAGGGTTACTACCCAAACAACACTATAAATTATGTTTGTTGAAAGCCTAATGGTCTACTTATTGGTAGATCTTGTCGATAAAAGTGCATGTCCGTGATTTTTGAATAGTCAAAAATATCCACGCATTTCAATATATTCTCCCCTATGTATTTATTTGGACAGTGAATCTAAAACCTTTAATTTGTTTATACTCCAGCATAGTCCCCCCATTTGAATGTGTCATAAGTATTTGTACAAATTATAGTGTAGTAAATTTAGTAAAAAGTTTAGCATTTGGTCCCATATGCCTATTTACTAAATGTAACACAATAAGTGAATTTGTCCAAATAATTATGACACTTTCAAATAGGGGGACTAGATACATAAAGTGCTTTCATTTCTAAAACTACAACATATGTATGAAAATACTCTAAAACAAAACCTTTCAATCTTTGATCACAAATCCAGGTTTTCTGTCCAAATAAATAGGCAGGGGAGTGTATGAGTTTGACATAGGGGGCATTGGGGTCGCCTTTTTCTTTTTTAGAACAATGAGGGTAGAAGTATGTACTTACTGGCCCTCCAACACCACTTCCAGCAGCATCTGGTCTTCCAGCCAAGGGTTGACTTCATCAAAAGAGGACAATTTCATACATTTGCAATGAAGTTGGATTATTGCGTAGCTGTAATTAGTAGGCAAATTGCTTCGTATTTGAGTAACCTAGTTGATAAATTTCACTTCAATGTGAAAGAATGCAAATGAAAACTCATTATTGCCATTTTGATTGTGACTTGTCAATTAACCTGTCATACTTTTTGTAAAATGGTTTTAGTGTCTATGTATTTGAACATCAATCTAAATAAAGAGAATAAGCAAAACATATGGTCAAAAGCCCAGGTGAGGATGGTTGCTATCCATCGACCTCTAGGTTATGGGCCCACCAGTTCCGTTGCGCCACTCTGCCCCAGTCGGCGTTAAGAATATCCTGGATATTTATTCAGTCTTTCTGATGGCAGTCTACACGTTGACATTGTGCCTTTGTAGCCAGCAACAATGAGTTCCATTTTGGGTCCTGACTTCCGTCCGTAGCAGTACTCCATCCAGGGTTGCCATGTCCGCAGTTTTCTTAAATTTGGGCCACTTTGAAAACGAAGTCGCGGGTGAAAATGTAGACTTGGTCGCGGGTAGCATGTTTTTATATATTTCGTTGTGACCTGCAGCTGCTGACTATTAAGCAGTGAGCTGGCTGTTACTGAGTGGGTGAATGGTGGGGAGAGGGGCGGAAGGTGTGTGTGTATTGAGATAGCATTGCAACTTCGTGACAACTTTTTTTTTACCAGTTGTAGGTAGGCTATTTAGATTGTCATCATGAAGACACCTACACTACAGGTCAAAAGTTTTAGATCACCTACTTATTCAAGGGTTTTTCTTTATTTTTACTAGTTTCTTCATCATATAATAATAGTGAAGATATCAAAACTATGAAAAAACACATGGAATAGTAACCAAAAAAAGTGTTAAACAAATTAAAAATATACACTGCTCAAAAAAATAAAGGGAACACTAAAATAACACATCCTAGATCTGAATGAATGAAATATTCTTATTAAATCATTTTTTATGTACATAGTTGAATGTGCTGACAACAAAATCATACAAAAATTATCAATGGAAATCAAATGTATCAACCCATGGAGGTCTGGATTTGGAGTCACACTCAAAATTAAAGTGGAAAACCACACTACAGGCTGATCCAACTTTGATGTAATGTCCTTAAAACAAGTCAAACTGAGGCTCAGTAGTGTGTGTGGCCTCCACGTGCCTGTATGACCTCCCTACAACGAGAGCACTGGGCATGCTCCTGATGAGGTGGCGGATGGTCTCCTGAGGGATCTCCTCCCAGACCTGGACTAAAGCATCCGCCAACTCCTGGACAGTCTGACTGACCCACCGCCAAACCGGTCATGCTGGAGGATGTTGCAGGCAGCAGAACGTTCTCCACGGCGTCTCCAGACTCTGTCACGTCTGACACGTGCTCAGTGTGAACCTGCTTTCATCTGTGAAGAGCACAGGGCACCAGTGGCGAATTTGCCAATCTTGGTGTTCTCTGGCAAATGCCAAACGTCCAGCACGGTGTTGGGCTGTAAGCACAACCCCCACCTGTGGACGTCGGGCCCTCATACCACCCTCATGGAGTCTGTTTCTGACCATTTGAGCAGACACATGCACATTTGTGGCCTGCTGGAGGTCATTTTGCAGGGCTCTGGCAGTGCTCCTCCTCCTCCTCCTTGCACAAAGGCGGAGGTAGCGGTCCTGCTGCTGGGTTGTTGCCCTCCTACGGCCTCCTCCACGTCTCCTGATGTACTGGCCTGTCTCCTGGTAGCGCCTCCATGCTCTGGACACTACGCTGACAGACACAGCAAACCTTTTTGCCACAGCTCGCATTGATGTGCCATCCTGGATGAGCTGCACTACCTGAGCCACTTGTGTAGGTTGTAGACTCCGTCTCATGCTACCACTAGAGTGAAAGCACCGCCAGCATTCAAAAGTGACCAAAACATCAGCCAGGAAGCATAGGAACTGAGAAGTGGTCTGTGGTCACCACCTGCAGAACCACTCCTTTATTGGGGGTGTCTTGCTAATTGCCTATAATTTCCACCTGTTGTCGATTCCATTTGCACAACAGCATGTGAAATTTATTGTCAATCAGTGTTGCTTCCTAAGTGGACAGTTTGATTTCACAGAAGTGTGATTGACAATTAGCAAGTTAGATTGTGTTGTTTAAGTGTTCCCCTTTATTTTTTTGAGCAGTGTATATATATTTGAGATTCTTCTAAGTTGCCACCCTTTGCCTTGATGACAGCTTTGCACACTGGCATACTCTCAACCAGCTTCACCTGGAATGCTTTTCCAACAATCTTGAAGGAGTTCCCACACATGCTTGTTGGCTGCTTTTCCTGCAACAAAACTAGCCTTCTTTAGACTAGATGAGTATCAGAGCATCAGCATTTGTGGGTTCGATTACAGGTTAAAAATGGCCAGAAACAAAGAACTTTATTCTGAAACTCATCCGTCTATTCTTGTTCTGAGAAATGAAGGCTATTCCATGCGAGGAATTGCCAAGAAACTGAAGATCTCGTCCAACACTGTGTACTACTGCCTTCACAGAACAGCGCAAACTGGCCCTAACCAGAATAGAAAGAGGAGTGGGAGGCCCCAGTGCACAACTGAGCAAGAAGACAAGTACATTAGTGTCTAGTTTGAGAAACAGACGCCTCAGAAGTCCTCAACTGGCAGCTTCATTAAATAGTACCCACAAAACACCAGTCTCAATGTCAACAGTGATGAGGCAACTCCGGGGTGCTGGCCTTCTAGGCAGGGTTGCAAAGAAAAAGCCATATCTCAGACTGGCCAATACAAATAAAATATAGTCAAAAGAACACAGACACTGGATAGAGGAACTTTGTCTAGAAGGCCAGCATCCCGCCTCTTCACTGTTGAGATTGGCTGTATACCACACCTCCTTTGAGTTATTGCTTAATTATAGCAGCCAAAACAAGTTAAATCGACATCCATTGATGGAAAATTATCAGGGGTGTTAAGAAAGGCAAATGATATTTTCTCTTGTGACATATTTTTAAACTCGCAAGAATTTGTATTTTGATGGAAAACCGAATATAGCTTCTTAGCCTGTATCAAAACAAGTTACGTCGATATTCCATCTTAATTCGTTCGATAACGTTATGAGGAGGATACATGTGTCCTTTCTTTCTGCGAACTTTTTTGTGGTGGCTAGTTTTCAGGCCTTATGTACTGGTATCGGGTAATTGGGGTATAATTTTTTATCTAGACCTGGCAACCCTGACTCCATTAGTAGTCTGCCTGACCGGCATTGGATGCTGGTGATTTTTCTGTGAACATCTACATTAAAACATCAAAACGTCTTACGCGATGAGGTAGTTTAATACATCTGATAAAACCACAATGTTAGATTATATTTATACAGTATCCAACCGTAAAAGATGTGTAGACAGGTGGAATTTAAAGGGGTGGTTTAGGGGAGGTTGTATTAGCTAGCAACGTGTAGCGTGCTAACGTTAGCCCAGCTAGCCTTTCTTTCTTCACATCTAGCCGTCTTTGTTAACCAGGTGGCCTGTAGCATAGTTTTACTGATAGGTAGCTAACTAGTTAGTTACCTATCTACAAAGCTATCCATCAAATATCATTGTTAATGTATGATTATGTAGCTAGCTAGATGTGCATTGTTATGTCTTGGTAAAATGAATGAATGAACAGTCAGTAGCTAGCCCCGTTAGCCATGCTATGGAAGTAGCTAGCTAGTTAGCTGCTGCTGCCTCTTCAGCAAATGAGTTAATGTGGTAATTGCTATCACCCAACTAACTACTGTATTGATAATGTAACCAATTCCAGAGGCGATAGGGGCAGGGGCCGGGGTGGCCGGTTCGGGTCACGCGGTGGACTGGTGCAAGGGTGAGTAGCTAGTCAGCCAGTTGCTAGAATAATAATATTGGTTTACCACTTCAAATTGAGCATGCCTGCTTTTAGTTTTGTGTGATGCCATAATAGTTGATTTACTATGCCCACAACTGTAACGTTAATCAGTCCAATTTATGATTTAGGCCAATGAGATGTAAGGTTCATGTGGTAACTTTGCTATCTAAAATTCATAGAAGAATGTCAAATCAAATGTTATTGGTCGCATACTGCCAACAGTACAGTAATATCCAACAAATTACACAACATATACACACATCTAAGTAGGAATTAATATTAAGTGACTAAGAATGCCGTAGAATAGTATAGAATACAGTATATACATATGAGATGAGTAATGCAAGATATGTAAACCTTATTTAAGTGACTAGTGTGCCATTCCTTAAAGTGGGCAGTGATTTCTAGTCTAATCATATAGGCAGCAGCCTCTAATGTGCTAGTGATGGCTGTTTAACAGTCTGATGGCCTTGTGATAGAAGCTGTTTTTCAGTCTCTCGGCTCCAGCTTTGATGCACCTGTACTGACCTCCCCTTCTGGATGATAAGCGGGGTGAACAGGCAGTGGCTCAGGTGGTTGATGTCCTTGATGATCCTTTTGGCCTTCCTGTGACATCGGGTGCTGTAGGTGTCCTGGAGGGTGGGTAGTTTGCCCCCGGTAATGCGTTGGGCAGACCGTACCACCCTCTGGAGAGCCTTGCGGTTGCGGGCGGTGCAGTTGCCGTACCAGGCGGTGATATAGCCCGACCGGATGCTTTCAATTGTGCATCTGTAAAAGTTTGAGGGTTTTAGGTGACAAGCCAAATTTCTTTAGCATCCTGAGGTTGAAGAGGCTCTGTTACGCCTTCCTCACCATGCTGTCTGTGTGGGTGGTCCATTTCAGTTTGTCAGTAATGTGTACGCCAAGAAACTTGAAGCTTTCCACCTTCTCCGCGGCGGCCCCGTTGATGTAGATTTGAGGGTGCACTCTCTCCTGTTTCCACAATCCTCTCCTTTTGTTTTGTTGACGTTGAGTGAGAGGTTGTTTTCCAGGCACCACACTCCTAGAGCCCTCACCACGTCTGTATCTGTATCTGAATGTCTGGTGCAATATAAGATGCGTCAATGTTTATTGGCACCTTGTTTCAGGTATCGGCCATTTGTCCCCCACATTCCCTTTGACTTCTATGTGGTGAGTATTTGCCACTTTATATCAAGCATCCTTCCCGTATACATGAGCTCTTGCACCAATGGTTATTTTGAAGAGAGCATATCAGTGGTGCAGCATGTAGCTCACTTTCATTGAAATCAACAATTTCTCATTGTCTCATTCTCCTGAGTCAGACTGTACAGGCAGACTGTAATCGATGGAGATCAGCTCACCTACTCATACAGAATGGTCTAATGCTCTAGTCAAAACGACACGGATCTTGTCAAAGTAATACAGTAGCGCAGATAAGGATGTCGAGTGGACAGTGCTAAGCTGTCTCTCTGGTTCCCCCAGTGTGAGATGGCCTTCCCCAGAGTGAAGGCAGCAGCGGATGAGACTGCCTTCAGCGAGTGTCTGCTGAAGAGGAACCAGGACCTCAGCCCCACACCCGCAGAGCAGGTGGAGAACACGTACACAGACCTCTCTCTCTCAAACATTCAACGCACTACTCTCACTCGGTCGTCCTCACTCAAACCACACTTGCTGGATAATTTAACTCAAGCTGTTGTATGCACACATCAGCATATTCCTTTAGGTTATGTGTTAAACAACACACTCCTACGCTATGCTTATTTCCATTGACTAAATGCAAACTCTCTGCTCCCCCTTTCAGTCCTCTATCTTGTCCCTGGTCACCAAGATCAACAACGTCATCGACAACCTCATCGTCGCCCCCGGCAACTTTGAAGTGGTGAGTTCCAGACCTTAGTGGAGAATGACGTGCCGAAATGTATCTGTATCTTGGATAACATATTTAACCATGTACAATAACAATGGGAATTTCTTTCTCCTCTCATTCCAGCAAATTGAAGAGGTACGTCAGGTGGGCTCATACAAGAAAGGCACCATGACAACGGGACACAATGTCGCTGACCTGGTGGTCATCCTCAAGATCTTGCCCACGCGTGAGTTCTGTGTGTGTGCCAACAAAGCAAAGCCCATTTGATACATTATTTGATTGGTCTTCAAATGTCAACGATCTTGATTGCTGCACAGCATTTTGCAATATTGCTGGGTTATAATACATCTACATTTGAGTCATTTAGCAGAAGCTCTTATCCAGAGCAACTTACAGGAGCAATTAGGGTTAAGTGCCTTGCTCAAGGGGACATGGACAGGTTTTTTCTTTTTTTACCTTGTCAGCTTGGGTATTCGAACAAGCAACTTTTCGGTTACTAGCCTAACACCGCTAGGCTACCTGCCGCCCAAATATAAGTCATTCCTCATCATGGGCTGTATTTCCCATAGCAGCCATTTTGAAATTGTCTCCATTGGTTGTACTGAACCCCCATAATGAAAGTTGTCTCTCTTGCAGTGGAGGCTGTCGCGGCTCTCGGCAACAAAGTGGTGGAGACCCTTCGCACACAAGACCCTGCTGAAGGTGACCGATATTACACAGCTGCGTTTGTTTTCATGTAGCCACATTGCATCACTGAAGTTCGATTTAGCTTTCAATAGCATAAATTCTGCTCCTATTTACCTTTGTTGATAGGTCGTGCCATGATGTTTTAGCGACGAATTCATTCAAAAGTGTAAATACAAGGATAATGTAGGCATGCTGGGTAATAGGATACAGGGTATTCTACAGCTTCAGTGGTTATGATGTAATGTTGCCAACTGACTCCCTCTTTGTCCTAGTTCTCTCCATGCTGACGAATGAGACAGGTTTTGAGATAAGCTCTGCCGATGCAACAGTGAAAATCCTCATCACCACTGTTCCCCCCAACCTGCGCAAGCTGGACCCCGAACTGCACTGTACGTACATTCAGACGCACACACACACACGCAGTACAATGTGATAGAATGTAAACATGAGCTGCCCTCATAACTACACTCAGAGCTACATAAAAAGAAGTCAAAACACTCCGGTAGATACACTGTGATTGGTACAAAGCTCTCTGTCGTGCATGCCATAAGCATTCATTGTAGACTGGAGGCAGCTTGTGTTTGCGTTTTTTAACGTAGATGTATTATCTGTTTTCAGCTAGACAATGGTGCTGTAAGTGGTCATCATGGTGTCGGTGACATGGTCTCTTTCTCCCCAGTGGACATCAAGGTGCTGCAGAGTGCTCTGGCCGCCATCCGCCATGCCCGCTGGTTTGAGGAGAACGCCTCCCAATCTACGTAAGGCACCATTTTTAAAAGGTCTTTTACCTCTCAGCCCATTAAGCCTCTCAAACCGATGTCTCCTCAGTATGTGTCTCAAATGATGTAATAGGTCCTCGGTCTCCTTTTTTTCTTGAACCTTTCACATCCTCAATATTTCTCACAAGTAAAGGAGGAATAAAGGGAGACTTTTTATCCTAAATGTTTCAGCCATAATGACCTTTTGTCCCTTTTATTATCCTGTGTGCATTGTAAATGCCAATACAGCAAAACGCTGACGAACTTATCTTCTTTAAAGTGTTCAACTCGTGTCCTGGTTATTGTTGTTATTTAGGGTGAAAGTGCTGATTCGCCTGCTGAAGGATCTGAGGGTGCGTTTCCCCGGGTTCGAACCTCTCACCCCCTGGATCCTGGATCTACTGGTGAGTCCATTGCACTGACCATAGTTCTACTGGATGTACAGGTTCGGCCACTACATCCCCCATTCTCACGACTCAACACTTAACATGTGATTGTAGTTAGCCCACTGCATTCATCATAGTTATGCTAATGTTAAGTTCTACTGGTGGGGACACCAGACCTACCATTAGCACAACTACTGGTAAACCATTAGAATGTAATACTGGTGATGCACAATAATGGATGATTTAGCAATTTGTTGCGAATTACCACACACCGAGCAAGTCACCTGGCTAATATGTTATGTTTTTTGTGATTCTCTGTCTTTGCTATTCTATTGTCCCTAACTGAAAGCTTGTATCGTATCACTGCATAACTAAAGGAGGAATGAATAAGGAATTAAGTGTTTCTGCTCAGGGTCATTCTGCGGTCATGAACAACCCCTCCAGACAGCCCTTGTCACTCAATGTGGCTTACAGGTGAGTCTTCTCATTCCCTCAGTCAGTTGTTTTTCAACTGTAGGTGTCTTTTGTTGACTGTCTCATTTCCAAAACATGACTTTGTGATACTTTCTGGCGGTGCCTTCATTATTTTTTGTTGTTAATGTTGCTCTTTTCAGACGCTGCCTACAGATGTTGGCCGCCGGGCTTTTCCTGCCAGGCTCAGTGGGCATCACTGACCCCTGTGAGAGTGGAAACTTCCGGGTGCACACCGTTATGACCCTCGAGCAGCAGGTAATATCTTCGCTTTAGCTGCCTTCATGGTACAGGTGTGGGGAACCTTGGTCCTGGTGACAGGGTTTGCTCCAGCCCAGCACTAAATCACCCATGATCATATGTGTTTGGTTAGGATTACTGTCAGATGATTCACATAGGTATATCAGTTGAAAGTGTGTCTGTTTTTTGTAGGACATGGTTTGTTTCACTGCTCAGACGTTGGTCAGGGTCCTCTCTCATGGAGGGTACAGGAAGATCCTGGGCCTGGAGGGTGATGCCAGCTGTGAGTACCTCATCTCTCGCTCTCACTCACACCATTTTTCTCAAAGTAAACATTAAACAAATATACCTCACCCCCCCAGACCTGGCTTCGGAAATGTCCACATGGGACGGCGTGATCGTCACACCCTCTGAGAAGGCCTACGAGAAGCCGCCAGAGAGGAAGGAAGAGGAGGATGAGGCGCTGGAGGAAGGAGGAGATGTCGAGGATGAAAGCATGGAGACACAGGAGTGAGGAAGAACCTGGAAAGTGATGCGCCACCAGTGAGCTGCCAGGTACCAGTAGCCAGTCAGAAAACCAGGCTCATTACCAGGCTAGCTGCCTAGCTTATTGTTACATTTCCAACAGTAGCTTAGTTAGCACATTAATGTAACGTTCTATAAATTAGCCTAGTTGCTAGTAGCAAATCCCATTACCGTAATTGCTGGACTATAAGCCGCTACTTTATTCCCACGCTTTGAACCTCGCGGTTTATACAATGACGCGGCTAATTTATGGATTTTTCCCGCTTTCACAAGATTCATGCCGCCAAAAAACTGAGCACCGTCACATAATGTGACGTAAAATCGAGCGCGCTCAAACTTCCCATCATTCTGATTACGGTAGTAATTTTGTCACCCTCATCATGGCAAAGACACGGAGAAATGCATATGATGCAGCTTTCAAGTTGAAGGCGATCGATCTGGCTGTTGGAAAAGGAAAGAGAGCTGCTGCACGGGAGCTTGGCCTTAATGAGTCGATGATAAGACGTTGGAAACAGCAGCGTGAGGAACTGACTCAGTGCAAAAAGACAACAAAGGCTTTCAGAGGGAAGAAAAGCAGATGGCCCAAAGTATTTGCAGCCACTCGACATCAGTGTAAATCGTACATTTAAGGTGGCGCTCCTTGTTCAGTGGGAGTCTTGGATGATAAGTGGGGAGAAATCCTTCACTAAAACGGGCTGCATGCGAAGAGCAACTTATGGTCAAGTCTGCCAGTGGGTCCTGACAGCGTGGAGCATTGTCAAAAAATCCACTATCATCAACGGGTTTCGAAAGGCTGGACTGCTGCGTGTTGAAGGGGCAGCATGAGCTCAGCGGGGTATTTGCCTCCGGATGAAAGTGACGAGAGCGACAATGAAAACGATCCAACATCGGATGAAACAATTCTGAGGCTATTCATCTCCGACACCGAAGGAGATGACTTCAGTGGTTTCAGTGCACAGGAGGAGGAAGATAGTGACCAAGTTCATTTGTTTCAATGTACCGGTAGGCACCTGCGGCTTATAGACATGTGCGGCGTATTTACGTACAAAATACATATTTTTTAAATAATTCAGTGGGTGCGGTTTATATTCAGGTGCGCTTAATAGTCCAGCAATTACGGTAATGTATTTAAGAGTTTAAAAAATCAACATAATTTTTTTTGTTTATTGAGATAAATCACTGTAATGCCAAGTCATAACAAAGTAAGCTATGTAGCTGCCACACATTAACAACTCACCAGCCAGAGACTAGCCGGCGATAATAGTGCACGGAGCCATCTACTGTATCACTGTTACAGGCGAGAATTCTGCGAAATCAATACGAGTATAATACGAGAGGGTTTACGAAGGACATTATTTTGTCTTTGAGAACCACCCGAAGTTCGACTTGATTCTAACCCTGTGCGCAGTGATGGTGGGGCCAGATATTTTCTTGGGGAAGAAAAAAAAATGGTCAATGATCAATTGGTTAATGGAAGACGGGCAGCACCATTAGCGTCTCAAGTGACGGGGAGTAACAAATGTTGTTAGTGGTGGGATCCAATTCACTCTTTTACCCGTACAATGTGATCTGAGGCTTAACAACTTTTTATTTCCTCCCCCCTCTTGTCGCCATCTAGAGGATCCTGTGCCACATCTTTTTAAATGAACGTTTACCCCTGACCCTTTGAGACCCTTCACTCGCCCCTTTGTCCTTCAATGAAGTTCATGTCCACTAATGAATTGACTGCAACGACCTGGACCAAAGTTCTCCCACTGGACGGAGAGACTCGCATAGACTGTTACTGGTCCCTCAACGCCATCAACAAAAATGAAATTCACGGCCTTTCCAGAAAGGGACGGGTGTTGCTATCTATTTGTATTCCGTGTCTTTGTCTGGTTTTTACTTTGTAGCAGCAGCGATGACTAAATTAAACAGCTTTTTTTTTTTTTATTAAAAAATGTAATGCCTCTTTACATAAATACAGTAATGCATCCTTTTTAAATTATTTTTTTCAAATGTGTGCCTGGCTGGATAGAAAATGTAGGCCCCATGCTTGTGAAAAGACATACTTCATTTTCAGAGGTTAGATCTGTTCATGTATTTACTTCCACAGATCATTTCCAGTCTAGGTACCCTAAATTTGACAAACCTTTTTTAGTATTTAATTTATTGGACCACAGTTAAACTTAAATGCTGTTTTGCAGTTCAGATTTGAGAGGTTACTGGTAAGAGGAGTATTTAATTCAAAACATAATTGCCAACAAAACAATCTGATCATAAGATGCCATGTAACTTGTGAAAAACTTTAACGTTCATACTTTTTATATCAAAACTCATAAACACGTCACTGAATAAGGATCATGATTTAATTGATGCAAGTGTTAGACAGCTTGGTATCAGTTATAGGTAGGCTTATTGTTTTTGGTTACCTTGCTAATAACCAAACGTCTCCAAATAATGCTCTTAAGTTGGCACTGGAAAATACCTGGATCTTTTGATTGGACTCAACATATCCTATTAAATTGCTTGAGTGGCTCTGTCACTAAACCCTCCCTCAACGTTCCATAATGGGGTGAAAATAGCAGCCATCTTGGTCAGGGAGAAATCCAAAACCAGTCTAATTGGAATTGAAAAGCAGTAGAGGCATAGGTAGTGTGTTTCCTGCTTTTACTTATGCAGGAAATCAAAGCAATGCATGTGATTTATCAGAAATTGTGTAATGGAGTCAACTGAAAATGTCATTTATCAATACAGTTTTATATGGGTTTTATACACACTTTCTGTATAAATAGTCTTTAAAATATATGTAAACAGACCATACATGTCTGATTTGTGTTTTCTTGGAAAGCTGTGAGTGCTATTATATGATACTATATCAGTACTTGTTGCATTTACAGCTTGTCCTGTCCTGTCATCAACTGATTTCAGCCGATGTATGGCTGTGGGTTGACTGCATTGTTTGAATGGAATGTTGGCATATTGGCAGTTAATTTGACACATTTAAGGAATCATTTGAATAATTCCTCCTAAAACTGTCTGGCTAGCAAGCTAACTCGCATGCAGTGCAGATAAGATATGTGTAAAACAATGAATGTGAATAATTTATCACAGGACTGGTAAACCATAGTTGACAAACTCCCTGACAAGGTTAATGTCCATTCTATTCATTCTAATTCTGTGTCATTTACATTTAAGTCATTTAGCAGACGCTCTTATCCAGAGCGACTTACAAATTGGTGCTTTCACCTTATGACATCCAGTGGAACAGCCACTTTACAATTTTTTTTTTTTTTTTTTTTTTTTTTACCTTTATTTTACTAGGCAAGTCAGTTAAGAACAAATTCTTATTTTCAATGACGGCCTAGGAACAGTGGGTTAACTGCCTGTTCAGGGGCAGAACGACAGATGTGTACCTTGTCAGCTCGGGGATTCGAACTTGCAACCTTTCGGTTACTAGTCCAACGCTCTAACCACTGGGCTACCCTGCCGCCCCAACATAGTGCATCTAGGTCTTTTAAGGGGGGGGGGGGGGTGAGAAGGATTACTTTATCCTATCCTAGGTATTCCTTAAAGAGGTGGGGTTTCAGGTGTCTCCGGAAGGTGGTGATTGACTCCGCTGTCCTGGCGTCGTGAGGGAGTTTGTTCCACCATTGGGGGGCCAGAGCAGCGGACAGTTTTGACTGGGCTGAGCGGGAACTGTACTTCCTCAGTGGTAGGGAGGCGAGCAGGCCAGAGGTGGATGAACGCAGTGCCCTTGTTTGGGTGTAGGGCCTGATCAGAGCCTGGAGGTACTGAGGTGCCGTTCCCCTCACAGCTCCGTAGGCAAGCACCATGGTCTTGTAGCGGATGCGAGCTTCAACTGGAAGCCAGTGGAGAGAGCGGAGGAGCGGGGTGACGTGAGAGAACTTGGGAAGGTTGAACACCAGACGGGCTGCGGCGTTCTGGATGAGTTGTAGGGGTTTAATGGCACAGGCAGGGAGCCCAGCCAACAGCGAGTTGCAGTAATCCAGACGGGAGATGACAAGTGCCTGGATTAGGACCTGCGCCGCTTCCTGTGTGAGGCAGGGTCGTACTCTGCGGATGTTGTAGAGCATGAACCTACAGGAACGGGCCACCGTCATCTTTTCTGTTCTTTAAAAAGAAAGTTGTAGCCATCACAATAGAAATATAACTTACAGTAATACAATAGGGCCTAATGAGGTAACTCTGAAGACTGCATAACATTAGTTCTAATGCGGGTGGGATTGATGACCAGCCACAAGTAGCATTGCATGCCTGTAGATGGCATCAGCGTATTGCAGACAGCAGCCAAGCTCAAGTGACTGTTGCTGAAATCCCACTTATGGTCTATCTATCAACCCTACAATTCTAAAGGTAGCTCATCACACTGTACCATGATCTTGTCATTTACCAAATCTAATGCTATTCTCAATAATTTAATCCGAAACAGGATATTCATGATATTGGATTGTATTCTTACATATAATGGCTCAAGTCCATCCAATGGTGTGTTGACTGAATGAATTTAGACACTTCGTTGCAGTGAATTAGTGTCTGTTCGAGATGGCCTCCAAGTGGTCTTGTTTTTGATGCAGTAGACCTTATTAACCTAACAGTGAGATCGGCAAGACATTCGGACCTCTTGCCATTACAGCTAAGGTGTTGGGTTGACAGTAGCATGGGTTCAGGCCCCAGTCGGGACTAACCCCTGACTTTGCTATGTAAAATGTACAAAAACCTACATTTCCCAATGCTGATTATAAGACATTTATCTTTTAGCATTAAACAGAGACAGTGTGGTGGTAAAGCACTACAGTTTAGTCATCCTATCTTATAAACAGGTTAGGCCTTAACTCTCCAAGCCCAGGTCTTATAGAACAATCTTTCAGCCTTCAACAACCAGCTCTTTCAAACTTAGTTTGTCACAGTTAGCTATATCATAGTTTATTGTATTACATAGATCTCTCAACAGCTCCTTTTCAAACAAACATGACATCTTCCTTCCAATTTTCTAACAACTGAGCCATATCTGTAAATGCCACATCTTGTTCACTTTCCATTTCCCTCCTTTCTGAAGCAAATGCCTGGAACAGCCTATTTCCCCCCCCCTCCCCAGCAGGAGATAAGCAGGGATGTTTGAATAGGAGTGAGACGCAATTTACTCAGTCGGCACTCGGAATCTGGGATCCTATTGAGTCACACGGGCGCCCAGCTGTTCCAATGACACCAGGAACAGAGGAAAGACATGGATTAAGCACCTCAATCACAATGACGATATCAGAAAAATTCTTGTTTGAACCGATATTTCCCTGCTGAGAAAATAATTTCCCTTGAAACTCATACCAATTCATATCTCGCTCGGTTAATGGAACCTTATAAAGGACTGAAAATGAACTGATCGTCAGGAAACGCGAGCGGGGGAAAAATTCACATGGCATGAAATGAGTTGTCAGCGGGATAAAATCTCAGTGTACTCTATGGCTGGGATTGTGAAGATAGACACAATTGTGAGCTGAAAGTAGCCTAGATGCATCAGACACTTGTTAAAATAGTGCAGAAAATAGGAACAAGTGTTCTCAGACTACTAGAGAGCATTTGGAGGCAGCATGATGGTACAATCAGTCTTGTCATTGGCTGAAACCCTGGACATTAGTCTGCAAAACTGGACATTTAGTCCCATGTAGCCTTATATACAGTACGTTTTCCCAGCATTATTTCCCATAGAGTGAGCGTTGTCTCACCTGTTCCTTCAGAGAACCTTGGTTACATACTGTACGTAATGTAACCTTTCAATATCTCAGATCCAGATCAGACTCTTAATTCAGAGGATGAAAACCTACAGGAGTCAACTTCGACACCCTCCTCTCTATAATCACTGTCCTGGTGACTCATCTCGTCTCTCACTCAGAGGGAACAGTTTCTCAATGGCGCTGTGTCAATGATAGTAATTGAAATGAAACGGAAAGGACATGCAGCTGCTGTCGGAGTCTCATAATGTGAAATCTACATCATTAGCTTGCAGTCATAGCAAATGGCCATAAATGAGGGACTAGTAAGGGTGCCATTTAAACAGAGTGCCTAGTTGATCTTTACAATCTGCTTGGTTAATTACAGTACTTTTACCCAATACCTATATACCCTATATACTTAGGCCAATGTAGTAATGGTTAAATGTGCAACAACATTGTTTTTGTACTACCATCACATGACAGTAACCTTGTCTGAGACATGAGGGTTTGACATTGACGCATGTCCTCCATTTGATGTTGGCCACACAGTTGATGCTTATCATCTACGTATGTCACATCCATAATTCCCATGCTCCACACCACGCTGATGCTAATTTGTACTTTGTCCAGACGAAAATAGTGTGTCGACTGGCCATTAGCTTAGCGCTAAACGAGAACCAATATATTTGCCATCCACATGAGTAGAAATCATCTTCAGGGTCAGGAACTTGATGTAGAAGTTGCCCCTGATCCTAATTTCCCCAACACCAAATACTGACCTTATACCCATGAGGAGCACATCAGACTTGGACCAGTGGTTGGGAGGAGGGTGGTGTGGCTCTCTATTCTAAGCCCTGTTAGGCAGTAGCTCGTCTGCTATTTGTAATCAATAGTACCTCCTGTCTCCTCCCACAGAGAACATCTCTAGACAGTTGCTCTTTCTTCCCATCAATAGCGCCAACATTTCCTCATCAATACCCGGGAACCTAACTCCAAGAATATCCCTGTTGTCTCAAGACACACATGTATGTTTGACTCCTCTCTAGTATTACAGTTCTTCTCAGCATCTCAGGTACGAAAGCAAGAAAATGATCAGACGTTCTATGCGTCTCTTAGACCGCTTTTTGCAAAACATTAAATACAACTATTTTCAGTATTTGTTTTGATGTGTATGGAATTGTTTGGTTAAATATACATAAAATGAGAGTAATTGCTCAGAATTCTGTACCTTTGGATAGTTGACTTCTAATTTTGATCATCATGATTTAGTAACTTGGACTCAATAGATAAGTATGGTTTCATGAATCTTTTTGCAGGCATACAGCAGGCATTCAAACTGCATCAAACTGTATGCATGCCCCGGGTTGCAGTGAAAGGGTGCAACCAACCAATCAAAAGACACAGTTAATTGGTTTCCCTTTAGCCAGTTTAGGAAATTTCAGACTGACACCAGACATGGTTTTGATTTTACCCTACTTTTGAATAGTAACATTTTCATCATTAAATTCCTAATTGGTCAAGATGAAAACTTTCGTACTGTACACGGTGGTCCAGAGGAGAAGAGATGAGAAATCTGTCATTCAACTAAAGACTGAGAATAAAGTTACAGTTTTTCCTAATCGCGTACAAGCATTTTTTGGAATAATGTTGTTGATTTTCAAAACAAGAGTTCACAAGATACAGAACTCTGTGTCCTTTTGCAAAACAGTACATTTATTTTCAAAATGTAGTTACCATCTTGAAACAAATGCATGAACCAAAACTATTATACTGTCAAAATTGCAAATACATTCATAAATATAACTGCGAGCAGCAATGAATGGGGTTCACATGATGACGGATAGGACACAAGATTAGTTGGATAACAAAGCAAGCACCCTATCATGTAGGAACTATCCTCCTTCATGTGCAATCTGTAAAAGCATGACCATGTTTATCAATTCCACAAGGAGGATGCAAGTGAAGTTTAGTCTAGTGCTGTAGGTTGGTTCTTTGAATGCAGCAATAATCATTCTTAAAGTCTTTACTTAATGTATTGAGTTTGTATAGCAATTCTGGGGTCAATTTGACTAATGGTTTATGTTAAGATTTGTGAAATATTTTCAGTATTATTTTCACAATATTTCATATTGTTCGTCTGCATAATTAAAATGTAACATTCATTTGCATGAGACAAAGTCCACTTGATCAATAGTTATTGCTCTAGTATCCTATGGTGCCAATGACATCTATATTGCCACCAACTGGTCTGGTTCAGCCATCTATGGTTGCAGTGACTTTATATTCACACAGCTTCTAAGGAAATATACATACATTTTAAATACCAAATTTCATGGCCCCATGTCCATCGGTTCTGTTCTTATAGCCCTGGCGTGATATGGTGCCATCTAGGGGTGTAGTGTTTGCCAACTTTGAATGCAGAAACGAATCATTCATTAGAGGCTAATTAATTGAGTCTATATACCAAATCTGGAGTCAATCTAACTTATGGCTTATGGAAGAAGGTGCATCTATAGGTGAAAGTGTGTCTATAGGTGAAGGTGCATCTATAGGTACAGTGCAATCATATTTGAATGCAGCAACAATTTTTTCTCCCAAAACCATTAAGGACTGATGTAGTGATTCTACATACAAAATCTGAGAATCTGACGCATGGATCAATGAGAAGATGATTGCAGAGGATTTTGAGCATCAGCGTTAATAGTTTCCTTATTTATTTATTTTTAAACATCAATGCCAAACTTAACATGGTTCATCGTGGTGATGGCTTTGGTGACCCTAAAGAGTTTCATGTTGATAGGCCATTGTGGAGTGGATTTACATAGCTTTTCTCAAACTAAGTTTAGAGATGTACCAGAGATGTGTTATTTGGTTTTCCAAAATCTATCTAGGCGGACCTTATGGGTCCTTGAGGCAAATTTGTTCAGCATGAGGAAAGAAACCTACATACAAAGTTTCAAGGTCAATGGGTATGAGGGTATAAGTGAGACTGGTTATAACAGCACCACACCATCTACAGGCCAATCGGTACCATTATTTTTGACTAAGTTGTTCATTTACATTTTAGTCATTTAGCAGACACTCTTATCTAGAGTGACTTAAATGAGCAATGAGGTTTAAGTGCCTTGCTCCAAGGCACATCAACCGAGTTTTCACCTAGTCAGCTCTGGGATTCAAACCACTGACATTTTGTTACTGGCCCCAACGCTCTTAACCGTTGGTCTACCTGCCACCCTAATGGCCTCAAATTTCTGTGTGCCAAATTAGAAAAAAAGTGAACAAATCTATGCTTGAGTTATTTGGCCATGTACATTAAAAAAGTTGTTTTAAAAAAAACAGAGAATAAGTAGGTTTCACAGCTTCACTGTACTTCAGGAAGGTTCTCCCATCTCCACAGAGGAACTCTGGAGCTCTTTCAGAGTGACCATCAGGTTCTTGGTCACCTCCCAGACCAAGGCCCTTCTCTTCCGATTGCTCAGTTTGGCTGGGCGGCCAGCTCTAGGAATAGTCTTGGTGGTTCCAAACTTCTTCCATTTAAGAATGGTGGAGGCCACTGTGTTCTTGGGGGCCTTCAATGCTGCAGAATCTTTTTTTATACCCTTCCCCTAATCTGTGCCTCGACAAAATCCTGTCTCGGAGCTCTACAGACAATTCCTTCAACCTCATGGCTTGTTTTTTTCTCTGACATGCACTGTCAACTGTGGGACTTTATATAGACAGGTGTGTGCCTTTCCAAATCATGTCCAATCAAGTTGTAGACACATCTCAAGGGTGATCAATGGAAACAGGATGAACCTGAGCTCAATTTCGAGTCTCATAGCAAAGGGTCTGAATACTTATGTAAATAAGGTATCTCATTTTTATTAATAATACATTTGCTTTGTCATTATGGGGTATTGTGTGTAGATTGATGAGGGTAAAAAATAATTTAATCTGTTTTAGAATAAGAATGTAAAGTTACAAAATGTGGAAAAAGTCATTGGGTCTGAATACTTTCCGAATTCACTGCTTGCTACATAACAGCTCGAATGTGGCAGCCTCGCTATCTCAATATCACTCCTCGTTTCGCTGTTTCAAGACACTTCTTGTCTCCATGCCCTCTGGAAAGTGATCAAAGCCTTGTGCAATTGGCTGCCTTCTCTCAAATTCAACGATTCCAGCTGCTACCAGGAACTTGTACTGCTGTGCCACAGATTACCCATGGTTTTCAGCTGCACAAACCCATAGCACAACAAGTCACCCTTACGGGACGCGGCAGTTTCCAGCGCTCCCTCTTGGGGGCTAACTGTAATCAGAAATGCATAGTTTAGTTGAGCTTGTCAGCTGTGATGCCTCCTACAGGCTATGGCCTCCTTTGATTGAGGGCAAAGAGTCTGAAAAAGTCAGCAAATGAACTGCTGTAACTGACTTGTTGCATCCTACGACATATACATATTGCATAGGCCTGCAGTGGGTTCATATTCATATTGGACATCTGTTATTTGTAGCTTTTTTGGTTTACATTTACATCAGCTTCTGCCCAGTGACGATTTGCGATGGATAACAGTGTTTTGTTGCTAATTAGTTGCAATTATCTTGCACGGACTCAATGAGGTGGGGAAATTAATGGATGGGAAAGTGAAAGGTCTTGCTACATACGGTATTTACCAAAGGAGAGGTGAATGTGGTTAATATGTCATTGTCCGTTTTCAGCTAAGCCAAGATGGTTTCCATGGGATACCTGAACGTGTGGTACATTCCCTAGCATTAATTAAGGCCGTAGGTTAGTCCCCACTCCCCACACTTCTCTGTATAGGTTCTGTGTGGACTGCTCTTTTTTTCCATTTATATGACAGATCTATAACAGTTTTTCCTCAATCGCATACAAGCATTTGGAACAATGTTGTCGATTTTCAAAACAGAGTTCACGAAACACAGAACTCTGTGGCCCTTTTGCAAAAACAGTAAATGTGTTTTCAAAATGTAGTTGCCTTCACAAAACCAATACATTCATCGAAATTATATTATACAGTAAAAATTGCAAATATACTGAACAAGAATATAAACGCAACATGTAAAGTCTTGGTCCCATGTTTCATGAGCTTAAATGATCCCAGAAATGTTCCATATGCACAAAAATATTATTTATCTCAAATTTGATTTGTTTACATCCCTGTTAGTGAGCATTTCTCCTTTGCCAAGATAATCCACCTGACAGGTGTGGCATATCAAGAAGCTGATTAAACACGGTGATCATTACACAGGTGCACATTGTGATGGGGACAAAAGGCCACTAAAATGTGCAGTTTTGTCACACAACACAATGCCACAGAGTTTTGAGGGAGCATGCAATTTGCATGCTTACTGCAGGAATGTCCACCAGAGCTATTGCCAGAGAATTTAATGTGCATTTCTCTACCATAAGCTGCCTCCAATGTTGTTTTATAGAATTTGGCAGTACGTCCAACCAGCCTCACAACCGCAGACCACATGCAACCACACCAGCCCAGGACCTCCACATCCGGGTTCTTCAACTGCGGGATCATCTGAGACCAGCCAACTGGACAGCTGATGAAACTGAGGAGTATTTCTGTCTGTAATAATGCGCTTTTGTGGGGAAAAACTCATTCTGATTTGTCGGGGCTGGTTCCCCAGTGGGTTGGCCTGGCTCCCAAGTGGGTGGGCCGCAATATTGCGGTTTGTCTCTCTTGAGACGCCAAAGCAACAACATAGGTAGTATACCTGGAGTGATTTAGAATTTTGTGCATTAGTATTTAATGATTACCGGAAACAGTGAACTCAATTGCACAAATGTTTCTTCTGATGGAAACAATGTGTATATTCTGAGAAAAGAATACATAACAGTGACTTGTATTCACTGATACGAAGGCAAGAAAATTATCAGAAGTTCTGTAAATGTATTTGAGCATTTGATCCTTGCTGCTGATTTCTACTGGTCTAATGTCGATTGCTCGTGTTTAAAATCAAATCGAATTGTATTTGTAAGACATGCTCCGAATACAACAGGTGTAGTAGACCTTACAATGAAATGCTTACTTAAAAGCCCTAACCAACAATTACATTTGAAAAATACCTATAAAAGAAATAAAGAAATAAAAAGTTACAAATAATTAAAGAGCAACAGTACAATAACAATAGTGAGGCTATATACAGGGGGTACAGGTACAGAGTCAATGTGCGGTGGCACCGGTATCTGCAGATACGGGTGGTTGGTGTGGTTCTTGGCCCAAGTCTCTTCTTCTTATTGGTGTCCTTTAGTAGTGGTTTCTTTGCAGCAATTCGACCATGAAGTCCTGATTCACACAGTCTCCTCTGACAGTTGATGTTGAGATGTGTCTGTTACTTGAACTCTGTGAAGCATTTATTTGGGCTGCAATTTCTGACGCTGGTAACTAACAAACTTGTTCTCTGCAGCAGAGGTAACTCTGGGTCTTCCTTTCCTGTGGCGGTCCTCATAAGAGCCAGTTTCATCATAGCGCTTGATGGTTTTTGCGACTTCACTTGAAGAAACTTTCAACGTTCTTGAAATGTTCTATATCGACTGACCTTGATCTCTTAAAGTAATGATGGACTGTCATTTCTCTTTGCTTATTTGAGCTGTTCTTGCCATAATATGGACTTTGTCTTCTACCAAATAGGGCTATCTTCTATATACCACACCTACCTTGTCACAACACAACTGATTGGCTCAAACGCATTAAGAAGGAAAGAAATTCCACAAATTGACTTTCAACAAGGCACACCTGTTAATTGAAATGCATTCCAGGTGACTACCCAATGAAGCTGGTTCAGAGAATGCCAAGAGTGCAAAGCTGTCATCAAGGCAAAGGGTGGCTACGTTGAAGAAACTAAAACAAAATATATTTAGATTTGTTTCAACACTTTTTTGCTTACTACATGATTCCATGTGTTATTTCATAGTTTTGATGTGTTCACTATTATTCTGCAATATAGAAAATAATCCAAATAAAGAAAAACCCTTGAATGAGTAGGTGTTCTCATTGTCTGTACTGGTACTGTATATACTCCCTATAATTTAAGAAATGTCATTTAAATTTAAGTTATGTTGGTTAGGATTAGGAAAGTCTCTGACTTTCTTTATTTTCATACAGATTACTCTCTGTTAGTCAGCACCTCTACAAAAATATTTTTTTTGGGTGGTGTCAGCTGATGATTTTTACTAGACTGTAGCTTACTCCCACACACAGGCAAACACACACACACACACACAAACATAGTGAAGAAAAGCCTCATTAGTGAAGCTCCATCATGTCAGAATCATTGAAGCAAGTAGCCAGAAATTAATTTTCTTCTATAGTAAGATCAAGGCACTCTCTCACACCCACACACACCCACAAATGTGTGTGTGCGCGACCACACACTAACAACATCCATTTCTGCCACCACAGCGATGTTTGGCCTGTCATTTCACTCATTGAGACCATTAGCAGCTTTGGAACAGTGTGAGTCGGCAGGTTCAAAGGGACAGAGACCAAAGAGAAAGGAAGAGGACCCAGAGAGGTGAGGCATCATCACATGATACGCTCTGGGCAAGAAATGCTAGTGGGAGTGCAGGGAAAGAGTCATCAAGAGAGGGAGTAAAGCAAAACATGAAGGAATTGGGGAGTTTTTTTGGTCCTATGTCTTTACGTTAGTGTGTACGATACTGGGATCATAATGTTTTATTTGTTTATTTAACCTTTTATTTATCCGGAGGTATTATGTGGTCTTCCACCAGTTAATCGTGTGTGTGTGTGTGTGCATGTGTGTATATGTAGGGGAGAGAGAAGCATGTGTATAATTGTCAGAACAGTGTGATGACTAATAACCTGAGAACACAGGCCTAGTGGAAGAGGGAGGGGGTGGATGGATGAGTATGTATGTGGGGGAGGAGGGTCTGTTCGGGGGGTCGGAGATAATATCCAGGAAGAGGCACAGGGAAGAGAGGGAGTTCGCCACTGTGCCCCATCCTGTTTTGTAAACCATATCCTGTAACCTTTTTGGAGTGCAGCTTGGGATGGTTGGGCCAGAGGATAAGGGGCTAGATGGGTGGACAGCAGTGGGGGAGGGTTGTATGTTAGCCAAGGGAAACGCGTGTGGGGGTAAGAGGAGCGTGGTGACCTCACTCCTCCTCTGTGGGAGGTACAGGCAGCACACATACTGCGGGTGATTTATGAGCCGCCATGGCACTTGGCACCCTGCATACACACGTTCTTCCTCCGCCGTGCGTCCGGGAAGCCAACGAGCTCCTTGTGTTTTCCCTTTATTGATCTGGAAGTTGTTTGTCAGCGAGCAGAGCACGCTTGCACGTGATGTAAGATCCAAGATGGGGCAAGGTGAAATTAAACAAAGTGCAGTGAAGACGAGCGAGGGGGAGAGGGACTAAGTGGCAATAAAAGCTTAATGGACGTACAAAAATAGCACACTTTAATTGAGAGGAAGAGGGGGAAAAAAACGTGGAACAATGAAAAGGAAGAGGAGCATGTGATTAAAATGCAGGAGGTCAGTGGGGGTTGGGCAGACATTCCGCTCTACCTTGGTTCACTCTTAAGATCTTTTAGCCTAGCTTAGTGACAGTCGGTAGTAGGCAATTGTTCGATACATTTTTGTTGATATGAGTCCATTTGCAGAAGTCACGAACAGTAGCCTACAATCGTATCCGGTCATAATAGGAGTGACTGGATTACCATATGCAATCACAGTTAACCTTACAATGCATATTTTGCAAAGGTCTAACACAGCTGGCATACTCAGACTGAGGAACAATGGTTCCAGATGTGCACATCAACCAATCAAGCATTTATCTGGAAATCAGATCACCAGCCCTGATATCCAAACTATTACCGTACATGCATTTGGGAATACACACAGACACATAAACACACGTACACACACACACACACACACACACACACACACACACGCACACACACTTCCTTATGCACACACACACGTACACACGTACACACACACGTACACACACACACACTTCCTTATGCACACACACACTCAAACATCATGTTTAGGTTAGTTTTGGCATAAATTAGCCTGCAATGACACAGCTCCCCATCCAACCATTCAGCACACATGTCTTGTTATTGATGGCACATGGTAATGTAATGGTATATGCCTCCCCCTTCCCAACCCTGTGCACAAAAGCAAATATATCACACTGCCGCACACACACACCCGTTACCCTTGTGACCGGAGCTCCCCAGCGCTTGCGTATTCATCAGCGCGAGTGAGAGATCGATCCTTGTGTGTTGCTGTGTGATTGAGTTGAGTTCAATGTTGGCGATGTGCGGAGAGAGGAAACCACCGCACGCACCTCAAAGAATGACAAGCTCGGTTCATCGGACGTCTTCGATTAACTTTGGATGTTTAGCTGATGTCGACTTTTTACCCTTTTCTTCAATGGAATCAACAAGAGACTAGTAAAATCGCAGCCTTCACAGGAACAGCAAAACAATGTGTTGGAATTTAGTCTAAGAAGCAGCGGCTTCAGATTCTAAATAACGAACGTGATAGACATTAAGATATAAGTCAGTCGCCTGCTGCAGATATTCACCTAACTATTGTGTTATTAATGATCCCAAATATCAGCCAGAGCTAAGAGTACGTTTTCCTACAGCCTAATGTTGCCCATTTAGCTTATAGCCTAGCCTACTTGGCAGACGCTCCTGGCACACATAAGATAGCTCTTATATAAAACGGTTTCTGCGTTTTTTTTAAAGTAGGCAATTCAAAAGACAACAGTTCAACCTGAATTGAAGGAGTTAGGAGATCAATTATTTGCACTCTAGTGCGAGTGGTGCGCAACGAAATGTCCCTCTCATGAGACGCAATGTCTTTACAGCTTCGCATCTTCCATTGACAGGACAGTTGCTGGGAGAGTCACCGGGAGACCTTCTACCAAGAAACTCGATAGGCTGTCCAGAGACAATCTGTGGAAGAGATACACAAAATGGCGAGACATAACCATCGATATTGAGGTAAAAAATGTACTTTTAATTAAATGTTGGCTAATTCTGTAAAGTTTAAAGCAATACTTGGCAGACCGCGGGGTTATTTTATTTATCCCCACCCCCACGTTTTCTGCGCAAAAAAATAATACATAAAAAGGTTTTTTATTTGTTGGACATAAACGACTATTAAAATAACAGCAAATCAGCTCCAAGTTATTTTAATTGAGGTAATCCGCTCCAAAGTATACCCACGCATAATAGAGATATTCAGAAATCAGAAAGCTGATTGAGGATCTTTTTACTGGTGAATGTGTTTTTTTTTAATGACCATATTTTTCTCTCTGCATGCATTTTGTATTTATATTTTTCTGTGTGTATTTTCTCTAATTCAGGGCTCATCTGTCAAATATACCTTGGTCTCAGTATGACTCCCTGATAAAATAAAGGTTCAATAAAAAATATATGTGATCGTATACACATTTAAGCAAGGTTTGAAATGATTATATTTTTGTCAAATGTTATATCTGTTTGGGCTTCTTGCTGTCAATTTATTTAGTCTACAAATAATTTCTAATTAAGTTCCGACCTGACCATCTAAAAAATGATTGGCCCGCGGCTGAAACTAGTTGATGATCCCTGCATAGGTAATCTGATAAATACATTTAAAAAACACTTGGAGTAGCCTATTTCTTGGCTTCACACTCACAAATACATCACAGGTTGACTACGGGATATACTTAATTTGTTGGTGTCTCAAGTAAGAAAGTAACTTATGCAATTACTAGATAAGATATTCAAAGTTAAGTATACAGTGACAGATCTAGTAGCCAGCCTCACTCACAAACCAGTCAAATGCCAAACTTTATCATAGCATGTGTCTTATCCACACACACCAAATAAGTAGATTAGAACCTGTTAATATCATGATACTTATCTTATCCCCTCATTCTATTTTCCCCTTATTCTTTCAGTCTTCCATCCATCCAAATTCCATGATATTTGACGTAGAATAAATTCAACACTACTTTGATAGCCTCATCTAGTGGTTATTCAAATTACTGCTACAGAATTGACCGGAATCGAATAATCATTCAAACTAGAAGGCCACAAATACCTCTGGGGGTTGGGACTGGTGTCATAATGTTATAAATCATTACTAACAGGCCACCTCACGCACTCTGTGTGTTTGTTCCTGCCAGCCCCCCTGTGGTTGATGGTGATGCCTGAGCCCAACCCAGCAATGCAGAAGACGAGAACTCGGTGGTGGCAGGGACGACTGGGAGTTCCTCTGCTGTTTCTGGTTTTCCCGCTCCTCAGGACCGAACCGCTCCAACTCGAGCTGTCGTTCAATGGACTTTCGGAGCCCCAGAATGTGACACTGGCTGCTATCCTGCCTTTGCACAACACTGAATACCCGTGGGCCTGGCCTCGCGTGGGACCCGCTCTGATCAGAGCTCTGGAGCGAGTCAATGACGAACCCACCCTGCTGCCGGGCCACCGCCTCCGCATCGTCTACGACAGCAGCGAAAGCAAAGATGGAGTCTGCTCCGACTCAGTGGCGCCGTTGGTGGCCGTGGACCTCAAGTTCTCCTACGACCCGTGGGCCTTCATCGGGCCTGGCTGCGACTACGCTTCGTCTCCCGTGGGCCGCTTCACCACCCACTGGGACGTTCCCATGGTGACGGCTGGGGCAGCGGCCATCGGCTTCAACATGTACACCTCCATCACCAACACGGGCCCCACACACAAGAAGCTGGGCGAGTTTGGGGTGCGCCTGCATCGCCATTTTGGCTGGCACAGGCACGCCATGCTCATGTTCAGCGACAACAAAGATGACGACCGGCCATACTACTTTACGGCAGAGGGGCTGTACACACAGCTGCAGCTGGACAACATCACCACAGCAGACAAGGTCTTCAATGAGCAGACTGGACCCGTCCAGTATGGTGACCTCATCAGTGACATAAGCCAGAGTGCCCGAGGTGAGCTCCCAGTCCAATCTCTGTCCATCTGACCTCTGTCCTATTTCTCCCTAAAGTATTCTGGGCACCCTCTGTCTTGATCTGGGTGACTGTTTAAGCCTTGTTCTCATCTTGATCAAGTTTTTTTTTCTTCTTACAATTGCTTACAGATACATACATGTTGACATGGTTATATCAAAAGCCTGAGAACATAGCTCCCAATCGGTCACAAACCCAGCTTGCAGAAGATTTGCCTGAACGTTAATGTCCGCACATTAAAGCCATATGTGTAGAATGTGAAAATAAGTGGCCTGACTAATTGCTGTTTGGCAGTAATGGTATTTTGATTCCATTATTTCAGTAATCTGGAGAGAGCAGTCATTCCCAGTTGGTCCTTATTTCAAGACCACATGTGTATGCTGTTTTCATTTGCAACCACTCTTTTCATTATTGTAAATTGACCTGTCAACTTACTAATTGTCTCAATTACCAGATGTAGGACTAAGTTCACATGCGCAGGTTAAATCCAGTAGATTGAATGATAATATTTGAGCTGAAGTTTTATTGACCGAGTGAGTCAATAAACAGATAGACCTAGAATTTGACCAAAAGCGTATTAATGCATGGTATTGGCAGAGCGAGAAAAGTTGTTGCCACAATGTCAATGAACACACAACACATTGAGGGAGAGAAAACAGACTTCTGTTAACGCACATTTAACAGACAGCATGACAATGTAGGAAGAGGAAATAGAAATGGCTAAAACTCCATCATGGCGGACCTTACGGGTCCCTGTGGCACATTGTTTCCTTGTGAGGAGAGGGACCTTCGTACCGAATTTCATGACTTTAGGTCAAACAGGGTGAGGGGCGTGACCTTTCAAAGTTTGCATTTTCAATCTCTTGTCATAGCTCCACCATCTGGCCAATCGGCGTCATTTTGTAAATGCCGGATCTCTACGCATCACTCACCCAAAATTTGTCAAAATCGGGGCCAGTGCTGTCTGAGATGTCACATGTGAGTAATGCACTAAGGCACTAACATACTAACGGGCGGAGACAAGTCCTCAGTCCCCTCCCCGATTTCAGCGTGGGGAACAATAAATCATGGCAGGGAGTTAGAGAGAGTGAAAAAGAGAGGGCGTGCACAAGCAAAGCGATAGGTCTGTGAAAGATACAGTACAATGGAGGAAACAGGATAGTGAGAGAGAGATTGCAAATAGTAAGAGGGCGTAGGCCTACTGACCGAGAGATGGCAAGTGTTAAAATATAATGGTGTTGAAAGGGTTAAAATATTGAATCATATAGTGTGGGAATAGAATAGTGCTCTCTGCTTTGTTGGGCTATGGATGAATCATAACGAGTCCACCCCCTCCGCTTTAACTCCGTGTGTGTCAGTGGTCCTATCCACATGGCAGCAGGGGAACACCCTGTGCACATTCTGACACCACAACCTACCACATTTCTTCCCATAAAGAGATGATGCCTCTGGGACTGTATCTGCAGGTGTGAGGAGCCTCGCTGTTTCTGCTCAGATGTGCAGAAAGTTCAGCTGGCATCGCCTTGCTGCTGCCGAGACCATTACAGGTGCCTCCACAGGCGCTAAAGTCTAGGAGATAAGTAGAGGCGTCTAGGAAATGCTGACAGAACATGTTCCTGAAAACTCTCTCACATACACACACACACACACACACACACACACACACACTCTAAGTTGCGGGAAACTTCAACAGAGGCAACTCCACTTGGCATACAGATAACCTTATTAGGTACTCGAGCGCTTCATTGTTATTTCAAATCTGTAACTAATTAAGTGCTCCCTGGCTAGCACCCTTAACTGAACCACCACCAAGCAATCAATATCTCCAATATGAAGTTTGAGAGTGCAGTTAATGGATGTCGCTTTAATTCGATAATTGGCTAGTTCAGGTGTTGACATGCGCTGTCATTTGCATTTTCTCACACCATATCATTATTGATTTTGAAATTAACCCAGAAAGTAACTGTCTTTAGTTGGGCGAGGCGTCCATGTATTGATTGAAAGGAATGTGTCAATGGGACTGCTTGATCGGTGCTAGTTTAATTGTAATGGAGAATGTGTTGTCTGTTTTCTTTGACACATGCAGACACATGCATTTCTGTTGCCAGTACTTTGTGGCTCCATTACTTTTTCTTCTTAGCCTCGGGACATGCTGAAGAAGGTACTTGAAAGCGCACTGAATGATCAGAACTCATCGTTATCCATAGATTTTTAGTTTTGACTTCCTCTATTTGGTCATATACTAACATGGCCTCTCTCATTTTATTTGACTGGCTGCACAGATGTAAATGTGGCTCGTAGTTTCTGAGACAGAGGACATTACGTGAACTTGAATGTTAGAATGTAGGTGGTATAACTGCCCTGTTGGGAACCACCTCCCTCCTCACACCGTGCCCAGCCCCAGCCAGTTTCCTGTATTCCACTCCCCCAGTTCCCACATGGGTACGACAACATTCTTAATTAAAAGTCCCAAACTTAAGCAAGAGGTGTGGCCAGTGGCCCCTCTTTGACATTTAAAAGGGAAACTGCTCAGGACATTTCTGACACAAAGGTATTTCCTGCGAAACATAATTTGTCTTGACTTTTTTGTTCTTCTTGGCCACTGTTTTATAAGGCTATTTCGGGGATCGTCCCCGTATGACCACCATCTGAGTTTATTGACTGTGTCAAACAGTCGTTTGTCTCCCAAGCAACCGGGAATCAATTCGCAGGCTAAGCTGACCAGGCTGGGGGCGGAGTGATGGTGGGTGGGAGAGAGAAGGAGAGAGAAGAGGGATGGCTGGCTCCTCTGCTTTATCCCAGTCCGTTGTTGAAGGATGCTCAGTTCTCACATGATCTTCGCTGCACTCACCCTCCCTCACCAGGAGCCTAAACTTTTCGTGGTTGGTCAAATTAAGACTGTACCATCAGTGTCCCCTCAGAATCCCTCCACCAATCACCGCTTTAAGAGGTTAGGAAACCAATGGGAACCACTCTTAATTGGTCAGAATCAACAGTTTAAAATGAATAATTATATCAATATGCTAGCCCTGCGGACAATATCCCATTGTTGTTTTCCTGTTGTGTTTTTCCCGGTTGTAGCCTGTCCAAGCCCCAGGGCCTCTGGAATGATATAAGCCTGATGGTAAAAGGAAACAACGTCATTTGATGAAGTGATTTGCAAGCAGAGCTCTATATCAGAGCCAGCAGTCCCATTAAGTGCCATTTAAAAGGAAGAAAAATAAGCCTGGTTTCTCTGGCGCTTTGAGTTGCAGTGGAGGCGGGAGCTCCCCTAATTCAAACAGCGTGGAGACTTCCAGTGTGGGATTACTTGGTGGTGCTGTGGCTGTCTCTTCCGTCGTGTTTACCCCCCCAGCAGCATTTAGCAAATCACAGCTGGGGATTGTGTCGGTTTGTTAGACTGGAAGGCAAGAGAAGGGGACTGAGAGAGAGAGTTTAAGAGCGATACTGTTAGAAAGACATTTAAACATAGAAAGAGAGCCCAGCTAGCATATAATGTTCTGAGAACCATATGTTTCTTAGAGCATGGTAAAAGCCTGGTTGTCCTATGTTTAAAAAGAAAAATCTGTATACAACCCAACTTTCTGGGAATGGTGGAGGATAGTTACTTGACTTCGGAACATTCTCAACACATTTTAAAGAACCTGACAAAAATACATTATTTTCTTGGTATTTCATTACTTTAACATAATGTTTCCTAAAAGTTCAAACATAGTTCTATTTTAATTTCAATTTTGTTAATGTTCTAGGAATAATCTTCAACTGGTTTGACATTGAAAATGTTTTCAAATAGTTCAGAGAACGTTAAGAAACAATGTTCTTCTGTGAGAATTTCAGTACTTCTGCATAACGTTTCCAACAGGTTTCATCATGATTCTATTTCAAGTAATGTTCTCAAATTGTTCCGAGAACATTAAGAACTTTCCATAAAAAACAGAAAAGTTTAGTAAAATTCAGAGAACATTCTAAGAATGTTATTTAAAAGCATATACATTCCCTTCTCAGCATCAACACAACTATTTCTATCTTGTTAAGTGTGTCCAGGTGTGTTGGCTGCACCCACTAATTGGCCACACCTGATTTTAAGAAGATTATCGGTTGAAATCTCACTGATGCCATGTCACAGCAAAAAATAAATGTGTTTGCATGATTTACTGCCTAAGGAAATTAATTTCCATGTGTCCTATCTGTGCTTGGTGTAAAACAAAACAAAAAAGTTACAAAAAAAAACTCCCATTTCTCAGAGCATTAAAAAAACTTTCAAGGAGCCAGAGAAAAAGTTCTCAGAACCTACCTGTAACGTAAAAATAAATATCCCCAGAACAGGCTAAATGTTCACTTCTGTTCTCAGAACATAAAAAAAAGAAAAGTTTTACCAGTCAGGAAACATGTGGCTTTGTTCCCACAACCAATGTTAAACCAAAAACATACGTTCCCACAATTTGCAAGGAACGAAATGTGCTAGCTGGGAGAGCTTTTGTAATGCTGTTCCATCAGATGAGGCTGGTGGGAGGAACTATGGGAGGGACGGGCTCATTGTAGTGGCTGAAATGGAATCAATGGAATGGTGTCAAACACGTTGTTTGATGTGTTTGGTACCGTTCCATTGATTCCGTTTCAGCCATTACAATGAGCCGTCCTCCTATATTTCCTCCCACCAGCCTCCTCTTTGTTCCATTATTACTTGTAATTGCCCTGGCAGCGTTCACCGGTCACAGTTATGCCGGTAAAGAGTATTTGGATCAGAACGTTAATTTGCCGTAGAGTCATAAATCTCACCAGAAGGGGAGACAGAGTGAGCCAGAATGTGGCAGCTTGTCAAACACAGCCCGAGGGGAAATGAGAAAACAGTTTGTCCTATCTTGCTCCCAGGGAAATATGCAATGTATTTCTTTAATCACATTCCAAATGATTTAGTTCTGTCTGTTTATCTTCCCATCCAAGTAAAATGTTTGACCAATGGTAATAATTTACTTGAAATATTACCTGCCCTGGGGCTATGCAAACAAAGTTGCAAAAACTATCCGTTCAAAACATAGAAATGAGTGTGAGAAATAAAGACATAAAGAGATGGCGGAGGCCGGGCCAATGAGGGCTGTCTCGGAGAAAGAAAGAAAAAGACCAAGATAGCCAAGACAGAGAACTGGAGAAACGCAAATGGAGTGTGAATGAAAGCACAGAGCTGCTTTGTAATGCTCACTATGTCTAAACCTCAGCTTAGCTGGATTTGAGAGTTTACCCTTCAAGGTATTTGGATAGACGGTCCATTTTTAAAATTCTCCTCCTGATGTGCCAGGATGAAAGTTTGACGGAGAGGAGAATCCGCAAGCATGGCTGAGCTGAGGAGATAGTTTCCATGGATACGGGCAGCATCTGCGCCAGAGCGCAGGAACAGGTGGGCGTGACAGGAGCAATCACCTGCCCTCCTGCGTCGTATATTTTCCTCTGGCGCACATTGGAACTGTCAGTGTGACCACCAGATTGTTGCTCTCTCCTATTCCCTCTCGCTCTCTTTCACCTGCTCTCAAACACACAGAAACACTCAGTCTGTCTCTCTCACACACCACATTCAAATACATACAAGTGGCAGAGTATGATTCAATCTTTTGTAAATCACACAATAACCATATGTTCGAATTCATGTCATATTAAATCAAAGTTTATTTGTCACGTGCACCGAATACTTACTTACTGTGTATGTATGTGCATCTGACAGGGTACATTTAATGCATGTGGACTAATGATGTGTAGATGTCTAATACTCCTAGATACACAGCAGCCACACATCTGAATGTTGATCAAATTCGCAGGCTAAGCTTTTTACCTAAGCAGCTAACTGACATCACTGGACTCGTATGAGAAAAAAGGCGTGCAATTGCTCTAGATGATTTACAAGACAGGACTTCGAGAACGGACATATACAGTGCATTTGGGAAAAGTATTCAGACCCCTTCACTCTTTCCATATTTTGTTACGTTACAGCCTTATTGTAAAATAGATTAAATTATAAATTTACACACAATACCCCATAATGACAAAGCACAAACAGGTTTTTAGACACTTTAACAAGTTTATTAAACATAAAAACTGAAATACCTTATTTACATAAGTATTCAGACCATTTGCTTTGAGACTTTACATTTTGCTCAGGTGCATCATGTTTCCATTGATCATCCTTGAGATGTTTCTACAACTTGATTGAATTGCACCTGTGGTAAATTCAATTGATTGTACATGATTTAGAAATGCACCCACCTATCTACATAAGGTCCCACAGTTAACAGTGCATGTCAGAGCAAAAACCAAGCCATGAGGTCGAAGTAATTGTCCGTAGAGCTCCGAGACAGGATTGTGTTCAGGCACAGACCTGGGGAAGGGTACCAAAAAATGTCTGCGGCATTGAAGGTCCCCAAGAAAACAGTGGCCTTCATCATTCTTAAATGGAAGAAGTCTGGAACCACCAAGAGTCTTCCTAGAGCTGGACGCCCGGCCAAACTGAGCAATCGGGGGGAAGGGCCTTGGTCAGGGAGGTGACCAAGAACTAGATGGTCACTCTGACAGAGCTCTAGAGTTCCTCTGTGGAGATGGGAGAACCTTCCAGAAGGACAACCATCTCTGCAGCACTCCACCAATCAGGCCTTTATGGTAGAGTGGCCAGACGGAAGCCACTCTTCAGGAAAAGGCACATGACACCTAAAGGACTCTCAGACCATGAGAAACAAGATTCTCTGGTCTGATGAAACCAAGTTTGAACTCTTTGACCTGAATACCAAGCGTCTGGAGGAAACATGGCACCATCTCTACGGTGAAGCATGGTGGTGGCAGCATCATGCTGTGGGAACTGGGAGACTAGTCAGAATCGAGGGAAAGATGAACGGAGCGAAGTACAGAGATCTTTGATGAAAATCTACTTCAGAGCACTCAGGAGCTCAGACTGGGGCGAAGGTTCACCTTCCAACAGGACAACGACACTGAGCACACATCCAAGACAACGTAGGAGTGGCTTCGGGACAAGTCTCTGAATGTCCTTGAGTGGCCCAGCCAGAGTTCAGACTTGAACATGATCTAACATTTTTGGAGAGACCAGAAAATAGCTGTGCTGTGACGCCTCCCCATCCAACCTGACAGAGCTTGATAGAATCTGCAGAGAAGAATGAAAGAAACTCCCCAAATACAGGTGTGCCCAGCTTGTAGCGTCATACCCAAGAAGACTCGAGGCTGTAATCACTGCCAAAGGTGCTTCAACAAAGTACTGAGTAAAGGGTCTGAATACTTATGTAAATGTGATATTTCATTTTTTTACATATATACATTTGCAGAAATTTCTAAACTTATTTTTGCTTTATACTTATGGGGTATTGTTTGATGAGGAAAAAACATATTTAATCAATTTTAGAATAAGACGGTAACGTAACAAAGTGTAAAATGAAGGGGTCTGAATACTTTCTGAATGCACTGTATTTACTTTTTTATAAACTTGCCTGGATTTGATTTTATCGACGCATCTGATTCTATGGAATTGTTTATTCGCCACTATCTCACAACTGTTTGATGTCAATAGAAGGGATACAAGTTTTGGAGTGAATACGCTCCCTGTCATCATTGCAAATTGCTTGAACAGAAGTTTATCATTGGTCAAAAGGTAACCCAATGCCTTGTGCACTGGGGCAAAATGATGTGATATTGGCCAACTTCTCTGAATTGGTGTGAATTACTTTCACACCAGCTGGGAATCTAACACCTTTTTGTATTGGCAAACTAGGTTGCCTTTTCTTTCTTCTCATTTTGGCATGAAAATGCTATCACACCTGTTCAAACAAAACAAACAACCCCTTTCAAATGATCAAGGTTTGACAGATACCCACCTTAGATGGTCCATGGAAGTCAGTATGGGAATGAAGTACACATTTACTTTTAGTCTTGTTGACTGACTAAAAGTACATGTGGACAGTTCTTCCAATATCTTCAATATTTGCCTCGGAATTGGATACGGACGTGTGCAGTTACTTCTAGGATGTGTCCGTTTTAACTTGTAGCATGTGAGAAAGACCCGATCACGTGATGGAGAGCCACGTGAGTGAGAGGTGCAAACACCACGCAGGTAGAAGGTAATTATTATTATTATTATTATATTAAGCCCAAAGGCACAACAGCCACTGGCCACAAAGGCATGGATTTTTTAGGGGGCATTACGGCCACACAAAGGGGATGCTGTCGGGAAATTCGAGGCATTACCAAGTGCTTGTCAAATTGTGAATGAGAGACTGATGAAGTGGGTACAGCCTGTCCAAAAAATAAGAGCTCATGCCTTTCGTGCAACTTTCGTGCGCATGTGCGCACTCCCTCAAATCTTTGGGAGAAAATATCCTTTCTATTTTATTCAATTGTATTCTTCATACTACAAAATAATGCCATGAAATTCTAAGCAAATCTTATCTGCTAAATGGAACTAGTGTAGCCCACAGCCATATGGCATAGCCAGATCAGTACCTAACATAAGCACACCTCAGAGTATGTTATTCTGTTCTTCTGAAATAGACTACATTTTCTTCACATCATGTTTCTTTAGACCTGTCTAAAATAAATAATGGATTCATTGTGATAGTGTAGGCTATATTACATTCATTAATTAGACTTTTTAAAATGCAGATGTTCCAAAGGTCTGCATCAGTGGCTTGTAGGATATGTGTGGAAGCCAGAAGATGATAAATGTGTTTATGTTAACTAACGGTCAATTACCGTGAGACCGGAAGTTATTTGCTCGACAGTCACTGGCTGATGAAATTTTGTGACCACCACAGCCCTAAACACACCCTGAATCTAACATGACCTCCAATGGAACCAGGTGTGAAAGCCAACTTAGATGGGCAGTTTGACCAGACATAGCTGAAGAGGAATCTACCTGAGGGGGTCAGTGTTTAGGCCTAACACTCAGACAGGACGATGTGCCTGGACACCGGCGCAGCTATGCAACAGACGGAGCATGTTGTTTGGCTGAAGGACCACTGAAGCGCGGCTCCGGGGGATGCCTCGCTAAATGGCACAGCACACACACACACACACACACACACACACACACACACACACACACACACACACACACAGAGGAGCGATGGGTCTAACCCTACCTGATTTATAACGGCTGATACAGTAGAGGATGACATGGATAGATGCTTGTCCGATTAGCCTGGCAAACACTCCTGACATTTTTGTGGGCTCTAATAAAGGGGACCATCTGTTGCCGCTGGAGATGTGAGGCCTACGTGGCATGTGCCAAAACACGGGAGGCAGTTATTGCTTCTGTGTGCCGTATGCAAGGCCATCGCTCGTCATCAACGTGCTGGACGTAGTGTGTAAACAACATGGACCTGCTGCTGTATTTCTTTCACCACCTAGAATCTAACTCTGCCTGAGATGCTTCCTCGACACAAGAGAAATGGATTTGACGGAATGGAAATGTTCCACTGAGCTAAACATTTTAACGATGTCGGAGAGCTTAGTCAACCTGCTAATATTCCCTGGCAAGAAGCAAATATAAAATGACTTACTAACACAAAGTCAGTCCTTGTTCACCTTCACCCCTAGAAGAGATGTATTATGTACATCGAGCCGGGTACAGTTTGTGGTTGTAAATGATTTAGGCAGGGCACTTTGCAGTATGTAAAGATAATGCATATTAAATCATACAAATCCCTGTATATAAGATTGATAGTAGCTTTGACCCAGCCTCCCCCTTCGAAGAGCGAATGTGAGATTATTCAAGATAAGATAAGTGGACATTTAGATTGTGAGGTTTTATATCCTAGTCGATGTATTGATTGGTTACAGAATACTTAGGGCACTTTGCATTTCACTTATGTGAAACAAAAGCATCTTACCAACACAAATCCATGTATATATAGATAGTGATTAAGATTGGCAGGTTTAATACTGCTATATAAAATCCAGTTTTTCAGACCCTTTTCAATGTATTGTTAATAGTCTGTTTGACATGTGGCTTTCATTAACCAGAAATGACCCTACAGATCTGGCAACCCTCACCCATCCCAACCCTCATTAATCCTCTCCACGGGGCAGCCACAAATCAACACTGACAGATGACACTCAGAGGACATCCCCACCCCATCATCCACATCTACCCAGAGAGGACAGGAGAGGGGCGAGATGGAAAGCGAGACCATATGAGAGACGGAGAAAAAGGGCACGAGGGGGAAAGGAAAAAGAAAGAGAGAGAGAGAGACAGGCAAAGAGAGAGAGGGGGATGGAAGAGAGACATGCAAGAGAAAGAGGAGATAGACGACCGCGTATAAGTAATGAGAGTGATTATAAAGAAAGAGAGGACAAGGAAGGAGAGATAAATAGAGACCGAATGTGTGTGAGAAATGGAGCAGCTCGTCCTCCAGTAATGAAGTGGTCTCCCAGATCCTCAGTCTTAAGTCCCTCACCCCGTCTAATTTACGCAAGCCCGCCTCACGACCACATCCAGCAGAATAATTTAATCAGGCAGGATTTGTTAAGAATAATGACTCTTTCTTGGATGCTTTACATTTGGCGTTAACGCCTAGGTTGTTTCAGGGTAGGGAATTGCTTGTGGCAGTTGAGGTATTGTTTTTGTCCACATACAGTTGAAGTCGGAAGTTTACATACACCTTAGCCAAACACATTTCAACTCAGTTTTTCACAATTCCTGACATTTAATCCTAGTAAAAATTCCCTGTCTTAGGTCAGTTAGGATCACCACTATTTTAAGAATGTGAAATGTCAGAATTATAGTAGAGAGAATGACTTATTTCAGCTTTTATTTCTTTCATCACATTCCCAGGGGGTCAGAAGTTTACATACACTCAATTAGTATTCGGTAGCATTGCCTTTAAATTATTAAACTTGGGTCAAACGTTTCGGATAGCCTTCCACAAGCTTTTTTGGCCCATTCCTCCTGACAGAGCTGGTGTAACTGAGCCAGGTTTGTAGGCCTCCTTGCTCGCACACGCTTTTTCAGTTCTGCCCACACATTTTCTATAGGATTGAGGTCAGGGCTTTGTAATGGCCACTCCAATAGATTGACTTTGTTGTCCTTAAGCCATTTTGCCACAACTTTGGAAGTATGCTTGGGGTCATTGTCCATTTGGAAGACCCATTTGCGACCAAGCTTTAACTTCCTGATTGATGTCTTGAGATGTTGCTTCAATATATCATATTTTTCCTCTCTCATGATGCCATCTATTTTGTGAAGTGCACCAGTCCCTCCTGCAGCAAAGCACACCCACAACATGATTCTGCCACACCTGTGCTTCACGGTTGGGATTGTGTTCTTCGGCTTGCAAGCACCCCCCTTTTTCCTCCAAACATAATGATGGTCATTATGGCCAAACAGTTCTATTTTTGTTTCATCAGACCAGAGGACATTTTTCCAAAAAGTATGATCTTTGTCCCCATGTGCAGTTGTAAACTGTAGTTTGGCTTTTTTATGGTGGTTTTGGAGCAGTGGCTTCTTCCTTGCTGAGTGGCCTTTCAGTTTATGTCGACATAGGACTCGTTTGACTGTGGATATAGATACTTTGTACCAGTTTTCTCAGGCATTTTCACAAGGTCCTTTGCTCTTCTTCTGGGATTGATTTGCACTTTTTGCACCAAAGTACGTTCATCTCTAGGAGACAGAACTCATCTCCTTCCTGAGCGGTATGACAGCAGCGTGATCCCATGGTGTTATGCTTGCGTACTATTGTTTGTACAGATGAACGTGGTACCTTCAGGCATTTGGAAATTGCTCCCAAGAATGAACCAGGCTTGAGGTCTTGGCTGATTTCTTTTGATTTTGAGAATGACACAAATATTAATTTCCACAAAGTTTGCTGCTTCAGTGTCTTTAGATCTTTTTGTCAGATGTTACTATGGAATACTGAAGTATAAAGACAAGCCTTTCTGTGATAAGGTGCGTATCGGTGAGAGGTGTAGGAGCCAGGCGCAGGAGAGCAGGGAATTTTGAGAAGCGTGTTTAATCATATAGTCCACCAAAACAAAAATGGCACAGACGAAAATCCAAAAACTACGCTCTCGAAGATCAGAAACTCGTGCACGGAGGAACAACCACAGTTCAGACACTTACATACACGTGCGTAATAGTGAAAACAATAATCATCAAAGATAATCGAGTGCAAATACATACAAGCTTAATCCTGCACGAACTAAGGCAGGCAACAGGTGCCCTATATACACACAGAAGTAAACGCAAATGAAACCAGGTGTGAAAAGGAACACAGACAAAACAACCAGAAAAGGAAAAAGGGATGGTGGCGGCTAGTAAACCGGCACCGCCGAGCGCCGCCCGAACAGGGAGAGGAGTTACCTTCGGTAGAAGTCGTGACACTTTCATAAGTGTCAAAGCCTTTCATTGACAATTACATGAAGTTAATGCAAAGAGTAAATATTTGCAGTGTTAACCCTTCTTTTTCAAAACCTCTACAATCCTCCCTGGCATGTTGTCAATTAACTTCTGGGCCACAGCCTGACTGATGTCAGCCCATTCTTGCATAATCAATGCTTGGAGTTTGTGGGTTTTTGTTTGTCCACCCGCCTCTTGAGGATTGACCACAAGATCTCAATGGGATTAAGGTCTGAGGAGTTTCCTGGCCATGGACCCAAAATATAAATGTTTTGTTCCCCGAGCCACTTAGTTATCACTTTTGCCTTATGGCAAGGTGCTCCATCATGATGGAAAAGGCATTGTTCGTCACCAAACTGTTCCTGGATGGTTGGGAGAAGTTGCTCTCGGAGGATGTGTTGGTACCATTCTTTATTCATGGCTGTGTTCTTAGGCAAAATTGTGAGTGAGCCCACTCCCTTGGCTGAGAAGCAACCCCACACATGAATGGCCTCAGGATGCTTTACTGTTGTGTTGACACAGGACTGATGGTAGCGCTCACCTTGTCTTCTCCGGACAAGCTTTTTTACGGATGCCCCAAACAATTGGAAAGGGAAAATGACTTTACCCCCGTCCTCAGTAGTCCAATCCCTGTACCTTTTGCAGAATTTTTCCTGGAGAGAAGTGGCTTCTTTGCTGCCTTTCTTGACACCAGGCCATCCTCCAAAAGTCTTCACCTCACTGTGCGTGCAGATGCACTCACACCTGCCTGCTGCCATTCCTGAGCAAACTCTGTACTGGTGGTGCCCCGATCCCGCAGCTGAATCAACTTTAGGAGACGGTCCTGGCACTTGCTGGTCTTCCTTGGGTGCCCTGAAGCCTTCTTCACAACAATTGAACCGCTCTCCTTGAAGTTCTTGATGATCCGATAAATGGTTGATTTAGGTGCAATCTTACTGGCAGCAATATCCTTTTTGTGCAAAGCAATGAAGACGGCACGTGTTTCCTTGCAGGTAACCATTGTTGACAGAGGAAGAACAATGATTTCAAGCAACACCCTCCCTTTGAAGCTTCCAGTCTGTTATTAGAACTCAATCAGCATGACAGAGTGATCTCCAGCCTTGTCCTCGTCAACACTCACTGTGTTAATTAACGAGAAAATCACTGACATGATGTCAGCTGGTCCTTTTGTGGCAAGGCTGAAATGCAGTGGAAATGCTTTATGGGATTCAGTTCATTTACATGGCAAAGAGGGACTTTGCAATTAATTGCAATTCATCTGATCACTCTTCATAACATTCTGGAGTATATGCAAATATGCATACAAACTGAGGCAGCAGACTTTGTGAAATTAATATTTGTGTCATTCTCAAAACTTTTGGCCACGACTGTACGTCTGGTTGTTTTGCCAGGTATAGTATGGATTCTTTCAGGGTCAAGAAAGGTTGATTTATGCTACAGATTATCCATTATATTGACCAGATACTCAAATGGCCGCTCTAACACTGAATAGGTGTATTAAAAAATGGAAGGCAGTAGGGAGGAGGCAAGATCAGTTTGGACCCTTCTAGCCAATGAGAGGGCAGAAATGCGTGTGAACAACAGGCACAACATCAAAATTGTCTGTATTGTAATAATTCATGAAAATAAAAATGTTAAATAGGGTTAGGCATACGGTTAGCAGTGTGGTTGGGGTTAGGTTTAAAATCTCATTTTAATAAGAGAAACTGTAGAATTAGGTAGGGTTTGCTTTTTGGTAACTCGTGATGACCAGGCAAAACACTGATAAAAAGTGTTTTTTCTCAAAGTTGCCGGGATGTCACATGTCATACTTACAGTGCATTCGGAAAGCATTCAGATCCCTTACCCTTTTCCATATTTTGTTATATTACAGTCTTATTCTAAAATTGATTAAATTAATTGTTTTCTGCATCTATCTACCCACAATACCCAATAATGACAAACCAAAAACAAGTTAAAACTTTTTGCAGATTTATAAAAAAAAAAAACAGAAATACCGTATTTACATAAGTATTCAGACCCTTTGCTATTAGATGCTAAATTGAGCTCAGGTGCTTCCTGTTTCCATTGATCATCCTTGAGATGTTTCTACAACTTGATTAGAATCCACCTGTGAAATATTCTATTGATTGGACATGATTTGGAAAGGCACACACCTGTCTATATAAGGCCCCGCAGTTGACAGTGCATATCAGAGCAAAAACCAAGCCATGAGGTCGAAGGAATTGTCTGTAGAGCTCCGAGACAGGATTGTGTTGAGACACAGATGTGGGGAAGTGTACCAAAAACATTTCTGCAGCATTGAAGGTCCCCAAGAACACAGTGGCCTCCATCATTCTTAAATTGAGAAGTTTGGAACCACCAAGACTCCTCCTAGAGCTGCCCACCTGGCCAAACTGAGCAATCAGGGGAGAAGGGCCTTGGTCAGGGAGGTGACCAAGAACCCGATGGTCACTCTGACAGAGCTCCAGAGTTCCTCTGTGGAGATGGGAGAACCTCTGTGGAGATGGTAGAACCATCCAGTAGGACAACCATCTCTGCAGCACTCCACCAATCAGGCCTTTATGGTAGAGTTACCAGATGGAAGCCACTCCTCAGAAAAAGGCACATGGCAGCCCGCTTGGAGTTTGCCGAAAGAGAGAGAGATCCTTGATGAAAACCTGTTCCAGAATGCTCAAGACCTCAGACTCTGGTGAAGGTTCACCTTCCAACAGGACAATGACCCTAAGCACACAGCCAAGACAACGCAGGAGTGGCTTCGGGACAAGTCTCTGAATGTCCTTGAGTAGCCTAACCAGAGCCCGGACTTGAACCCGGTTGAACATCTCCGAAGAGACCTGAAAAAGGATGTGCAGCGACGCTCCCCATCCAACCTCACAGAGCTTGAGAGAATTTGCAGAGAAGAATGGGACAAACTCCCCAAATACAGGTGTGCCAAGCTTTTGGTGTCATACCCAAGAAGACTGTAGGCTGCAATCGCTTGCAAGGGTGCTTCAACAAAGTACTGATTGATTGATTGATACTGAGTAAAGGGTCTGAATGTTTATGTAAATGTGATATTCGTTTTTTAACAACAAAAGTGTCTAACAAACATGTTTTTGCTTTGTTATTATGGCGTATTGTGTGTAGATTGATGAGGGGGGAAAAAACAATTTAATCAATTTGTGGAAAAAGTCAAGGGGTCTGAATACTTTCCCGAATGCACTGTATAATCAGTACACTGGTCACAACCTAATCATTATGAAACTTCTATTCAATCAAATAAGCCACATTAAGCAAATAAGCAATTACATTTTTTGTTAACCAAATTCAACAGTCTCATTGACCTCCATACAAACACTCCTCGCTTGAAGAGAGGAAAAAAAGAAAAGACGCCACCTGCTCGAGAAGAAAGATTTTGGGCCCAGTTATTCTTAGTCTGTTTATTCTAACAGAAGTGTTGTGTGCAGATCTAGAATCAAACAGTTTACTAGTTTTCTTTAAAATATTTGGGCATTTGATTGATCATGCCAGGAATGCCAAATTGATGGTGTTTGTACTTTTGGGACTATTCCATTTAGCCAGACAAGTGCACTCAAGTGCAGCCGAAGTATTTGAAAGATAACAAATACTATACCATCTGAAGCCAGGCCTGGTTGTATATAGAACGAAGTTTCTGAAAACTTGCAACTTGTGTGGTGAAGAGAGCTATTTTCAATGGTTCGAGTCGTCTTTAGACTCATAGCTTCTTCTTCTCGGCAGGTGCCGGCTGATCAACTGTGAGCCAATGTAAATGGAGGGCAGAGCGTAATGCCTTTAGCTAACAGAGTGTGACAAATGTGTCTCAACAGCGTGAAATTAATGAATGATTCCGCTTTTCAATGTGTTAGGAGCCCATTTTTGTATCTGCCTTCACAGATAATTGTCAAAAATGGGGCAACATATCAATGGGTGACCATTCAGATCATTTTTAATACAGGAAATAAATGCTATCTGCAAGTTTGTCCTAGTCTAACTTTCTTTAAAAATATATTCCATCTAGAGTTACCAAAAAGTATTTTGTTTAGGATGTGTTTTGCCTTAGTATTTGTATTTAATTAATAGGCGTAATGTCTTTCCCCAGCAATTTTTGATGTGGCTGGCCGGCTTTCAAATCATCTGGTGTTTCCCATATTGAGATTTTCTGTAACAGAGTGCGTTATGACATGTACGGTCATTGATGGAGAAATTTCCGTACCAAGACGTGACTGGTCAGGATGCTATCGATGGTGCAACGGTTGAATTTGGAGAGGACCCGGGGCGGCATGCCGAATTTCTTCAGCCGCCTGAGGAGGTGGAGATGCTGTTGCGCCCTCTTAACAAGACTTGTCATGACAACTCGTCGGTGAAGTGGACGCCAAAGAACTCTCTCTACTCCTTTATCTTGCTGATGTTGAGGGAGAGGTTGTTCTCCCCCGCTACTCTCTCCTCTTCCATCCTATCATCTCTTCCCTCTGCTCAAACCTTCTCCAACCTATCTCCTGATTCTGCCTCCTCAACCCTCCTCTCCTCCCTTTCTGCATCCCTTGATTCTCTATGTCCCCTATCCTCCAGGCCGGCTCGGTCCTCCCCTCCTGCTCCGTGGCTCGACGACTCATTGCGAGCTCACAGAACAGGGCTCCGGGCAGCCGAGCGGAAATGGAGGAAAATCTTCGCCTCCTGCGGACCTGGCATCCTTTCACTCCCTCCTCTCTACATTTTCCTCTTCTGTCTCTGCTGCTAAAGCCACTTTCTACCACTCTAAATTCCAAGCATCTGCCTCTAACCCTAGGAAGCTCTTTGCCACCTTCTCCTCCCTCCTGAATCCTCCTCCCCCTCCCCCTCCTCCCTCTCTGCAGATGACTTCGTCAACCATTTTGAAAAGAAGGTCGACGACATCCGATCCTCGTTTGCTAAGTCAAACGACACCGCTGGTTCTGCTCACACTGCCCTACCCTGTGCTCTGACCTCTTTCTCCCCTCTCTCTCCAGATGAAATCTCGCGTCTTGTGACGGCCGGCCGCCCAACAACCTGCCCGCTTGACCCTATTCCCTCCTCTCTTCTCCAGACCATTTCCGGAGACCTTCTCCCTTACCTCACCTCGCTCATCAACTCATCCCTGACCGCTGGCTACGTCCCTTCTGTCTTCAAGAGAGCGAGAGTTGCACCCCTTCTGAAAAAACCTACACTCGATCCCTCCGATGTCAACAACTACAGACCAGTATCCCTTCTTTCTTTTCTCTCCAAAACTCTTGAACGTGCCGTCCTTGGCCAGCTCTCCCGCTATCTCTCTCAGAATGACCTTCTTGATCCAAATCAGTCAGGTTTCAAGACTAGTCATTCAACTGAGACTGCTCTTCTCTGTATCACGGAGGCGCTCCGCACTGCTAAAGCTAACTCTCTCTCCTCTGCTCTCTCATCCTTCTAGACCTATCGGCTGCCTTCGATACTGTGAACCATCAGATCCTCCTCTCCACCCTCTCCGAGTTGGGCATCTCCGGCGTGGCCCACGCTGGATTGCGTCCCCTACCTGACAGGTCGCTCCTACCAGGTGGCGTGGCGAGAATCTGTCTCCTCACCACGCGCTCTCACCACTGGCGTCCCCAGGGCTCTGTTCTAGGCCCTCTCCTATTCTCGCTATACACCAAGTCACTTGGCTCTGTCATAACCTCACATGGTCTCTCCTATCATTGCTATGCAGACGACACACAATTAATCTTCTCCTTTCCCCTTCTGATGACCAGGTGGCGAATCGCATCTCTGCATGTCTGGCAGACATATCAGTGTGGATGACGGATCACCACCTCAAGCTGAACCTCGGCAAGACGGAGCTGCTCTTCCTCCCGGGGAAGGACTGCCCATTCCATGATCTCGCCATCACGGTTGACAACTCCATTGTGTCCTCCTCCCAGAGCGCTAAGAACCTTGGCGTGATCCTGGACAACACCCTGTCGTTCTCAACTAACATCAAGGCGGTGGCCCGTTCTTGTAGGTTCATGCTCTACAACATCCGCAGAGTACGACCCTGCCTCACACAGGAAGCAGCGCAGGTCCTAATCCAGGCACTTGTCATCTCCCGTCTGGATTACTGCAACTCGCTGTTGGCTGGGCTCCCTGCCTGTGCCATTAAACCCTACAACTCATCCAGAACGCCGCAGCCCGTCTGGTGTTCAACCTTCCCAAGTTCTCTCACGTCACCCCGCTCCTCTGCTCTCTCCACTGGCTTCCAGTTGAAGCTCGCATCCGCTACAAGACCATGGTGCTTGCCTACGGAGCTGTGAGGGGAACGGCACCTCAGTACCTCCAGGCTCTGATCAGGCCCTACACCCAAACAAGGGCACTGCGTTCATCCACCTCTGGCCTGCTCGCCTCCCTACCACTGAGGAAGTACAGTTCCCGCGCAGCCCAGTTAAAACTGTTCGCTGCTCTGGCCCCCCAATGGTGGAACAAACTCCCTCACGACGCCAGGACAGCGGAGTCAATCACCACCTTCCGGAGACACCTGAAACCCCACCTCTTTCAGGAATACCTAGGATAGGATAAAGTAATCCTTCTCACCCCCCTTAAAATATTTAGATGCACTATTGTAAAGTGGCTGTTCCACTGGATGTCTTAAGGTGAACGCACCAATTTGTAAGTCGCTCTGGATAAGAGCGTCTGCTAAATGACTTAAATGTAAATGTAACGTAAATGTTGTTGCCAATGACATCACAATGCCAGTTCACTTACAGTGAGGGAAAAAAGTATTTGATCAATCGGGCATGTATATGTGCTTTCTTGAACACGGGGATCTTGCGGGCGCTGCAGGATTTCAGTCCTTCACGGCGTAGTGTGGTACCAATTGTTTTCTTGGTGACTATGGTCCCAACTGCCTTGAAATCATTGACAAGATCCTCCCGTGTAGTTCTGGGCTGATTCCTCACCCTTCTCATGATCATTGCCGATCATTGAGGTGAGATCTTGCATGGAGCCCCAGGCCGAGGGAGATTGACAGTTCTTCTGTGTTTAATAATCGCACCAACTGTTGTCACCTTCTCACCAAGCTGCTTGGCGATGGTATTGTAGCCCATTCCAGCCTTGTGTAGGTCTACAATGTTGTCCCTGACATCCTTGGAGAGCTCTTTGGTCTTGGCCATGGTGGACAGTTTGGAATCTGATTGATTGATTGCTTCTGTGAACAGGTGTCTTTTTTATACAGGTAACAAACTGAGATTAGGAGCACTCCCTTTAAGAGTGTGCTCCTAATCTTAGCTCGTTACCTGTATAAAAGACACCTGGGAGCCAGATATCTTTCTGATTGAGAGGGAGTCAAATACTTATTTCCCTCATTAAAATGCAAATCACTTAATAACATTTTTGACGTGTTTTTTTTTCTGGATTTTTGTTGTTATTCTGTCTCTCACTGTTCAAATAAACCTACCATTAAAATGATAGACTGATCATTTCTTTGTCAGTGGGCAAACGTACAAAATCAGCAGGGGATCAAATACTTTTTCCCTCACTGTACCTCCTCCCTATAGTCCGACTCGTCGTTGTTTGTTATCAGTCCTACAACCTTGGTGTCGTCAGCAAATTTTATGATGGAGTTGGAGTCGTGCAAAGCCATGCAGTTGTGGGTGAACAGGGAGCACAGCAGAGGACTGAGGACACACCCCCGGGCGGCCCCTGTGTTAAGATGCAGTGTGGAGGAGGTGTTGTTGCCAATCCTCACAGCATGTGGTTTGTCCGTCAGGAAGTCCAGGATCCAGTTGCAGAGGGTGGTGTCCAGACCCAGGACTTTGAGCTTGATGTCGAGCTTGGAGGGAACAATAGTGTTGAATGCTGAACTGTAGTCAATGAACAGCATTCTCGCATACAGTGCCTTCAGAAAGTATTCACACCCCTGGACTTCTTACAGATTTGGTTGTGTTGCAGCATGAATTTAAAATGTTTTAAATTTAGATTTTATGTCACTCGTCTACACACAATACCCCATAATGTCAAAGTGGAATTATGTTTTTAGACATTTTTACAAATAAATTAGAAATGAAAAGCTGAAATGGCTTGAGGTTTTCCAATGCCTCGCAAAGAAGGGCCCCTATTGGTAGATGGGTAAAACAAAAGCACATTAAATATCCCTTTGAGCATGGTAAAGTTATTAATTACACTTTGGATGGTGTATCAATACACCCAGTCACTACAAAGATACAAGGAAACTTCTTAACTTCTTAACTCAGTGCCAGAGAGGACTGAAAGCGCTCAGGGATTTCAATGGTGACTTCAAAACAGTTACAGAGTTTAATGGCTGTGATAGGAGAAAACTGAGGATGGATCAACAACATTTTAGTTACTCCACAATACTAACCTAATTGACAGAGTGAAAAGAAGGAAGCCTGTACAGAATTAACAAATTCCAAAACATACATATTGTTTGTAATAATGCACTAAACTAAAACTGCTAAAAAATATGCTAAAGAAATTAACTTTATGTACTGAATACAAAGTGTTATGTTGGGGGCAAATCCAATACAAAACATCACTGAGTACCACTCTCCATATTTTGGTGGTGGCCGCATCATGTTATGGGTATGCTTGTCATTGGCAAGGACTAAGGAGTTCTTTATTATAAAAAGAAATGGAATAGAGCTAAGCACAGGTAAAATCCGAGAGCAAAACCTGGTTTAGTCTGGTTTCCAACAGACACTGGGAGACATTTGCCTTTCAGCAGGTCAATAACCTAAAACACAAGGCCAAATATACACTGTAGTTGCTTACCAAGATGAATAATGAACTTGACAGAGCTTGAAGAATAAAAAAAGGAAGTAGAATTTGCAAACATTTATTGACTCGGGAGGTTGAATACTTATCAAATGAAGATATATTAGTATTTTTCAATAATTCTTTATTTTTCTTCCATTTTGACATTAGAGTTTTTGTAAATTGTTAACAAAGAAATTACAATGAAATCCATTTGAATTTTGTAACGTCTGCGTCCAACTCACACTCCCAAACACTTAGATCCCTGGAACGCAGCCCACTTTCCAGCTCACACTCCAGATCCCAATCACTGGAATTCTAATCACCTGCTCACACACCTGCATATCATCATCCCACACTATTTAGTTCAGTTCCTTGCACCCAATCACTGTGAGGTATTGTTTGTTTTGAGACACACTTCTTTCGGAGCTCTGTTTTTTCCCGTTCTTCACTCCTCCCGTGTATGACCTTCTGCCTGCCCCTGGACCCAGCTACCTGCCTCCTATGGTCCCTTCCAATAAACACCTGCTGCGCTCTGTGCTTGAAACCAGCTCTCTGTCTCCTATCGTGTTCATTACAGAATCTCACCAAAAACGACAGCTACGTCTAACCCGACAGGAGGAACGGATCGATGAACTCTGTGACCTCTTTCGCCAGTCCATTCCTGCTTCACCGTTATTAGGTGCCACAGCCTCCTCTTGTTCATCCTCCCCTATATCCATGCCTAATAAATATGACGGCTCCCCAGGGAAATGTCAATGATTTCTCATGCAGTGTAACCTGTACATAGACCATCACCCTGCTGACTTCACCTCTGACAAAGACAGGGTGGACTTCGTCATCACCCTACTCACAGGCAAAGCTCTGGATTGGGTAGCAGCCCTAAGGGCTGCTCAAAGTTCTGAATCACGTTTCCACCCCCTCTTCAAGGAGGTGTTCGACTATTAGGTTTCAGGTCATCACACTGGGGACCTGTTATGTGAGCTGCGACTGGGCCATCGCTCCACCACTGAGTATACCCTTGAGTTCCGCACCATGACTTCCGGCAGTGAATGGAGTGAACCAGTTCTCCTTACAGTCTACCGGAGTGGTCTTAATCGGGAGTTACAGGCCGAACTGGCCTGCAGAGGAGATTTAAGGGACCTAAACCAATACATCAATACACAGATGTCCATATCCATTGGCAACCTACTGGTGGACCGCAGACCTATACAGTCGCCCATTGCCTGCGAGTCTTCCTCACCCTTCTCTTGTCCACCACGGTCCAATAGACCCAAACCCATGCAACTCTGCCGTGCCCCTCTCACGCCTGCCGAGAGACAACGGAGGGTACGTGAAAACCTGTGCCTCTATTGTGGAGAGAGTAACCACCTACTCACTAGATGTCCGATTCGTCCCCGACGAAGGGGTGACCACAGTCCCTCCACTTCCGCCCGGATAAGCACCTGTACGTTTTTGAATATTACCAAAAGGCAGTTTGGTATCCCGGCTCCTCTTTCTGCTAATGGGGTCACTCAGTTTGTGGAGGGACTAGTGGACTCTGGGGCCACAGGAAATTTCATTGACAAACAATTGGCACAACAGTTAAGAGTCAAACTAATTCTTGTTAATCCTCCCTTTAGGATTAATGCGCTGGATGGACAACCTCTCGGAACTGGTCTTGTGACTCGCATGACAAAAAGTTTCACCCTTCAGATTGGCCTCCTTCAATCTTAGGACATTCAGTTATTGGTGTTGTCTTCACCTAAACAACCCCTCATTCTCGGTCACCTCTGGATAAGCCTTCACGACCCTGCATCTCCCGGCGGCAAGGGGAACTGCTGTCATGGTCTCCCGCCTGTTTTAAGAACTGCTTCAGTCTACCCTGTCGAGCCACCTCCATAGAAGGATTGTAGTCTGCCATTCCAACCCACATCCCACCTGTATATGCCCAGTTTCTGAGTGTCTTCAGCAAGAAAAAAGCGTCCATTCTGCCCCCTCATCACCCGGAGGACTGCGCGATCGAACTCCTTCCTGGGGCATCACCCCCTAAGGGTCAGATCTACCTCTTGTACATCGCAGTGAGGCTATGGACATCTATATAGAAGAGGCCCTCGACATGGGATTCATCAGTCCATCCACGTCTCCGGCTGCATCCAGTTTCTTTTTTGTGAAGAAAAAGGATGGTGGTCTCCGTCCATGCATAGATTACCGACCCCTCAATGACCTTACCATCAACAATCGCTCCCCTCTTCCTCTGATTCCGGCAGCACAAGAACAAGTTGGACAGGCTACCATCTACTCCAAACTGGACCTACGTAGTGCTTACAACCTGGTCCGTATCCGAAGTGGGGATGAGTGGAAGATGGCGTTCATCACCGCTAGGGGTCACTTTGAATACCTAGTTGTGCCCTACGGTCTCACCAATGCTCCCGCAGTCTTCCAGTCCTTCATGAATGAAGTTTTCCAGGACATGATCAACCAGTTCCTCATCGTGTACATTGACAATATCTTGATCTACTCTCACTCCCTTGCAGAACACGTACAGCATGTGCAACAGGACCTCCAACGATTACAGGACCACCATCTTTATGTCAAGGCTGAGAAGAGCGCCTTTCACGTTACTATGGTTACCTTCCTAGGGTTCGTACTGACACCAGGAGGGGTCAACATGGACAAAGGCAAAGTCACGGCCGTGCTTAACTGGCCCAAACCTACCACCGTAAAGGCTCTACAACGGTTCCTAGGGTTCTCCAACTAAACTCAGGAAAAAAATAAATGTCCCATTTTCAGGACCCTGTCTTTCAAAGATAATTCGTAAAAATCTAAATGGCTTCACAGATCTTCATTGTGAAGGGTTTAAACACTGTATCCCATGCTTGTTCAATGAACCATACAAGACTGGCAAAAGTGCTCTTCACTGACTAGTCGTGGTTTTGTCTCACCAGGGGTGATGGTCGGATTCGGAATGAGCGTTACACCAAGGCCTGTACTCTGGAGCAGGATCGATTTGGAGGTGGAGGGTCCGTCATGGTCTGGGGGGGTGTGTCACAGCATCATCGGACTGAGCTTGTTGTCATTGCAGGCAATCTCAACGCTGTGCGTTAAAGGGAAGACATCCTCCTCCCTCATGTGGTACCCTCCCTGCATTCTCATCCTGACTTGACCCTCCAGCATGACAATGCCCAGCCATACTGCTCGTTATGTGAGTGATTTCCTGCAAGACAGGAATGTCAGTGTTCTGTTATGGCCAGCGAAGAGCCCGGGTCTCAATCCCATTGAGCATGTCTGGGACCTGTTGGATTGGAGGGTGAGGGCTACGGCCATTCCCCCCATAAATGTCCGGGAACTTGCAGGTGTCTTGGTGGAAGAGTGGGGTAACATCTCACAGCAAGAACTGGCAAATCTGGTGCAGTCCATGAGGAGGAGATGCACTACTGTACTTAATACAGCTGGTGGCCACACCAGATACTGACTGTTACTTTTGTTTTTGACCCCCCTTTTTTCAGGGACACGTTATTCAATTTCTGTTAGTCACATGTCTGTGGAACTTGTTCAGTTTATGACTCAGTTGTTGAATCTTGTTATGTTCATACAAATATTTACACATGTTAAGTTTGCTGAAAATAAACGCAGTTAACAGTGAGAGGACGTTTCTTTTTTTGCTGAGTTTACTGCTGCCGGTTCATCTGAATCTGATGCAGCACAACCGCTCCTCTCTGTTCTCATCAGCCAAAAAACCTGTACCCTCCAATGGACCAACACGCCCTTAATGCATTTGAGACCTTGAAACGCCTCTTCACCTCTGCACCCATCCTTAGGCAGCCAGATCCTACCCTTCCTTTTGTTCTGGAGGTGGATGCTTCCGAGTTTGGCGTAGGAGCGGTTCTCTCTCAATGGGTCGGGACACCTCCCAAATTACACCCATGTGACTTATTTTCCAAGAAACTGTCACCCGCTGAGACGCCATCAGTTAGAGTATGGGTCCCACCGGTTAGAGTGGTGCCACCGGTTAGAGGGAGCTCATCACACATTCTTTGTCCTTACCGAGCACCGCAATTTGGAGTACTTAAGAAGTGCTAAGAGGCTCAACCCCAGACAGGCTTGCTGGGCACTCTTCTTCACCCGCTTCAACTTCACCATCACCTATCTGCACATCAAGAAAAATGTGAAGGCTGATTCCTTATCCCGTCTATTTGACTCCCCTTCCTCTAACCCAGCTCCCAAGCCCATCCTGCCTCCGTCTTGCTTCGTGGGACCCATACAGTGGGAAGTCCAATCCAAGAGGCTCTAATCCACGACCCAGCACCTGCAGGCAAGACCTACATTCCAGTGCCCGTCACACCCCAACTAAGGCAGTGGTGCCATTCCTCGCTGAGTTCTGGCCATCCCGGAATCACCCGGAACACGGAGATACTGACACACAAGTTCTGGTGGTCATCCCTAACAGCAGACGTCCGAGATTACATTCTCTCCTGTCCGGTCTGTGCATGGGCAAGAGCCCTCGCCAACTACCTACCGGTAAGCTCGAGCCTTTACCTACACCACACAGACCATGGTCTCACATCGCCATGGATTTCTTCACGGATCTGGTGGACTCTTCAGGCTTCACGACTATTTTAGTTGTAGTGGACCGGTTCTCCAAGATGTGCCGACTCATCCCCCTTCCGCATCTAACTAATGCCATGGAAATGGCCGAGTGCATGTTCCAAGTGAAATGGCCGAGTGCATGACCCCCCCCCCTCTCCATCAGCCTATCCTTCGGATACCATCCCCAAACCAACGGGCAGACGGAACATCTGAATCTGGAAATAGGGAAATAACTTTGTCAACACTGCACCCACCAACCACACGAGTGGAGTCACTATCTAGCCTGGACCGAATACGCACAGAACTCCCTGGTGCATTCCTCCTCACTCCATCTCACTCCTTTTCAGTGTGTCCTCGGATACCAACCCCGCGTGTTCCCATGGGAGACCAAGCCCGGAACTGTGCCTGCCGTCGAGTGTTTTTGATGGAGTGAGCAGGTTTGGGAGACCACACATCGGCACCTCCATCAAGGGTCACTCTCCCAGAAACGGTTCGCTGACCGGCGTCGCCAACCTACTGCACTCTTCCACCCTGGGCAATGTGTGTGGTTCTCTACCCGAGACATCTGGCGTCGTGACCCCTGAAAAAAGTTCAGTGCCCGGTTCATTGGTCCCTTCAAAATAACACACCTCATCAATCCTGTCACCTACCATCGCCTACCTCCTCAAGCCTGTGAGGTACAGCCCTCTCCAACCTGCCATTTGACATCGGCGGTGCACCGGCTTATTCCATCCAAGCCCTCCTTGACACCAAGCGCCTGGGTGGTCGCATCTACTACCTGGTGGATTGGGAGGGGTACGGACCCGATGAACGGTCCTGAGTCCTCCTCAGGTCATCCTCGACCCAGCCATGATCCTGGCTTTCCACCGGAACCGTCCAGCTCCATGGCCCCCTGCTCAGCTTTGTAACACAACAAAATGTGAAAAAGTCAAATCTAATTTTATTGGTCACATACACATGGTTAGCAGATGTTAATGCGAGTGTAGCGAAATGCTTGTGCTTCTAGTTCTAGCAGTGCATTAATATCTAACAAATCATCTAACAATTCCCAACAACTACCTAATACACACAAATCTAAACAGTAATCTAACAATTCCCCAACAACTACCTAATAAACACAAATCTAAAGGGGTAAATGAGAATATGTACATATTTCAATATATGGATGAGCGAGGCAAGGTGCATAGGCAAGGTGCAGTAGATGGTATAAAATACAGTATATACATGTGATATGAGTAATGTAAGATATGTAAAAATGATTAAAGTGGCATTGTTTAAAGTGACTAGTGAACCATTTATTAAAGTGTACAGTGATTGGGTCTCAATGTGGGCAGCCGCCGCTCTGTGCTAGTGATTACTGTTTAGCAGTCTGATGGCCTTGAGATAGAAGATGTTTCTCAATCTCTCGGTCCCAGCTTTCATGCACCTGTACTGACCTCACCTTCTGGATGATAGCTGTGTGAACAGGCAGTGGCTCGAGTGGTTGTTGTCCTTGATCGTGTTTTTGGCCTTCCTGAGACATTGGGTGCTGTAGGTGTCATGGAGGGCAGGTAGTTTGTCCCCAGTGATGCGTTGTGCAGACTGCACCACCCTCTAGAGAGCCTTGCGGTTGAGGGCGGTGCAGTTGCCATTCCAGGCTGTGATTACAGCCCGACAGGATGCTCTCAGTTTGTCAGGGTTTTGGATGACAAGCCAAATTTCTTCAGCCTCCTGTGTGGGTGGACCATTTCAGTTTGTCTGTGATGTGTACGCACAGGAACTTAAAATTGTCCACCTTCTCCACTGCTGACCCTTCAATGTGGATAGCGGGGTGCTCCCTCTGCTGTTTCCTGAAGTCCACGTTCATCTCCTTTGTTTTGTTGACGTTGAATGAGAGGTTGTTTTCCTGACACCACACTCCGAGTGCCCTCACCTCCTCCCTGTAGGCTGTCTCGTAGTTACATTTACATTGTTGGTGGTCAAGCCCACTACTGTTGTGTCATCTGCAAACCTGGTGATTGAGTTGGAGGTGTGCATGGCCACGCAGTTGTGGGTGAACAGGGAGTACAGGAGAGGGCTGAGCACACACCCTTGTGGGGCCCCAGTGTTGAGGGTCAGTGAAGTGGAGATGTTGTTTCCTACCTTCACCACACGGGGGCGGTCCGTCAGAAACTCCAGGACCCAGTTACACAGGGAGGGTTTGAGACCCAGGGTCTCAAGCTTGATGATGAGCTTGGAGGGTACTATGGCGTTGAATGCTGAGCTGTAGTCAATCAACAGCATTCTTACATAGGTATTAATTTTTGTCCAGATGGGATAGGGCAGTGTGCAGTGCGATGGCGATTACGTCATCTGTGGACTTGTTGGGGTGATATGCAAACTGAAGTGGGTCTAGGGTGGCCGGTAAGGTGGCGGTGATATGACTAGCCTCTCAAAGCACTTCATGATGACAGAAGTGAGTGCTACAGGATAGTAGTCATTTAGATCCGTTTTCTTTGCCTTCTTGGGTATAGGAACAATGGTAGCCATCTTGAAGCATATGGCGACAACAGACTGGGATAGGGAGCGATCAAATATGTCCGTAAACACACCAGCCTGCTGGTCTGCCCATGCTCTGAGGATGCAGCTAGGGATGCCGTCTGGGCCAGCAGCCTTGCGAGGGTTAACATGTTTAAATGTTTTACTCACATCAGCCACTGAGAAGGAGAAGAGGGGAGGGGGTGCAGTCTTTGTTAGCGAGCCGCGACGGTGGTACTGTATTATCCTCAAAGCGGGCAAAGAAGGTGTTTAGTTTGTCTGGAGGTGTGACGTCAGTATACGTGACGTGGCTGTTTTTGTATTTTTGTACTGTGATTTCCTGTAGCCCCTGCCATTGAACTGCAACTCCACATTGTCCCTGTACCGGCATTTTGCTTGTTTGATTGCCTTGCGGAGGGAATAACTACACTGTTTATATTCATTCAGCCATAACACCAGACCTCTTTCCATGGTTAAATGCAATGGATCACGCTTTCAGTTTTTCGCGAATGACGCCATCCATCCATGGTTTCTGGTTAGGGTAGGTTTTAATAGTCACAGTGGGTACGACATCTCCAATGCACTTATTTATAGACGCACTCACCGAGTCAGCATTGTCGTTCTCTGAGGCTGACTGGAACATATTCCAGTCCGTGTGATCAGAACCATCTTGGAGCATGGCTTCCGATTGGTCAGACCAGTGTTGAATGGTTCTCGTCACAGGTACATCTTGTTTGAGCTTTTGCCTATAAGCCGTCTTTGTGTTCGTTTGATGGGGGATGTACACAGCTGGGACTATAACTGACGAGAATTCTCTTGGTAGGTATAATTGCCGGCATTTGATTGTAGGGAATTCTAGGTTTGGTGAGCAGAAGGACTTGAGTTCCTGTCTGTAATTATTATCACACCATGAGTTGTTAATCATAAAGCATACACCTCTGCCCTTCCTCTTCCCAGAGAGGTGTTTATCTCTGTCGGCGCAATCGGTGGCTGGTCCGATTCCGACAACATATCCCGAGAGAGCCATGTTTCTGTGAAACAGAGAATGTTACAATCTCTGATGTCTCTCTGGAAGGCAACCCCTGCTCAAATTTAGTCTACCTTGTTGTCAAGAGACTGGACATTGGCAGGTAGTATACTCGGGAGCGGTGAGCGATATGCCCATTTACGAAGCCTGACCAGAAGACCGGTCCGTCTGCCCCTTCTGTGTCGCCGGTGTTTTCGGTCAGCTGCTGGGATTAGATCCATTGTCCTGGGTGGTGGTCCGAAGAGAGGATCTGCTTTGGGAAAGTCGTATTCCTGGTCGTAATGTTGGTAAGTTGATGTTGCTCTTATATCCAATAGTTCTTCGCGGCTGTACATAATAAGACTTAAGATTTCCTGGGTTAACAATGTAAGAAATAATACATAAAAAAACTAAATAATGCATAGTTTCCTAAGAACGCGAAGCGAGGCAATCATCTCTGTCGGCGCCATTTCAAGGGGTGTGAATACTTTCTGAAGGCACTGTATCTCCAATGGGCTATATATGCTATTGGTTGACTGTTAGAATTGGTTGTACGACAACAAAAATGTTGTTAAAAGTACCAATGCATTGACCTAGAACATGCATGGAGATCTATCTACCGGCTGTGCAGGTTTCTAGTCTAGCCCAGCCCTGCCGTTCTGCTTATTATTTGTATTAGACACTATTGATTTAACTATTCAATGATTTTTTGTTTTGGAGTAAGATGGATGTCTAAACCCACTAACCATTTGCATAGGCATTTTTTGTATGAAATTAAATAAAATATTGATATTGATTATTCTACCAAAACTATGATCTTGGTTGGGCTAAGATAACAGTACTTTAGTTCTCAGGGCGGGTGACATCACAACACAATGGCTTTGTCTCACTTTGTCTTTCTTGATTACTTTCGTCCTATCTCCTCACCTGTATTATATCGCAACTGTATTGGAGGAGAACGTACAAGGTCACTACCCTCTGACCTTCTCCAGGAGGCGAATCGAGGAAGGATGAATGAAGAAATAGCCTAGCACTCACCTGTCAACTAGCTCACGTGCTACAGAAACCCTTCTGCTACACTCACTGACCTCCTTTTCTGCGTCATCTTCAGCAGCCAGCAGAGCAGACTGTGTGAACTGAGTCAATCTAGCACCCACAGAATACATTTTGTGAGTATTTAATTCTGCTAAATTGACTCAGATCACATTGTCGGCGGCTGAGTTATACTGTTGGTGGGGTAGGAGGTGGGGAAAGCAGTGTGACTGTAGCAGAGGTGAGCTGCAGGTGAGTTCTAGTAGCCACTATGATGTGATGTCATCCCCCCTGAGACTTGAAGTAGTGTCTTCTCCTGTCTATCATGAATGTATTTATATTTGAATACCATAAGCATCTCAGCTGTGGGAGGATCTCCTCTGGCAATTTTCTTTCTTCTGCCATACTCGCTGTTCTCCTTCTCCAGTGGTTGCCATGCTACCACAAGGTCATGCAAACTCACATTCAAAGTCCAATGTGACATCAGCAAAGAGACATACTCTGACTATGGCATCAGATAGACAGTCAAGATCATGGATCTAAAAAATGGAAAGGATGCCCATAAACAGAGAAAGAGAACATTCTATTAACTACTGTAAGGGGTGCGTATCTGGTGGCAGGGAAGTCAGACGCAGGAGAGCAGAACTTAATAATAGCCGGAGCAGTTTAATAGTAAAACCAACAACATTAAAAATACAAAGTATGAGCACAATATCCCGACGTGCACCAGTCAAACAAAATGTGCACAAGCACTTACAATAAACAATACCACACAAAGACATGGGGGGGGGGGGCAGAGGGTTAAATACACAACACATAATGAGGGAAATGAGAACCAGGTGTGTGGGAAAACGAAACAAAACAAATGAAAAATGGATCGGCGATGGCTAGAAGACCGGCGACGTCGACTGCCGAACACCGCCTGAACAAGGAGAGGCATCGACTTCGGGAGAAGTCGTGACAACTACCTATTTTACAACCAAGATATTTGATATGGCTTTGAGATATGGAGCGGTGCATGAGAAATACGCACCGGCCATTACGAGGGCATAGCCCTAATAGGTTTCATGGGTAGTAGTCTACAACTGCAAAGTGGCACAGCTAGCAACTGCGATGCAGTGCCTGAGACCACCGTGCCACTCGGACGGTCAGACTCCCTGATTCTACCTGGATTATGTTGGAGATCCTTCCATTAAAGAACACCCTCTGTGTTCTGTTAGACCGCTAACTCTTTATCCACAATATAGCAGGGCAACGTCATGACAGTCCTTTTTTCTGGAACTTTGTAGAATTTTGATAAAAGGATGAACTTGAGCTCAATTTCAAGTCTCATAGCAAAGGGTCTGAATATGGTATTTCTGTTAATTATTTGTTGTCAATTTGCTAACATTTCCATGAACCTGTTTTGTCATTAAGGTGTATTGTGTGTAGATTGATGAGATGTTTAAAAAAAATCCATTATAGAATAAGGCTGAAAAGTAACAAAATGTGGAAGAATTAAAGGTATCTGAATACTTTCTGAACTCACTGTATAGTATGTTTCGCAAGTTCCTAACATATAATAGAAATTGTAATTCGTAACATACAGGAAATGAGCGATGGACACCCACAAATGAATGCCTACGATACGAAACATAACGTATACTACATGTAGTGTTTTAGATTTACGTACAGAATAGGAAATGCTCTGAGAACAGGTTGCAGTGCAGTGGTTGTTAGTCTTTCACCTATGTCCTTTTTCCTTAGTGTTGCACCTGCATTGCCCATTAACAGTACTAGCCAATTCCTCTTATTGTTTTCTGTCCACCCTCTGTAGGGGCACTCAAACAGTAGCACATTGGTACATTCCACTGTGGTACACAAACAGTAGCACATTGGTAAATTACACTGTGGCACACAAACAGTAGCATACAGTGGTACATTCCACTGATATACTGTACATGTCATTGATACATTCTTCTTCTTCTACTTTTTCTTCAGTGGTGTACATGTGCTGCTCATGGGACACTTTCCGGAGGCTGATGGTACAGTTCTGGAGGGAAGGCCTGCCCCCGGAGGACTATGCCTTCTTCTTCATTGACCTGTTTGGACACAGCCTGAGGAAGCAGCCCGCTAGGCCCTGGTACAGAGGAGACTCAGACGACCACGCCGCCAAGAAGGCCTTCAGGGTGAGAGGGGGATGACAGAGAGGAATGAGGGAGGTCTGTAGGAACGAAGGGAGGGAGAGAATGAGTAAGGGGTATGGGAGAGGGATTTAGTGGGGACTGCGTCTTTGGGTCTGGGAAAAGCGCAATAAAAATCTGATTTATTATTATGCTGTAGTTATGAGTAATATACGACTGGTATGAAGGCGGATGAGAGTTTTTTTTTACCAGGTAGCCTAAAAAAGAGGAATGGAAGGGGGATAGAATGAGTAGAGGATATAGGAGAGGGATTTAGTGGGGTACTGTAGTTATGAGTGATATTATGATGGGAGGGAGGGTAAATGAGTGATGACTGAGCAAGAGATAAGAAAAAAAGTGTTAAATCATGCAGCTGTATCTGTAGGTAATAAGAGGTTATGAGATTATTTTGATAAGTTTGTGAAACAAGAAGTTTCATCGGAATTTCAAGGAAATCGCATTAACCCGGTGAAAAATTGGAGTGTTTGCCAAAAAATGGCAAGGTTTTTCTGTGATATATGGTGCAATACGAAAGTATTCATACCCCTTGACTTTTTCCACATTTTGTTTTGTTACAGCCTGAATTTTAAATGGATTAAATATACAGTACCAGTCAAAAGTTTAGACACACCTACTCATTCAAGGGTTTTTCTTTATTTTACTATTTTCTGCATTGTAGAGTAATAGTGACGACATCAAAATTATGAAATGACACATATGGAATCATGTAGTAACCAAAAAAGTGTTAAACAAATTAAAATATATTTTGTGTTTGAGATTCTTCAAAGTAGCCCCCCTTTGCCTTGATGACAGCTTTGCACGCTCTTGGCATTATCTTAACCAGCTTCATGAGGTAGAATGGAATGCATTCACCTGGAATGCATTCCAATTAACAGGTGTGCCTTGTTAAAAGGCTGTGCGAGGTTGCTGGATATTGGTGGGAACTGGAACACGCTGTTGTATATGTCAATCCAGAGCATCCCAAATATGCTCAATGGGTGACATGTCTGGTGAGTATGCAGGCCATGGAATAACTGGGACAACATAAGGTAATGGCGTCAGATGAATGGCACGACAGTGGGCCTCAGGATCTCGACACGGTATCTCTGTGCATTGAACTTGCCATCGATAAAATGCAATTGTATTCATTGTCCATAGCTTGTGCCTGCCCATACCATAACCCCACCACCACCATGGGGCACTCATCAGCAAACCGTTCACCCACACGACGCCATACGGTTGTGAGGCCGGTTAGACGTACTGCCAAATTCTATAAAAGGACATTGGCGGTGGTTTATGATAGAGAAATTAACATTCCATTCTCTGGCAACAGCTCAGGTGGACACTCCGGCAGTCAGCATGCCAATTGCACACTCCCTCAAAACTTGAGACCTCTGTGGCATTATGTTGTGTGACAAAACAGCACATTTTAGCATGGCCTTTTATTGTCCCCAGCACAAGGTGCACTTGAGTAATGATCATGCTGTTTAATCAATAGGAATGATATGCCACACTTGTAAGGTGGATGGATTATCTTGGCAAAGGAGAAATAGTCACTAACATGGATGTAAACAAATTTGTGCACAACATTTGAGAGAAATAAGCTTTTTGTGCGTATGGAACATTTCTGGGATATTTTATTTCAGCTAATGAAACATGGGACCAACACACAGTTTTTCTTTTTGTTCTGTGTAAAATAATAAAGCAGACCTTGAATATCCCTTTGAGCATGGTGAAGTTATTAATTTCACTTTAGATGTTGTATCAATACACCCAGTCACTACAAAGATATGGGGTGTCCTTCCTAACTCAGTTGTTCACCATTATGCCAATGGTTACTTTAAAACACTTAAAGAGTTAGGTTCTCCACAATACTAACCTAATTGACAGAGTGAAAAGAAGGAAGCCTGTACAGAATAAAACATTTCCAAAACATGTATCCTGTTAGCAACAAATCACTAAAGTAATACTGCAAACAATGTGGTAAAGCAATTCACTTTTTGTCCTGAATGTAAAGTGTTATGTTTGGGGCAAATCCAATACAACACATTACCGAGTACCTTTCTCCATATTTTCAAACATAGTGGTGGCTGCATCATGCTATGTCTGCCGAAGTCGATGCCTCTCCTTGTTCGGGCGATGCTCTGCAGTCGACGTCACCGGTCTTCTGGCCATCATTGATCCATGTTTCATTTTCCATTGGTTTTGTCTTGTCTTCCTACATACCTGGTTCCAATCCCATTCATTTATTGTTGTGTATTTAACCCTCTGTTTACCCTCATGTCCTTGTCAGAGATTGTTTATTGTTGTGCTCGTGATTTATGGACTGGTGTGCGACGGGTTCTTGTACCCACGTTTATTTTATTATATACTTTGGTTTTGGAGTTTGTTTACGTTATTAAACTACTCCATTATACCAAGTTTGATTCTCCTGCGCCTGACTTCCCACCTACACACACAACATGACACTATGGGTATGCTTGTAATCATTAAGGACTGCGGAGTTTTTCAGGGTAAAAAGAAACGGAATGGTTCAGTCTGTTTTCCACCAGACACTGGGTGATTAATCCACCTTTCAGCAGGACAATAACCTAAAACACAAGGCCAAATCTACACTGGAGTTGCTTACCAAGAAGACAGTGAATGTTCTTGAGTGGCCCAGTTACAGTTTTGTCCTAAATATTGTTGAAAATCTATTGCAAGACTTGAAAATGGTTGTCTAGAAATGATAACCAAACAATTTAACAGAAAATAATCATGTACAAATGTTACACAATCCAGGTGTGCAAAACTCTTAGAGATTTACCCAGAAAGACTCACAGCTGTAATTGCTGCCAAATGCACTTCTACAAAGTATTGACTAAGGGGTGAGAATACTTAGGAAAATTAGATAATTCTGTATTTCATTTGGGATAAATTTGCAAAAATGTCTGTAAACATGTTTTCACTTTGTCATTATTGGGTATTGTGTGTAGATTGGTGAGAAGACAAATCAGTTTAGTCCATTTTGAATTCAGGCTGTAACACAACATAATGTGGAATAAATCAAGGGGTATGAATACTTTCTGAAGGCCATGTACTCTATGTACCTTCTTTTTTCAAGAGAGGAATTGATGAGACAAAGGAATGAGGAAAATATGACTATGCCAACAACATGCTACAGCTGAATATGTCTGATTATATCTCCCAAAACACAGTAACACTGTATGAGAAATATAGTGTGTTTAGCATGCAGATGACTTGTCTTGATGACAGTACCCAGACAGCAAAACTACAACCACACCTACAATGTTACGGCCAGTTACCACTTGGTATTATGGTCAGTTAAACCAAGCTAATCCATTTTCCCAGCATACTAAACCATTTGACAAAACAAACTTGCACAGTGAATGGAAGTTATGTCAAGTTTGTCCCTCTGGCGGACATTTTAAATAGATGCAAGCTGGAACACAATCTTGGGGAAAAAACGTGCAACTCTAGCTGTGTACAGCGCTGTCCGCATGTTTTCTCACCCTAATTAGCCATGTACATTAGTCTGTACTGTAAATCAAATGTATTTCACTCCTTCGCAAATAAAGTCTAGAGCTTGATGTGTGCTACACCTTCTACATACACTCTTAGAAAAAAAGGTGCTATCTGGAACCTAAAAGGGCTATTCAGCTGTCCCCATCGGAGAACCCTTGTTGGTTCCAGGTTCCTTTCCATAGAGGGTTCTACCTGGAACCCAAAAGGGTTCTACCTGGAACCAAAAAGGGTTCTCCTATGGGAACAGCCGAAGAACCCTATGGGAACCCTTTTTTCTAAGAGTGTGCAGCATAAAGTTTGGTATGATTTTTAGATCCTTGAGTTTTTACAGAATGCAGGCTCTGACCAATTTCGCCACATTCTTAAATTACAGCCATGTTTTTGCTCACAAGCTCGTGGAAGATCGGGCTCCTCCTCTTAAAAGTGTCACATGTAGCACAGAGCCCATTTGTCATACATTCCTATGTATTACATAGGTAGAACATGACTCACGCCATGAGTATTATAGATTATCTCTTGCCTAAATGTGTAAAGCCATGTTTAATTACTTGGTCAGTATGTTCAGTTCAGTTTTTTTTATATTGATTGCCGTCTCCTCTTGCGTCATTCACTATTGTTGTAACGTCTACAATACAATAAGAAGAGCGAGCAAGGAAATGGAAAAATCAAGTAGATTGGAAAAGTGAAAGAAGGCAGCATGTCACGAAGAAAGAGTGAATGCATTGAACATACAGAAAGACAGGGAAAAAAAGAAAAGCATGATGAGTCTGCGGTAGGGAAACAGAGGGAAGGAGTTATGCTAATCGTATGGGATTCTGCCTCACTATTAGCTATTTCAGATGATGGAATGTGGGAGAAAAAAAAGAACACAGAATGTGAGAGAAAAAAAGAACACAGAATGGGCATCAACACTGTCACATGACCCGAGTGGCTGGATGAGTGAGAATCGCAGAATGGCGAACTTACTAAACGACTGAGAGTTTGACTGTGTGATATTAGATTGCTTCTTGTGTAAATATTTTCCGTTTGGATTTTAACATCCACTCATTTCATCATGACTGAACACTCATTTCATCATCACGCAACAGTTTGATGCATGTTCACTTGCAGTCTGACTTGTCATCAACCAAATGATACAGACTGCCTGAGAGAATGATATGAGAAAAAACAACACTGGTTTGGTCTGAGCAAGGCAGTTAACCCACTGTTCCCCAGGCGCTGAAGACGTGGATGTTGATTAAGGCAGCCTCCCGCACCTCTCTGATTCAGAGGGGTTGGGTTAAATGCGGAAGACACATTTCAGTTGAATACATTGTTGTTCAACTGACTAGGTATCCTCCTTCCCTTTCCCTTTCCCTTTCTTGGAGCTCCCAAGTGGCGCAGCGGTCTAAGACACTCGAATCCAGGCTGCATCACAACCAGCCGTGATTGGGAGTCCCATAGGGCGGCTCACAATTGGCCCAGCGTCGTCCAGGTTTGGCCGGTGTAGGCCGTCATTGTAATTTGGTCTTAACTGACTTGCCTAGTCTTTTTTAAAACACAGGTGGGTATACGGCATTTGAGAATTCGTCATTGGCTTTGATACTCTGATTGGTTAGAGATGATCCAATCACTGATGACTTTGTTTTTGTACAGCATCCCTCCATTTTGACTTCATCACAAAAGATTTCAATGATGGCAGTCTGAAGTATGTAGCAAACATAGAGCTGCGGAAGAATTCAGTTTGACTCGTCAGGCAAGATGGTCATACAATACCAAACATATAGGCCATTTAGATATTTGATTTCGAATTTTAGGACCCCTGTAGGCACAGTTGAAGTCGGAAGTTTACATACACCTACACGGAACCCAAACCGGCTGCGCGCGTGCACCATCGTGCGCCATCGTGCATAAATGTATTTTGTCCCCCTACACCAAACGCGATCACAACACGCCGGTTAAAATATCAAAACAAACTCTGAACCAATTACATTAATTTGGGGACAGGTCGAAAAGCATTAAACATTTATGGCAGTTTAGCTAGTTAGCTTGCACTTGCTTGCTAATTTGCCCTCTTTAGCTAGCTAGCTGTTGCTAGCTAATTTGTCCTGGGATATAAACATTAGGTTGTTATTGTACCTGAAATGCACAAGGTCCTCTTCTCCACAATTAATCCACACATAAAAATGGTCAACCGAATCGTTTCTAGTCATCTCTCCTCCTTCCAGGCATTTTCATCATTTAACTTATATGGTGATTGGCATCTCAACTTTCATAATATTACCACGACAACCGGCAACAGTTCATCTTTCAATCACCCACATGCGTATAACCAATGAGGAGATGGCACGTGGGTACCTGCTTCTATAAACCAATGAGGAGATGGGAGAGGCAGGACTTGCAGCACGATCTGCGTCAGCAATAGGAATGACTTCTATTTTAGCCCTTGGCAACGCAGACGCTCATTGACGTGCGTGAGCAGTGTGGGTGGAATAATTGAATAACATAGATTCCTAAATTTATTTTGCAATGCTCGCACACGCGACTCGAGCGGTGTAGTCAGGGTATTAGGTTGGAGTCATTAAAACTTGTTTTTCAACCACTCCACAAATTTCTTGTTAACAAACTATAGTTTTGGCAAGTCGGTTAGGAAATCTATTTTGTGCATGACACAAGTCATTTTTCCAACAATTGTTTACAGACAGATTATTTCACTTAATATTCACTGTATCACAATTCCAGTAGGTCAGAAGTTTACGTACACTAAGTTGACTGTGGCTTTAAACAGCTTGGAAAATTCCAGAAAATGATGTCATGGCTTTAGAAGCTTCTGATATGCAAATTGACATGATTTAAGTAAATTGGAGGTGTACCTGTGGATGTATTTCAAGGCCTACCCTCAAACTCAGTGCCTCTTTGCCTTACATCATGGGAAAATCAAAATAAATCAGCGAGGACCTCAGAAAAAAGGATGAACCAGACCTCCATAAGTCTGGGTCATCTTTGGGAGTAATTTCCAAACGCCTGAAGGTACCACGTTCATCTGCACAAAACAATAGTACGCAAGTATAAACACCATGGGACCACGCAGCCGTCATACCGCTCAGGAAGGAGACACGTTCTGTCTCCTAGAGATGAACGTACTTTGGTGCGAAAAGTGCAAATCAATCCCAGAACAACAGCAAAGGACCTTGTGAAGATGCTGGAGGAAAAGGGGTACAAAAGTATCTATATCCACAATAAAACAAGTCCTATATCGACATAACCTGAAAGGCCGCTTAGCAAGGAAGAAGCCACTGCTCCAAAACCACCATAAAAAATCCAGACTACGGTTTGCAACTGCACATGGGGTCAAAGATCGTACTGGAAATGTCCTCTGGTCTGATGAAACAGAAATAGAACTGTTTGGCCATAATGACCATCGTTTTGTTTGGAGGGAAAAGAGGGAGGCTTGCAAGCCGAAGAACACCATCCCAACCGTGAAGCACGGGGGTGGCAGAATCATGTTGTGGGGGTGCTTTGCTGTAGGAGGGACTGATGCACTTCACAAAATAGATGGCATCATGAGGATGGAAAATTATGTGGATATATTGAAGCAACATCTCAAGACATCAGTGAGGAAGTTAAAGCTTGGTCACAAATGGGTCTTCCAAATGGACAATGACCCCAAGCATACTTCCAAAGTTGTGGCAAAATGGCTTAAGGACAACAAAGTCAAGGTATTGGAGTAACCATCACAAAGCCCTGACCTCAATCCTATAGAAAATGTGTGTGCAGACCTGAAAAAGCATGTGCGACCAAGGAGGCCTACAAACTTGACTCAGTTACACCAGCTCTGTCAGGAGGAATGGGCCAAAATACATTAAACTTATTGTGGGAAGTTTGTGGAAAGCTACCTGAAACGTTTGACCCAAGTTAAACAATTTAAAGGCAATGCTACCAAATACTAATTGATTGTATGTTAACTTCTGACTGAGGAATGTGATGAAAGAAATTAAAGCTGAAATAAATCATTCTCTCTACTATTATTCTGACATTTCATATTCTTAAAATAAAGTGGTGATCCTAACTGACCTAAGACAGGGAATTTTTACTCGGGTTAAATGTCAGGAATTGTGAAAAACTGAGTTTAAATGTGTTTGGCTAAGGTGTATGTAAACTTCCGACTTCAACTGTGTCAGAAAAATATATTTAGAAACGCATTGAATGACACATTCATACGTGGCAAAACAGATAGTCAAAAAATAAATAAAAAGGAAGTGTTTTGAAGTATGTATCCTTTATCTGACAGATATAGAAAGCTCAGATTTATATATATAAAAAAACATGTGGGTTGACACGTACTCTTATGATGTGGAAAGAACCTATTCATCTCCAGTCATTTTTACAGACACCGGCGGAAGCAGTTGATTGAGACGCGGCCCAGAAGTCTCTCTTAAACACACAGACTTTGATGAACACAATTATTGTGCTATTTCGATTTAATTCAAATTTTACAAGTCCCATCTGCTGATGTCACAGACGCTATCTTGAGTACAGCATTGGGCCAATGTGCCAATGATGTGTTGAAATTGGTTTTCTGTCCCCAAACACCAGTCTCCTGTTATTCCAATTTTTCAGTGCACCAGGTATTCCTGGTTGGTCATGGTCTTATTTCAGACACTGATTGTTGGAAATTGAAAACAGTATTCGGATCCCTTGATTTTTTCCACATTTTGTTACGTAACAACCTTATTCTAAAATGGATTAAATTGTTTTTTCCCCCTCAATAATCTACACACAATACCGCAAAAGCATGTTTTTAGTAATGTTTGCAAAAGTATTTTTTTTTAAATCTGAAATATTACATTTACATAAGTATTCAGACGTTTTATTCAATAGTTTGTTGAAGCATCTTTGGCAGCAATTACAGCTTCGAGTCTTCTTGGGTATGACACTGCAAGCTTGGCACACCTGTACACAGCATGATGCTGCCACCACCATGCTTCATAGTAGGGAAGGTGACGGGCTTCCTTCAGAGGTGACGCTTGGCATTCAGGCCAAAGACTTCAATATTGGTTTCATCAGACCAGAGAATCTTGTTTTTCATGGTCTGAGAGTACTTTAAGTGCATTTGGCAAACTCCAAGCAGACTGGCATGTGCCTTTTACTGAGGATCTGGAAGCCACTCCTCAGTGGCTGATTGGTGGAGATTGGTGGAGTGCTGCAGAAATGGTTGTCCTTCTGGAAAGTTCTCCCATCTCCACAGAGGCACTCTGGAGCTCTGTCAGAGTGACCATCGGGTTCTTGGTCACCTCCCTGACCAAGGCCCTTCTCTCCCGATTGCTCAGTTTGGCTGGGCGGCCAGCTCTAAGAAAGTCTTGGTGGTTCCAAACTTCTTCCATTTAAGATTGATGGAGTCCACTGTTGTCTTGGGGACCTGCAATGCTGCAGAAATGTTTTGGTACCCTTCTCCAGATCCTGTCTCTGAGCTCTACGGACAAATCCTTCGACCTCACGGCTTGGTTTTTGCTCTGACATGTATTTTCAAGTGTGGGACCTTATACAGACCAGTGTGTGCCTTTCCAAATCATGTCCAATCAATTTAATTTACCACAGTTGGACTCCCAATCATCTTGTAGAAACATCTCAAGGATGAGCTCAAATTTGAGTCTCATATCAAAGGGTCTGAATTCTTATGTAAATAAGGTATTTTATTTTTTTATTTTCAATAAATTTGCACAAAAAAATAACTGTTTTCGCTTTGTCATTGTGTGTAGATTGATGAGGAACATTTTTTATTTAGAATGAGGCTGTAACGTAACTAGAAAGATTACCAGGACATATACTCAGAGCATTTGTCTTCACTGACATTTTCAAACTCTCCATGAGAGAGTCTGTAATACCTACATGTCCCTGCGCTCAAGAAAGCGATGGTAACCTGCCTAAATGACTACCGCCCTGTAGCACTCACGTTGGTAGCCATGAAGTGCCTGGCTCACATTAACACCATCATCCCGGAACTCTTGGATGAAAGAACAAAGGAGGATAAAAGACAAGGGGACAGATTTGATTGTTGCACATGGTCCATTAACACATAAACGAAAAGGCTTGATGTGTCTTCTGTTGTTGTTTTGCTGTAGGCTAAGCTCTTATACTTACTGATCTCAGAGCAACCATGTATTCCCTCAACTCTAGCATGTGGTTATGAAGTCCTGTGTTGTAACTAAGGGTGATGCATACATAACAATTACAAATATAGCTGCGAGCAGCAGCAATGAACGGGGTTCACAGGATGCCAGAAAGGACACAAGGTCAGTTTGATAACAAAGCAAGCACTCTATCATGTAGAATCAATCTTAACTCTCCTTCCAGACTCATATTAAACATCTACAATCCAAAATTAAATCTAGAATAAGCTTCCTATTTCGCAACAAAGCTTCCTTCACTCACGCTGCCAAACATACCCTCGTAAAATTGACTATCCTACCGATCCTCGACTTCGGCGATGTCATTTACAAAATAGCCTCCAACACTCTACTCAGCAAACTGGATTGCAGGCTATCACAGTTCCATCCGTTTTGTCACCAAAGTCCCATATACCACCCACCACTGCGACCTGTATGCTCTCGTCGGCTGGCCCTCGCTACATATTCGTTGACGGATCCACTGGCTCCAGGTCATCTATAAGTCTTTGCTTGGTAAAGCTCCGCTTTATCTCAGCTCACTGGTCACCATAACAACACCCACCCGTAGCACACGCTCCAGCAGGTATATCTCACTGGTCATCCCCAAAGCCAACACCTCCTTTGGCCGCCTTTCCTTCCGGTTCTCTGCTGCCAATGACTGGAACGAATGGCAAAAATCGCAGAAGTTGGAGACTTATATCTCCCTCACTATCTTTAAGCATCAGCTATCTGAGCAGCTAACCAATCGCTGCAGCTGTACATAGCCCATCTGTAAATAGCCTAAAAATCTACCTACCTCATCCCCATATTGTTTTTATTTACTTTTTTGCTCTATTGCACACCAGTATTTCTACTTGAACATCATCATCTGCACATCTATCACTCCAGTGTTAATTTGCTAAATTGTAATTACTTCACCTACTATGGCCTATTTATTTTCTTACCCCCTCACACCATTTGCACACACTGTATATAGACTTTCTCTATTGTGTTATTGACTGTACGTTTGTTTATTCCATGTGTAACTCTGTGTTGTTGTTTGTGTTACACTGCTTTGCTTTATCTTGGCCAGGTCACAGTTGTTGATGAGAACTTGTTCTCAACTGACCTTCCTGGTTAAATAAAGTTGAAATAAAAAATCTAAATAAAAAAAAGTGCAATCATAAGTCTAAATACAAAATATGGAGTGAAACTGGCCATCGTTCATGAGGAGAAGATTATTTAGAGCATTGGCGTTACATATGCAAGGAATTAGTTGTTTATAGTTTCCTTGTTTTTCGAGATATCAATACCAAATTCAGTATGGTTCATCTTAGAGATGTCTATGATAGCAATGGCAAGCTCATAAGCCACTGTGGAGTGGATTTACAGTGGTTTCAAATCAGATTTTTGATTTGTCAATAACTCAGCCACCTTTTGACCAATCCCTTTTTTTAAACTAAACTAAAACATGTACCATGGACCTACATTCCACATTTGGTGTTATTTGGTCTTATGGTTCACGAGTAGAAGAATTTTGAAGTATTTTGAGAATATTTAAGCATATTTGTAAGGGATTTCTTCCACTGACGGAGAGGCGGACCAAAGCGCAGCATGGTTATTTTGATTAATGTTTTAATAAATAACTTCACATGAACAAACTAACAAACTAACAAAAACAAGAAACGTGAAAACCCAAAACAGCCCTATCTGGTGCAAAACACAGAGACAGGAACAATCACCCACAAACACACAGTGACACCCAGGCTACCTAAGTATGATTCTCAATCAGAGACAACTAATGACACCTGCCTCTGATTGAGAACCATACTAGGCCGAAACATAGAAATACCCAAATCATAGAAAAACAAACATAGACTGCCTCACCCAACTCACGCCCTGACCATACTAAATAATGACAAAACAAAGGAAATAAAGGTCAGAACGTGACAATATTAGCTTATGTGCTGATATGCATCTACTGGTATAGTGTGGCCATGTTTGTATTTTGTATTTATTATGGATCCCCATTTTCTGCTCTTCCTGGGGTCCAGCAAAATTAAGGCAGTTATATAATTTTACAAAACATTTACAGATTTCACAAACACACTGTGTGCCCTCAGGCCCCTACTCCACCACTACTACATATCTACAATACAAAATCAATGTGTACATGTGTGTATAGTGCATATGTCATTGTGTGTGTGTGTGTGTATGCATGAGTGTGTGCCAATGTTAGTTTTGCTTCACAGTCCCCGCTGTTCCATAAGGTGTATTTTATATGTTTTTTTAATCACATTTTACTGGTTGCATCAGTTACTTGATGTGGAATAGAGTTCCATGTAGTAATGGCTCTATGTGGTACTGTGCGCCTCCCATAGTCTGTTCTGGAATTGGGGACTGTGAAGAGACCTCTGGTGGCATGTCTTGTGGGGTATGCATGAGTGTCCGAGCTGTGTGTCAGTATTTCAGCTCGGTGCATTCAACATGTCAACACCTCTCACAAATACAAGTAGTGATGAAGTCAATCTCTCCTCCACTTTGAGCCAGGAGAGATTGACATCCATATTATTAATGTTAGCTCTCTGTTTACATCCGAGGGCCAAACGTGCTGACCTGTTCTGAACCAATTGAAATTTTCCTAAGTCCCTTTTTGTGGCATCTGACCACACGACTGAACAGTAGTCCAGGTGTGACTAAACTAGGGCCTGTAGGACCTGCCTTGTTGATAAGTGCTTTTAAGAAGGTAGAGCAGCGCTTTATTATGGACAGACTTCTCCCCATCTTAGCTACTGTTGTATCAATATGTTTTGACCACGACAGTCAAACCTCAACTTGCTCAATTTCCACATGATTTATTACAATATTTTGTTTAGGTTTAGGGTTTTTTGAATGATTTGTCCCAAATTCAATGCTTTTAGTTGTAGAAATATTTGGGACTAACTTATTCCTTGCCGCCCACTCTGAAACTAACTGCAGCTCTTTGTTAAATGTTACAGTCATTTCAGTCTCTGTAGTAGCTGACATATATAGTGTTGAGCTTTACTCAAAGCCAGTGGCGTGTCTTTACTAAGGATTGAAAAAAGTAAGGGGCCTAGACAGCTGCCCTGCGGAAATCCTGATTCTCCCTGGATTATGTTGGAGAGGTTTCCATTAAAGAACACCCTCTGTGTTCTATTTAGCAGGTAACTCTTTATCCACAATATAGCAGGGGGTGTAAAGCCATAACACATACGTTTTTCCGGCAGCAGACAGCAGACTATGATCGATAATGTCAATTATTTAATTTTTTGCTTACGGCACCTGGTATTCCCAGGAGGTCTCCCGACCCAGTACTTATCACACTGGGATGGTATTGCCAGAAGCATACCCAGTTTTCTCCCTGAATTAGATCCCTTGGCTCATCTCTGCAAGGGTCAAGTCATGCATCCTCCAAAACATGACCCACCTGGGCGCCTACTTCTTATTGCAATGCTTGCTTAACCCAGAAGTCAGCCGCAACAATGTGTCGGAAGGACACACAGTTCGACTGACGACTGAAGTCAGCTTGCAGGTGCGCGGCCCTGTCACAAGGAGTTGCTAGAGCACAATGAGCAAAGGATGCCCCTAAAAAGTTTCAAGTGTGAAGTGTATTTACAAAGGAGTGGATTTACAAACGATTTAAATGGGGACGCAAAGTCTGATTTCCTGATTCATCAATAACTCAAGCATCTCTTAACCAATCCCTTAGCTCAAACTAAGTTAAGAGATGTATGGTTAATGAGAATACATTTTTCAAAAGTTTTCCAAAATTTCCAAGATGGAGGAAAATGTATCCTGACGGACCTTATGTGTCCTTGAGACACATTTCTTCAGCATGAGGAAAGACACCTACATACAACATTTCAAGTTTCTAGGTCAATATGGGCTTTGGCCTCCCGAGTGGCGCAGCGGTCTAAGGCACTGCATCTCATTTCAAGAGCCGTCACTACATTCCCTGGTTGTATCCCATCCGGCCATGATTGGGAGTCCTATAGGGCGGCACACAATTGGCCCTGCGTCGTCCGGGTTTGGCCGGGGCAGGCCGTCATTGTAAATAAGAATTTGTTCTGAACAGACTTGCCTATTTAAGGTTAAATAAATCAAAATAAAATAAGTGAGCCTGCTTATTACAGCGCCACATCAAATCAAATTTTATTTGTCACATACACATGGTTGGCAGATGTTAATGCGAGTGTAGCGAAATGCTTGTGCTTCTAGTTCCAACAATGCAGTAATAACCAATGAGTAATCTAACCTAACAATTTCACAACAACTACCTTATACACACAAGTGTAAAGGGATGAAGAATATGTACATAAAGATATATGAATGAGTGATGGTACAGAACGGCATAGGCAAGATGCAGTAGATGGTATCGAGTACAGTATATACATATGAGATGTGTAATGTAGGGTATGTAAACATTATATTAAGTGGCATTGTTTAAAGTGGCTAGTGATACATTTTTTACATACATTTTTCCATTATTAAAGTGGCTGGAGTTGAGTCAGTATGTTAGCAGCAGCCACTCAATGTTAGTGGTGGCTGTTTAACAGTCTGAAGGCCTTGAGATAGAAGCTGTTTTTCAGTCTCTCGGTCCCTGCTTTGATGCACCTGTACTGATCTCGCCTTCTGGATGATAGCGGGGTGAACAGGCAGTGGCTCGGGTGGTTGATGTCCTTGATGATCTTTATGGCCTTCCTGTGGCATCGGGTGGTGTAGGTGTCCTGGAGGGCAGGTAGTTTGCCCCGGTGATGCATTGTGCAGACCTCACTACCCTCTGGAGAGCCTTACAGTTGTGGGCGGAGCAGTTGCCGTACCAGGTGGTGATACAGCCCGACAGGATGCTCTCGATTGTGCATCTGTGAGTGACATTCTTTTTGACCAAATCATGGGCTCTAGTGTATGTGTGCCAATTTAGAAAAAAAGTTAGAGTTTTTTGAACATGTCCAGGATTTTTTTTTTTTTTAAATCTAATAATAACAATATGTTTCACATCTTCGCTGTGAACCTCTAATTAAAATGAGACGCAGGAGTTGATGAGTGTTTGTGCCGTCTGTAACATGAGACTATGGCAATGTGTACGGTATAATCTGTATGTTGTGTGTTATGCTTTTGCGTTTTTCTGACTGGTTGTCATTCATCTATCCTGACAGAGTGTGAAGATCCTGACCTACAAAGAGCCACAGAACCCAGAGTACAAGGAGTTTGTTTCCAACCTGAAGACGGACGCCATGAACATGTTCAACTTCACCGTAGAAGACTCGCTGGTAAGTGAGGATGGCCAATTGGTTGCTTGCTTGTTGGTTGATTGATAAATTGATTGACAGGCAGGGTGATACCAGAATAGAAATAAGGTAGAAATAAGACAGTAAAAGTAAAGCTGCATATGATGTTGGCAGGAGATTGGTAGAGACAAAGAGGGTGTCTTTCTTATTCATAGGATGGACACTCAAGAACATCCAACGTTGGAAAGGATTGTACCTCCTTCAGACCCACAGGCAGAATTAAATAGACAAAAAAAGTTGTTTTATTAGATGTACAAACACACCGCTAAATTCACAGGTAGACTCGTAGACCGAAAGAAATGGAATCGCCTCTTGCTGCTTATCTGCTGGCTCACAGTTACCGATGTGGGCCCAAACGGTACCACCTCTATCTGCCTTCACAATGCATGACCTTTCAAAGGCTGCTGGGACAAGAGCTTGTAGAATTTTCATAATTTCTCCTCAGTCCTAACAAAGGTGATGTGATGTGTGTCAGGTTGTTTACACTGTATTGGAGTCAACAGAGTGATGGCAGACACTCCTCCTGAGCTGATTAAAGGTGAAGATTGAAATAGTTTTTACCCTTCTATGCTTTGAATCTGAACTCTTAGAGAAAAGGTGCTCTCTAGAACTAGGTAGAACCCTTTTGAGTTCCATATAGAACCCTCTGTGGAAAGGGTTCTACCAAAAATAGTTATTCTACCTAGAACAAAAAAGGATTCTGCTATGGGGACAGACGAATAACCCATTTGGAACCCGTTTTTGTAAGAATGTAGAGATTGAACATTCTGGCGTTTTTCCTTCTGGCTCCGTTTGGATTTGCTAGTATAGAATTACCTTAACCACATGACATTTGCAGGTTCTCAATGTTCAGATTTAGGAAACCTGTTTACCGGTATGCAATTATCAAATTTTAAGTGTACGTGTTACACTTCAATTCCAACATTTTCAAGTCAGTCAGCAATCGCTGTGGGACATCTAGAAATTGTAATTTCCTTGCACTTTTTATATAATCCCTAAGTATGATTGTCAAGTAAAATGACAATTTTATTAGACTGTTGTCCCTTGCTTGCTAGCTAGCTGACTAGCTACGGCTACAGTCAAGGCAGCCAAGGCCTCTGCAGCCAGAATAACAGCAAAGTAGCTGCATTTGTATTTGTTTACGCTGTTTTCTATTGACATTCCTTTCAATACATCCATAACAATGAGCTGATAATGCTGATTTTCTCTGGCATAGCTAGAAAAGTTTGCCTTCCTATCAGGACACTCGTTGACACTGACTGTTAATTGCGAGGGGATCACATTGCATAACAAACACTAGGGTAGAAGCTAGCTAAATAGTTTGTAGCTAGCAAACCTGCCAATATGACAACTGAATTAAAACATATCAGTAGCTGTAAACAGCTGGATTAAACTAGAAACATGTGGAAGGATTTGACAGCATAGCGGCGGAGGGGACCGGGGAACTGTATGTTCATCACACCACGTTAGGTCATCAGATGCTCCAAAAAGTATGTCTCTGGAAAAACAAATCGATGCTAGCAAGCTATGTGTTTTCCTTGTTGGACCTGTGTTTACAATGTATCCAATTTCAGTTTGTGTGGTTGTTGGTTTAGCTTTCTGTAACTTTGTATCAAGTACGGTCTGCATGTGCAGGCGCGTATTGCGTCATGATTGCAAGGTGTCACGATATCTTTTCAACTGTGCCGTTACCCTGTTTTCTAAGTGGATTATTGGGCTTGCTGGAGTGTATATTTTCCACACAAACCTTGCTTTCGATGGTTGAAGTTATGCCACAGAGGTTTTTATACTGCAAACAGGGATCTATCCATCAAATAGAGCCTGTAAAGTTACATATCTCCTCTTGGGAAGATTACGGGTCTTTTAGGTCTGCGGCATCATATTGTTTATGGAAAACAACAAACCATTGCTTTATAGCCACAGCTGGGCTAAGCTAATTCGAGTGACAGGGCTGTGTGTCACACTCCAGTGTCTCTAGTCTCAGCCCAATCAATGGCACCTCAGTTAGGAAGCTAGAAAGCCAGTCACTAATTAGTGCAGCAGCAGTCCAGGGAAGGTAGAAAGTAATGCTTCTCCTCCCATTTGGCACTTGGGAAAACTTGCTGATATACTGATTGTCATAGCAACACGGACCCTAATGTAGAAATGGCAGCCATTATTGCACAGTGTACTTGGGAAGCCCCACTTATTACACTATGAGACAGGGGCTATAGTTCAGGCAAAACATCTATGTGGATTTGTCAGCTCGTGAAAACAGTTCCATGCATCTTTAGATCACATTGCATTTATGAGGTAGACAAGTTTCACCTAAATACACAAATTAAAATGCCTCAATGAAAATTTGGTCGATTACACAAATTGTGAGACATTCATAGTGTGAAACCATGTCAAGGTATATAAATGCTTGGCCGCCCAAGTGGTGCGGCTGTCTTCCGGGTTAAGCAGGCAGGTGTTAAAACCTCTACAGGATCAGTGGGTCCCCTGCCGGGACAGTTGAGCTAACGTAGGCTAATGCGATTAGCATGAGGTTGTAAGTAACATAATTTCCCAGGACATAGATGTATCTGATATTGGCAGAATGTTTAAATTCTTGTTCATCTAACTGCACTGTCCAATGTACAGTAGCTATTACAGTGAAAGTATACCATGATATTGTTTGAGGAGAGTGCATAGTTATGAACTTGAAAAGTTATTAATAAACCAATTAGGCACATTTGGGCTGTCTTACATCCAATGGTTCATTGGATCAGTCCAAAACTTTGCACGTACACTGCTGCCATCTAGTGGCCAAAATCAAAATTGCACCTGGGCTGGAATAATACATTATGTCCTTTCTCTTGCATTTCAAAGATGATGGTACAAAACAAATACAAAAAAACGAATGGTTTTTGCTTTGTATTTTCTTTTACCAGATCTAATGTGTTATATTCTCCTACATTCATTTCACATTTCCACAACCTTCAACGTGTTTATTTTCAAATGGTATCAAGAATCCTCCTCTGTTCCTCTGGTGATGTAGAGGTGAATCCAGGCCCTGCAGTGCCAAGCTCCACTCCTATTCCCCAGGCGCTCTCTCTTGATGACTTCTGTAACCGTAATAGCCTTGGTTTCATGCATGTTAACATTAGAAGCCTCCTCCCTAAGTTTGTTTTATTCACTGCTTTAGCACACTCTGCCAACCCGGATGTCCTAGCCGTGTCTGAATCCTGGCTTAAGAAGTCCACCAAAAACCCTGAAGTTTCCATCCCTAGCTATAACATTTTCCGACAAGATAGACCTGCCGAAGCAGGCGGTATTGCAATCTACTGCAGAGATAGCCTACAGAGTTCTGTCTTAATTTCCAGGTCTGTACCCAAACAATTCAAACTTCTACTTTTAAAAATCCAGTCTTACCTCTCTTATCCTACCTCATTTTCACATGCTGTATATAGATTTTTCTACTGTATTATTGATTGTATGTTTGTTGTATGTGTCGAACTGCTTTGCTTTATCTTGGCCAGGTCGCAGTTGCAAATGAGAACTTGTTCTCAACTAGCCTACCTGGTTAAATAAAGGTGAAATAAAAAATAATAATAACATGCATATCCTTGCCCTAGGTCCAGAGCTACAGGCAGTTAGATTTGGGTATGTCATTTTAGGTGAAAATTGGGGGAAAAAAGGGGCGGGATCCTTAAGAGGTTTTGAGGAGTGTGGTTTGGAGGGTCTTGTTTCGGAGGATGCATGACTTGACCTTTGCCTCTCCCGAGCCTGTTGGGGAGTTGCAGTGATGAGACAAGATTGTAATTGGATATCACAAAATTGGGGAGAAAAAGGGGGTTATAAAAATGTTATGGAAAAAAAGGTATTTCAATGTTATTTTGTTTGAATTGTATGTGGTAGAGTGACTGTGTGGCTAACGGGGAGTGTGGGTGTATGGAGCTACCTGGCTAATATTCAGGGGTGTCCTCTGTAAGAGAGCTTGAATTGGTACTGAACGTCCCTGGGTGGCGCCAGCTAAAGTGCTGAACGAGAGGTGTGGGTGGCTCTACCTTTGTTAGAGCCAGTGAGAGATGGTCTGTGGGGACGGTTGTTCGCTCAGGGACAAGCTCATGTACTTGTCCGTCTGTCTGTCTGTCTGCCTGTTAAAGGTCCAATGGAGCCGTTTTTATCTCAATGTCAAATCCTTTCTGTGTAACAATGAAGTACCTTGCTGTGATTGTTTTCAATTCAAATGGACAAAAAGAAGCAAAAATAGCTTCTTTGCAAAGAGCAATTTCTCAAGCAAGAATGTTGCTAGAATTGTCTGGGAGTGGTCTGAGTGGGGAGGTGAAAACTAGCTGTTATTGGCATAGAGGTTTGGAACTCTCTGTCTTATTGGTCTATTAACCAATTTACCGTGATGTCACCAGACAGGCCAAAACTCCATTCCACCAAAACATTCAGTCTTTTCAAACAGCTCTTACAATAAAAGGGCATTATCATAATTTTCACAATTTCACAGTATAATTCCAACCTCATAGTGTGGAAGTATATATAAAACACAGGGAAATCACAATGGGCCTGAAATCGCTCCGCCATTTCCTGATTGCTAAAATTAGAATAGTTTGCCTAATTTCAGTGTATGTGACAAAACAAGCAATGTGTAGACAATCATTGTACCATCTAAACCGCTGTGAAATAACCAAAAATATTGTATTTTCAGCTGTTTGACGCTGGTGTACAAAATCGAAAGTAAAATACGCAAAAACGAAACGTAATAACGGGAAGCATAAAAATAGTGCACATGGACCAGATCTATCGTGTCTTACACTTGCTTTCAACCAGAATGACAAATATAAAACTCACATTTCTATGTGAATTTGGTTGAGTCGTCCAAAAAGTTTCATATTGCAGCTTTAAGCCAAATTTAGGGTAGAAAAGACAAGTTTCGTCCTGGTGGATCGCAGATACTCTTCTGTGCCACTCCACTGTGACCAACTTGCCCTTAATTTTGTCTGCTTTGCCGTCACTTTGGTCTGCGACCCACCAGGACAACACTTGCCTTTTCTAACATAAATTGGGCTTTTGTCTGTCTGTCTGTCTGTCTGTCTGTCTGTCTGTCTGTCTGTCTGTCCGTCTGTCAGTCTCTCTTTTGCCAATGAACAATGTCTGCTACTCTGATATCTCTCTGTTCAGCTCTTTCCATATCCCAAGCTTTATTTTTCTCTCTTCCGTGTGTCTGTACTGGGCTTGAATGAGCACCCGGCCACTGTTTTTGACAACCTAAGCCTTTAAACCTTTAAATGCACATATCGGAAGTAATTTTTCTCACCCCTACAACTACCGCTGCATGCTTTGGAGATAGTTTTATCATTAAACTCCTTCACATCTTCATCCCTTGGTACCTGTGGGCAACAATGAGAGCATCTGTCAAAATACCTACCGCAACATGAGTCACAAAAATCCCATCACTACTGTACTTATTAAAAACACACCACGTGTTCAAAATAAAAGGCCAATTTAAACATAAACAGACAGAGAAGAGAACGGACTAAATAAGCATCATGTTTGCTTATGTTTGATTAATGTGTGAATGAATCATTGGTTGGATGGGTGGGTGGGTGGGTATATAGTTTGTGGACAATGTTTTAGTTAACATTGTTGCCTGAGAGGAAGGAAACCGCTCAGGGATTTCACCATGAGGCCAATAGTGCCTTTAAAACAGTTAGAGTTTAATGGCTGTGATAGGAGAACACTGAGGCACTAAAGTACAACTGCAAAACATGTGGCAAAGAAATGAACTTTGTCATGGATACAAAGCGGTATGTTTAGGGCAAATCCAACTCAACACATAACTGAGTACCACTCTTCATATTTTCAAGCATGATGGTGGCTGCATCATGTTATGGGTATGCTTGTCATTGGCAGGGACTAGGGAGTTTTTTACAATAAAAATTTACTTATTTTGCCTGCTAAGCACATATATAGGACAACATGGCTCAGTCTGCTTTTCAACAGACACTGGGAGACAAATGCACCTTTCATCAGGACAATAACCCAAATAAACACTGGAGTTGCTTACCAAGACAACATTGAATGTTCCTGAGAGGCCTCGTTACAGTTTTGACTTAAATCGGCTTGAAAATCTATGGTAAGACTTGAAAATGGCTTTCTAGCAATGATCAATAATTTTTTTTTACCCCCAATTACGATCTTGTTTCATCACTGCAACTCCCCAATGGGCTTAGGAGAGGCAAAGGTCGAGTCATGCATCCTCTGAAACATGACCTACCACACTCCTTAACACCCACCTGTCGGAGGAAACACTGTTCAACTGACAACCGAAGTCAGCCTGCAGGCACCTGGCCCACCATAAGGAGTCGATAGAAGAACAATGAGCCAAGTAAATTGCCCCAGCCAAACCCTCCCCTAACCCAGACGACGTTGGGCCAATTGTGCACCGCCCTATGGGACTCCCAGTCACAGCCAGGATCGAACCCAGAGCTGTAGTGACACCTCAAGCACTGCGATGCAGTGCCTTAGACCACTGCGCCACTCGGAAAGCCTGGTCAATGAATGATTTGACAGAGCTTAAAGAATAATGGGCAAATATTGTGCAATCCGGGTGTGCAAAGCTCTTAGAGACTTACTCAAAACAACTCACAGCTGTAATCGCTGCCAAATGAGATTTCTGTATTTAATTTTATTTTAATTTGCAAACATTTCTAAAATATGTTTTCACTTTGTCATTATGGGATATTGTGTGTAGATGGGTGAGAAAAAATATACATTTAATGCATTTTGAATTCAGGCTGTAACGCAACAAAATTTGTAATAAGACTTGAATGAATCCACCTGGCCACTACAAATACACTTGCCAAAAGAAATAGATTTAGTTTAACATGTAATACAAAAAGCATTCACACCAGTTGGGGGTTTGACGTCAAAATAATGATGCATAAGCAGAAAAGGACTAACTGTAAAATATGGTGGTGGATCTTTGATGTTATGGGGCTATTTTGCTTCTACTGGTCCTGGGGCTCTTGTTAAGGTCAACAGCATCATGAACTTTACCCAGTACCAGGACATTTTAGCCAAAAACCTATTTGCCTCTCCCATGAGGCTGAAACTTGTAGACAAGTGGATCTTCCAGATATTAACCCCACGCACACATCAAAATCCACAAAGAAATTGTTAAATGACCACAAAATCAACATATTGCAAGGGCCATCTCAGTCTCCGGACTTGATCCCCATTGGAAACCTGTGGTTTGAACTGAAGAAGGTAGTCCATAAGTGCAGATGAAGGATATCAAGAATCTGGAAAGATTCTGTATGGAGGAATGGTTCTCCATTCTCATAAAACCTTTTAGGAAAACGTTCAGTGCCGTTTTGTGAGGTATTGAAAGGTATAAAGGTATAAATTTGACCCCTATCTTTTTAGGAAAAAAAATATTGCTTGTTGAACAAAATCTCTTTCTCTGAGAAATGAAAAATGATATTGTTTTCCCTTTTTTTTTTTTTTGCATGAATGATGATTCACTGAAAGATTGGAAGGTACTCAGAGGATATTCCAGTGGACCATTTGAAGCATCTTCAAGGTTAATTTGCAGGGCTTCTCCAGATGTCCCATGTCCACAGTGGGAGGTTAGACAGTTCTAACCACAGGGGAATATAATCTGTTTCTTCATGTCTGAGTGATGTGGATACATGGCCAGTTTGGCCACACGTGTAAATCTCAACTCCTAGTCTGGTCTCTAAACACAAACAAATAAAGGACTTATGAGCCTGTGCTAAGCATTCTATAACAGTTATAACCCAAACACACTGTAACACAGTTACATTCAGGTTCAGGAAATCCCTATGTCAGCTTGACCTCTACGAACACAGACTCACATGCAGGCGTGTGTTTGACTCACACACACTCACACACACAAACATGTAGATACACTGTATATACAAAAGTATGTGGACACCCCTTCAAATTGGCAGTCCGACGGACAATTCTGGGTTTGGTGAATGCCAGGAGAACGCTACCTGCCCCAATGCATAGTGCCAACTGTAAAGTTTGGTGGATGAGGAATAATGGTCTGGGGCTGTTTATCAGGGCCCTTTAGTTCCAGTGAAGGGAAATCTTATTGCTACAGCATACAATGACATTCTAGACAATTATGTGCTTCCAACTTTGTGGCAACAGTTTGGGGAAGGCCTTTCTTGTTTCAGAATGACAATACCCCCATGCACAAAGCGAGAAATGGTTTGTCGAGATCGGTGTGGAAGAACTTGACTGGCCTGCACAGAGCCCTGACTTCAACCCCATCGTACACCTTTGGGATGAATTGCAGACTGCGAGCCAGGCCTAATCACCCAACATCCATGCCCGACCTCACTAATTGCTCTTGTGGCTGAATGGAAGCAAGTCCCTGCAACATCTTGCCTTCCCAGAAGAGTGGAGGCTGTTATAGCAGCGAATGGGGGACCAACTCCATATTAATGCCCATGATTTTAGAATGAGATATTTGACGAGGTGTCCACATACTTCTGGTCATATAGTGTATATGTGGGAGATATATTATGTATAACCTACCTAAAAGGAAGATATCGCTATGTGCACAGGTAAAATCAGGGAAATTACTGATGGGCGTTGAAACAGGTTGGTATAATGGTGAAATAGAAGAGGAAAGATTATGTAACTATTGTGGGGCGGCAGGTAGCCTAGTGGTTAGAGCGTTGAACTTGTAACCGAACGGTTACAATATTGAATCCCCGAGCTGACAAGGTAAAAATCTGTCGTTCTTCCCCTGAACAAGGCAGTCAACCCACTGTTCCTAGGCTGTCATTGAAAATAAGAATTTGTTCTTAACTGACTTGCCTAGTTAAATAAAGGTTAAAAAAACAACAACATTGTGACCTCAAATAAATAGAGACTGAAATGAGTTTTATTCCCTTTTCTACCACGATATATGCTTGTCCTTATTCTAAAAAATCCACCAGATTTACCCTGGTATTATGTGGCTGAGCGATGAGGAGAAACGGCAATGTTTTTTTGTCCATTGTGTATTTCCATTTGTGGAATTTTTTGATAAAGCCTGGAATAAAAGAAAAATGGTGACTTATAATTCAATTATAAGAAATCTTTAGCTCCTATATGGCAAATGGCACTTATATATTGTGTAGGCCTGTCTCACACTTGAATCTTCTCTTTGTGCCAGAGTTCGTTCAAATGTCTTCCATTTCATTTGTATGTATTTATTTATCTGTATACACTACCAGTCAAAAGTTTTAGAACACTAATCATTCAAGGGTTTTTACATTAGTTTTAATATTTTCTACATTGTAGAATAATAGTGAAGACATCGAAACTATGAAATAACACACATGGAATCGTGTAGTCACCAAAAAAAGTGTCAAAATACATCTTATATTTGAGATTCTTCAAATAGCCACCCTTTGCCTTGATGACAACTTTGCGCACTCTTGGCATTCTCTCAACTAGATGAACCTGATAGCAGGAGGCTTCTATGACGGCGTGATGCTTTACTCTCAGGCCCTGAATGAGACCATGACAGAGGCAGGGGGCCGGCCGCGAGGGGACACCGTCACCAAGAGGATGTGGAATCGCACGTACCATGGTGAGTCATTGCAGATACACACACACACACACACGTGTGCGCACAAACACACACACACACAGAGGATGTGGAACCAAACGTAACATGGTGAGTCAATGCAGATATACACATGCACAATGCCCGTACCAATACAATATTCCAACCTTGTTTTGAGTAATGCCATATCGTCCATTTGAAGTGACTTTTGCTGAATTTAAGGCCTGTTCATTGGACAGAAAAGGTCACCTATCATCAGTACACTGTTAGAAAAAAAGGTGCTATCTAGAACCTAAAAGAGCTCTACCTATGGATTTTATGGTGACCGTATTACTACCATACCGGCAGTCACGAGTCATGACTGCAGTCAAATTCCACATGACCATTTAATCACGGTAATTAGGCTTCTTCAAGTTCAGATGTTGCTGATGGTCATTAGTAGCCTACGAAAATTGCTAACTGCCTGGTACTCCGCATTCTATTCACTCTGACATCAATGCAAATGTATTCAAAATTGAATCAAACACTTTGTGAGAGCCCATAAGCTCATGAAACATTTCGATAGGCAATTGCGTGAGAAAACAGAGTTTTGATGACCTCTACTAAAAAGAGGAGGATCCCATCAGCTTTCTATAGACTAGGCCTACTATATTTATTTCTCAACTTTCCTAATATTAAGCACATTGCTTCCCTTTACAACAGGAGTATTGCCTACCTGGCTGGCATGAAAATTAACCACGTGAAAAGCGTCCTCCATTCGCTATTTAAGTGCATAGATGACAGTGTAACGGCGTTCGTCTGTCGAAGGAGAGGACCGAAATGCAGCGTGGTGGTTACTCATGTTCTTTAATGGAAAAAATAGCGATACATGAAATAACTATTATAAATACAAAACAACAAACGGAACGTGAAACCTAATACAGCCTATCTGGTGAACACTACACAGAGACAGGAACAATCACCCACAAAATACACAGTGAAACCCCGGCTACCTAAATATGGTTCCCAATCAGAGACAACGAGAATCACCTGACTCTGATTGAGAACCGCCTCAGGCAGCCAAACCTAAGCTACACCCCTACTCAGCCGCAATCCCAATTCCTATAAAACCCCAATACGAAACACAAAAAATAAACCCATGTCACACCCTGGCCTGACCAAATATATAACGAAAACACAAAATACTATGACCAAGGCGTGACAGACAGGTATTTTTTTCCCCTGCTTCTGTTTTGAGACAGGTGCATGATAAGGGTCCATTCTAAATCAAAACAAATTTCACACATATATTATTTAGTGTATGTAAAGAAAAGATTAAATCAAGAATAGTCTGATGGGTGACAATATTAGCCTAATAATATATTATCAGTTGTGAATGATGCACAGCTTGTGTGCAGTAAGGCAAGAAACAGAGCATGCCTTTTTTTTTTACTTTTTCAAATCATAGTTGCACACCTCATGTATCCTAGCCCATAGGCATATATATTTGATAAGGTTTGTTTCACAACTAAAGTGTAAAAATGCACCTTTATAATTAAAGTATTACATGCATAATCGAATTTGCTGTCACTTTTGAGAATAGTATTTTCCCGGTAATTGATTGCATTTTGGAACATGCGCTCTTATAGCCTACTGCCGTGTGCACATTGCTGAGCTTATAATGTGAAATAGTTTCTAAACATTTTAAGCTTAATGTTCTGATCTGTTGCATCAGCCTCATAGATTTTGAAAGTTTAAGCTAGTGGTTGTATTAATTTGGGATCTATGGCATCCCACAACTGTCCCAGACAATGTTTGGAATATTTATTTCTCGCACAGAATAGGTCAACCTTTGTACTATGGGGATAGTAGATTGACATAGGCTAGTGCTTTTGCTATTTGTTAGACCTACTCATCTTGTTGGTGACGAAATGTAAATGTGGACAGTTCTTCCAACATCTTCAATATGCACCTCGGCAGTTGCATCCCCAATGTGTCTATCTTCACTTGTGGCCTGTGAGACAAACGTGACGGGCATTGGATAATAAGAATTGAGATACAGTGCATTTGGGAAAGTATTCAGACCCCTTAACTTTGTCCACTCTTTGTTACTGTGAGGACAGACGCTGGGAGACGAGAAGCAAGTACAGGGAGTGATGATTAAATGGAAAAACGGACATATAACAAAACAAGAACAGCGTCTGGACGGGGGGAACAAAACTACATGAATGCCCACACAGTGATCAAAATGAGGAAAAGACAGATATAGAGGAGGCAATCAACAAAGTGAAGGAGTCCAGGTGAGTCCAATTAAGCGCTGATGCGCGTAACGAAGGTGACAGGTGTGCGTAATGATGGGCCGCCTGGCGCCCTCGAGCGCCAGACAGGAGCGGCAGCAGGCGTGACAATACCCCCCTCTCTAGGGCGCCTCCCGGCATCCCACCTGGGCGAGCTTGACGGGCCGTCCGAGGCATGGGAGCTGGAAGAGACGGCTGAGGCATGGAACTCCAACAAGCCAGCAGAGGAGTGGAAGCCCGACGAGCCGGCTGAGGCGTGGGAGCCTAATGAGCCGGCTGAGGCATGGAAGCCTGACAGGCCGGCTGAGGCGTGGAAGCCTGACAGTCCGGCTCAGGCGTGGAAGCCTGACAGGCCGGCTGAGGCGTGGGAGCCCGACAAGCCGGCTGAGGCATGACGTAGGATAGGAGCCTGATGAGCTGGCTGAGGCGTGGGAGCCCGACAAGCCGGCTGAGGCATAACATGTGATGGGAGCCTGATGAGCCAACCGAGGCAAGAAAACCTCTCGAGCCAGCTAAGGCATGGAAACCTGACGAGCCAGTTGAGGCCTCCTCGGTTACTTCAGCAGCGGCACGTGGACCCGACGTCACCAACCCCAATGAAAAACAAAACACTCCCTGGTGCTTCCATTATAGGTATCTGCATTCTGTGAGGACAGACGCTGGGAGACGAGAAGCAAGTACAGGGAGTGAAGATTTAATGGATAATCGGACATACAGTGGGGCAAAAAAAGTATTTAGTCAGCCACCAATTGTGCAAGTTCTCCCTCTAAAAAAGATGAGAGAGGACTGTAATTTTCATCATAGGTACACTTCAACTATGACAGACAAAATTAGAAAAAAAATCCAGAAAACCATATTGTAGGATTTTTCATGAATTTATTTGCAAATTATGGTGGAAAATAAGTATTTGGTCAATAACAAAAGTTTATCTCAATACTTTGTTATATACCCTTTGTTGGCAATGACAGAGGTCAAACGTTTTCTGTAAGTCTTCACAAGGTTTTCACACACTGTTGCTGGTATTTTGGCCCATTCCTCCATGCAGATCTCCTCTAGAGCAGTGATGTTTTGGGGCTGTTGTTGGGCAACACGGACTTTCAACTCCCTCCAAAGATTTTCTATGGGATTGAGATCTGGAGACTGGCTAGGCCACTCCAGGACCTTGAAATGCTTCTTACGAAGCCACTCCTTCGTTGCCCGGGCGGTGTGTTTGGGATCATTGTCATGCTGAAAGACCCAGCCACGTTTCATCTTCAATGCATGATGTTTCCACCCCCATGCTTCACAGTAGGTATGGTGTTCTTTGGATGCAACTCAGCATTCTTTGTCCTCCAAACACGACGAGTTGGGTTTTTACCAAAAAGTTCTAATTTGGTTTCATCTGACCATATGACATTCTCCCAATCTTCTTCTGGATCATCCAAATGCTCTCTAGCATACTTCAGACGGCCTGGACATGTACTGGCTTAAGCAGGAAGACACGTCTGGCACTGCAGGATTTGAGTCCCTGGCAGCATAGTGTGTTACTGATGGTAGGCTTTGTTACTTTGGTCCCAGCTCTCTGCAGGTCATTCACTAGTTCCCCCTGTGTGGTTCTGGGATTTTTGCTCACCGTTCTTGTGATCATTTTGACCCCACGGGGTGAGATCTTGCGTGGAGCCCCAGATCAAGGGAGATTATCAGTGGTCTTGTATGTCTTCCATTTCCTAATAATTGCTCCAACAGTTGATTTCTTCAAACCAAGCTGCTTACCTATTGCAGATTCAGTCTTCCCAGCCTGGTGCAGGTCTACAATTTTGTTTCTGGTGTCCTTTGACAGCTCTTTGGTCTTGGCCATAGTGGAGTTTGGAGTGTGACTGTTTGAGGTTGTGGACAGGTGTCTTTTATACCGATAACAAGTTCAAACAGGTGCCATTAATACAGGTAACGAGTGGAGGACAGAGGAGCCTCTTAAAGAAGAAGTTACAGGTCTGTGAGAGCCAGAAATCTTGCTTGTTTATACCTTTGATGAAAATTACAGGCCTCTCTCATCTTTTTAAGTGGGAGAACTTGCACAATTGGTGGCTGACTAAATACTTTTTTGCCCCACTGTATACCAAAACAAGATTAATGCAGACACAGGGACAGGGGGAACAAAACAACTTTAATACAAACACAGGGATCAAACTGAGGAACAGACAGATATAGAGGGGGCAATCAACAAAGTGAAGGAGTCCAAGTGAATTCATTGAAGCGCTGATGCACGTAATGATGGTGACAGGTGTATGTAATGATGGGCCACTTGGCGCCCTCAAGCACAAGAGAGGGAGAGCGGGAGCAGGCATGACAGTTATGTTACAGCCTTATTCTAATATGGATTAAATTGTTTTTTTCCCTCATCAATCTACACACACTACCCCATAATAATGAAGCAAAAAACGGTTTTTAGAAATATTTGCAAAAAACTCAAATGAAATCACATTGACATAAGTATTCTGACCATTTACTCAGTATTTTGTTGAAGTACCTTTTGCAGCAATTACAGCCTTGAGTCTTCTTGGGTTAGACGCTACAAGCTTGGCACACCTGTATTTGGGGAGTTTCTACCATTCTTCTCTGCAGATTCTCTCAAGCTATGTCAGGTTAGATGGGGAGCGTCGCTGCACAGCTATTTTCAGGTCTTTCCAGAGATGTTCCATCAGGTTCAAGTCCGTGCTCTGGCTGGGCCACTCAAGGACATTCAGAGACTTGTCCTGAAGCCACTCCTGCGTTGTCTTGGCTGTGTGCTTAGGGTTATTGTTCTATTGGAAGGTGAACCAATAGATTTCCATCAACCCTGACTAGTCTCCCAGTTCCTGCTGCTGAAGAACATCCCCAAAGCATGATGCTTCACCGTAGGAAAGGTATTGATGAGCGGTGCCTGGTTTCCTCCAGACGTGACCCTTGGCATTCAGGCCAAATAGTTACATCTTGCCTCCCGAGTGGCACAGTGGTCTAAGGCACTGCATCGCAGTTGCTAGCTGTGCCACTAGAGATCCTAGTTCAAGTCCAGGCTCTGTCGCAGGCCGCGACCGGGAGACCCATGGGGCAGCGTACTGTTGTCCAGGTTAGGGGAGGGTTTGGCCGGCAGGGATGTCCTTGTCCCATGGCGCTCTAGCGACTCCTGGTGGGCCGGGCACATGCGCGCTCACACAGTCGCCAGGTGTACGGTGTTTCCTCCAACACATTGGTGTGGCCGGCTTCCAGGTTAATTGGGCATTGTGTCAAGAAGCAGTGCGGCTTGGTTGGTTCGTGTTTCGGAGGACGCATGGCTCTCGACCTTTGCCTCTCCTGAGTCCGTACAGGAGTTGCAGCGATGAGATGACTGCAACTACCAATTGGGGAGTTAAAGGGGTAAAACATTTGTTTAAATAGCAACCAAAAAAAAGAATGATGGAGAATGATGGAGGTCATTGTGTTCTTGGGGACCTTCAATGCTGGAGAAATGTTTTTGGTACACTTCAGAGTGTCTGGCATGGTTTTCGCTCTGACATGCACTGTCAACTGTTGGATCTTATATAGACAGGTGTACCTTTCCAAATCATACCCAATCAATTGAAATTACCACAGGTTGACTCCAATGAAGTTGTAGAAATGTCTCAAGGACGTTTCGCAAAATTGCGAGTCTCATATCAAAGGGTCTGAATACTTATGTAAATAAGGTATTTCTGTTGTTTTTTTTCAAAAACCTGTTTTCGTTTTGTCATTATGGGGTATTGTGTGTAGATTGATGAAAGAAAAAAATATTTAATACATTTTAGAATAAGGCTGTAATGTAACAAAATGTGGAAAAAGTGAAGGGGTCTGAAAACTTTCAGAATGAGCTGTAATTGAGTAAATTCTAAATAGAGTAATCCTGTTACCTAGGCATTCTCCGTGTGAATACAATGTAATGACGCATTTCAAAGTGCTTAAATATGCATAAAATATGCAAAAATAAATTAAAGTGCAGTAATTGGAGACCTGCAGTCACCACACACTGTCAGTGCTTTTAAACGTTGAAATGTTAGTCTACTACTCACAATGCGCTACCTGCTCTGCACAAAAGACCACCCATTGCCATTCCATGTCTCCATAACAACAAACTAACCCACAAACCGACTACCCACCCGTCCCTTCCTTCTAAAACTGATTACACTGACCACTGTAGAGAACTCACAAGCACCTCTTGCTGTCTCCAATAAGCACTCACCAGCTAATCAAAGGGTCAAAAGGCATTGACATGATACAGCGAAGAAACTTAAGCAGTTAATGAACGTTCAATATCAAAGATGGCAGCGCAAGCACACACATGATGTATAATCACATGTATTTGTGAAGATTTTAAATCAGTGAAACAAAAATATTTAACTAATGTGTGTGCTGGCCACTAAACGTCCACTTATAGAAAAAGTTATCAGCCTTTTGGAAGCACTAACAAAATGTTTTTTTTCTGGGGGGGGGTCCCCCTACATAGGGGCAAAACACAGTCCCTCCAGGATTCTGCAATTCTTTGAATGCAATAATGATTTTCAAAATCAACCATTTTCTGCATATTATGCGAGGCATTGCAAATGGGACCAATCAATGCACTATTTCCACGTAAAACAGTCAAAGCATCGCAATATTATCGCATAAAACGGACCCATCACCACAGTACAAAAAAAGGGCTCTCAATTTCAACCAATTACCCACCTTACACACAGTTGAAGTCGGAAGTTTACATACACCTTAGCCAAATACATTTAAACTCAGTTTTTCACAATTCCTGACAATTAATGCTAGTATAAATTCCCTGTCCTAGGTCAGTTAGGATCACCACTTTATTTTAAGAATGTGAAATGTCAGAATAATAGTAGAGAGAATTATTTATTTCAGCTTATATTTATTTCAGCACATTCCCAGTGGGTCAGAAGTTTACATACACTCAATTTGTATTTGGTAGTTAAATTGTTTAACTTGGGTCGAACATTTCGGGTAGCCTCCCACAAGCTTCCCACAATAAGTTGGGTGAATTTTGGCCCATTCCTCCTGACAGAAATGGTGTAACTGAGTCAGGTTTGTACGCCTCCTTGCTCGCACATGCTTTTTCAGTTCTGCCCACACATTTTCTATTGGATTGGGGTCAGGGTTTTGGGATGGCCACACCAATACCTTGACTTTGTTGTCCTTAAGCCATTTTGCCACAACTTTGGAAGTATGCTTGAGGTCATTGTCCATTTGGAAGACCCCTTTGCGACCAAGCTTTAACTTCCTGACTGATGTCTTGAGATGTTGCTTCAATATATCCACATAATTTTCCATCCTCATGATGCCATCTATTTTGTGAAGTGCACCAGCCCCCCCAGCAGCAAAGCACCACCACAACATGATGCTGCCACCCCCGTGCTTCACGGGTTGGGATGGTGTTCTTCGGCTTGCAAGCCTCCCCCTTTTCCCTCCAAACATAATGGTGGTCATTATGGCCAAACAGTTCTATTTTTGTTTCATCAGACCCGAGGACATTTCTCCAAAAAGTATGATCTTTGTCCCCATGTGCAGTTGTAAATCGTAGTCTGGCTTTTTTATGGCGGTTTTGGAGCGGTGGCTTCTTCCTTGCTGAGCAGCCTTTCAGGTTATGTCGATATAGGGCTCGTTTTACTGTGGATATAGATACTTTTCTACCTTTCCTCCAGCATCTTCACACGGTCCTTTGCTGTTGTTCTGGGATTGAAAGCAAGTTTGCGAGGCAGGATTGTGCTCCGAGGCAGGATTGTGTCGAGGCACAGATCTGGGGAATGGTACCAAAAAATGTTTGAAGCATTGAAGGTCACCAAGAACACAGTGGCCTCCATCATTCTTAACCACCAAGACTCTTCCTAGAGCTGGCTGGCCAGCCAATCGGAGCAATCAGGGGAGAAGGGCCTTGGTCAGGGAGGTGACAAAGAACCTGAAGGTCACTCTGATAACGCTTCAGACGTCCTCTGTGGAGATGGAGAGCATTCCACCAATCAGGCCTTTATGGTAGAGTGGCCAGACAGAAGCCACTCCTCAGGAAAAGGCACATGACAGCCCCCTTGGAGTTTGCCAAAAGGTACCTAAAGACTCTCAGACCATGAGAAACAAGATTCTCTGGTCTGATGAAACCAAGATTGATCTCTTTGGCCTGAATGTCAAGCTATCACGTCTGGAGGAAACCTGGCATCATCCCTACGGTGAAGCATGGTGGTGGCGGCATCATGCTGTTGGGATGTTTCAGCGGAGTACCTCAGACTGGGGCTAAGGTTCACCTTCCAACATGACAGCGACCCTAAGCACACAATCAAGACAATGCAGGAGTGGCTTTGGGACAAGTCTCTGAATGTCCTTGAGTGGCCCAGCCAGAGCCCGGACTTGAACCCGGTAGGACATCTCTGGAGAGACCTGAAAATAGCTGTCCAGCGACACTCCTCATCCAACCTGACAGAGCTTGCGAGTATCTGCAGAGCAGAATGGGAGAAACTCCCCAAATACAGGTGTGCCCAGCTTGCAGCGTCATACCCAAGAAGACTTGAGGCTGTAATCGCTGCCAAAGGTGCAACGTACTGAGTAAAGCGTCTGAATACTTATGTAAATGTGATATTTCAGTTGTTTATTTTGTTATGCATTTGCAAAAATTTCTAAAACCTGTTTTTGCTTTGTCATCATGGGCTATTATGTGTAGATTGATGAGGGGAAAAGTAAGGCTGCAACGTAACAAAATGTGGAAAAAGTCAAGGGGGTTGAAAACGTTCCTGAATGCACTCTATACATAACATTATGTTTTTTGGGGGGTCTGGGGGACCCTAGCGGCCGGGGTTCCTGTGTGACCACTTATGTCGCTTATGCCCAGGGCCGGCCCTGCAAATCACCTCACAGGTAAACCATAACTTGATTGCGTAGAACGAGAAAATACAATAATAAGATTACAAATTACCCTCAAGGGTCTCTTGACCCCAACGGAATGAGTCACTCGTCATGCCAAAGTCCATCTTTCTCACTTGAGGCCTATCCGAGCTCTCACCTCTGCTTTTATTCTTGATGTCATCATATGCAAACTTCCCTAACGAGTTAGCTCACTGGGCACCGTTTGCGTCGCTTCACCAGCGGGCCTTCTCTTCATCATGAAGATAAGCTCACAGCGGCTGATGGCGACATTCAGCGACAGCCTGTTACAGCACCCATGATTCATATCTGTGTTTGATAGGATTGGATTGTAAGATGTCGTATGGTGCATTGTCAAATTGATGGTTCACCTTGAAGGACTTATATTGGGTACATTGTGTTTGGTGGCTGACAGGGAATAGCATCATGTAGGGAGAGAGAGAGAGAGGAAGAGATAAATAGAGGGAAGAAAGGAGACAGAAGGATAGAAAATGGATGAGTGAGAGCGACAGAGAGAGAGATGGAGACGGACACTGAGTAGTACAGCAAATCTTGACTAAGGGTCTAACAGGTGTCTAACTGTCGGAGCTATTGGCTGCTCCAGCCTGAGGGGAGAGCACCAACTTCAGCTCTATTCTATTTTTCTTCCATTGTATTGACCAGCAGTCTGTCTGCCCCTGACTGACTCACTGAGGAGAACAGCACAGTCCCTCAGGTATTTCGTGTCTGCTCCGGCCAAGGCACACAAGAGCCAGTGACCTAGCGCAGTCACCCCCCACGCACGTGTGTAACAGAGAAAGAGAGAGAGTGTGTGTTTGTATGTTTAGTATTTAGTATTTTATTAGGATCCCCATTAGCTGCTACTCTTCCTGGGGTCCTGAGTGTGTGTGTATGAGACTACGTAGTGGGAGGAAAGCCGCTCTCTCTCTTCCTGTTCTACAGGTTATTTTAAGCCATCTCTGCTGGGTTGCCTTCATGTGTCGGCTGATAGGAGTATTGTCGTTCCATTGTCGTTCCATTGTCATTCCCAGCCGGTACAGATACTGTGTCTATCGGCATTTTGTTTGGTGGTAATGGGGCTGCCTTGGCAAACAGTGGTCATATCTTCCTGTGTGGTGTCTCGTATACAACAGGAGTTCTCTGATCCTGTTGCAGAATACACAGGGTTCCTCCCTCCCTATATTAACTGATACCATTCAATTCAAAAATTTAAAAAAAGACAACACAAGTAAAAGTTGTGTCTGGTAAAATGTTAATGCTGAGTGCCATGTCTCTCTCTGTTTAGAGACCTCAGTATCAAGCCCGTCTGTCAGTCTGGACATCATCACATCATCTTGCAAGTCTCTTGCCACAACTTTGGAAGTATGCATGGGGGTCATTGTCCATTTGGAAGACCCATTTGTGACCAAGCGTTAACTTCCTGACTGATGTCTTGAGATGTTGTTTCAGTATATCCACATCATTTTCCTCCCTCATGAAGCCATCTATTTTGTGAAGTGCACCAGTCCCTCCTGCAACAAAGCACCCCCACAACATGATGCTGCCACACCCGTGCTTCACGGTTGGAATGGTGTTCTTCGGCTTGCAAGCCTCCCCCTTTTTCCTCCAAACATAACGATGGTCATTATGGCCAAACAGTTCTATTTTTGTTTCATCAGACCAGTGGACATTTATCCAAAAAGTACCATCTTTGTCTCCATGTGCAGTTGTAAACCGTAGTCTGTTTCTTTATGGCGGTTTTGGAGCAGTGGCTTCTTCCTTGCTGAGTGGCCTTTCAGGTTATGTCGATATAGGACTCATTTTACTGTGGATATAGATACTTTTTCACTTGTTTCCTCCAGCATCTTCACAAGGTCCTTTGCTGTTGTTCTGGGATTGATTTGCACTTTTCGCACCAAAGTACGTTCATCTCTAGGAGACAGAACGTGTCTCCTTCCTGAGCGGTATGACAGCTGCGTGGTCCCATGGTGTTTATACTTGCGTACTGTTGTTTGTACAGATGAACGTGGTGCCTTCGTGTGTTTGGAAATTGCTCCCAAGGATGAACCAGACTTGTGGAGGTCTACAATTTGTTTTCTGAGGTCTTGGCTGATTTCTTTTGATTTTCCCATGATGTCAAGCAAAGAGGCACTGAGTTTGAAGGTTGGCCTTGAAATACATCCACAGGTACACCTCCAATTGACTCAAATTATGTCAATTAGCCTATCAGAAGCTTCTAAAGCCATGGCAACATTTTCTGGAATTTTCCAAGCTGTTTAAAGGCACAGTCAACTTAGTGTATGTAAACTTCTGACGCACTGGAATTGTGATACAGTGAATTTTAAGTGAAATAATCTGTCTGTTAAGAATTGTTGGAAAAATGACTTGTATGATGCACAAAGTAGATGTCCTAACCAACTTGCCAAAACTATAGTTTGTTAACAAGAAATGTGTGGAGTGGTTGAAAAACAAGTTTTAATGACGCCAACCTAAGTGTATGCAAACTTCCGACTTCAACTGTAAACTTATATTAAACACAATAAGTTACGACCTAACTAAGTTGTAATGAAGTAGCTAGCTAGTTATCGAGCTAGCTAGCTATGCTAATGTTAGCTAAACATTAGCTAGCCTCCCTCGCTAGCTAACGGTAGTTAGCCTGCCTTGCTTTATCAAATGATAGGTACCTAGCTACTGTACATGACCAGCAATAACGTTATCTAACGTCGTTAGCTAAGTTATACCAGAGGTCATTATATACCAGTATCTCTGGTTATGCTCACCACCACCAGTCGTTGCACACCAAGCTAGCATTATTGGTGCATGCCCTCCAGTAATGCTAGGCTGTGGAGGCATGGTTAATCCAGTTTTTTTTTTTTAACTAACCCAAGATAGACCACAGCTGTTTCCAATGGGACCACAGTCGTTTCCAATGGGAGCAAATTAATCACAGAACAAACAAGGAGGTGGGCGGAGCCAAGCATGAGCTAGCGAGATCCTATTGGTGCGTTCTAGTATGTATTTGCATATTTCCATTGGGGAATGCCTACTATGAGAAGTGCGCATGTGCAATAACTCAATTCACCCGTGCTCTCTTTCTAAACAACGCAATATTTTAAAACTTTGGCGAAGGGTAAAGTCTACAGAGTTTAGTCCACTCTCTGGTCATAATAGATTCTAGTTTTGGGAACAGAAAAATGAATTGAGATAAAATGTTTAATCGCTGAGAAAATTTGCAAAATGTCGGCCAAAATTAGTCTCCCTCCATCTTCTCCCACTGCCAGCTACTGAGCTTCCTCTCATCACCATATTTGGCTTCAGATCTGCTGCACGCAAGCTTGTTCTTTTTTGTTTGGAACACAGCCCTGCATCCCCACCATCACACAGTTACTGTTGTTTTTTTCGCAAGCCAAAAGCAGTCCCTTACAAATCGCAAACTGGGTCAGGTGGGCATAATTTGAAAGCTTACAGTATCTATTGCCAACATTACTTGCTAAGTTATCAAATACAATCTTTCAGTGTTATGCTTTCTTGTGCGTAGAGAATAGTCATGAGTGCATTTATTTATTTGATTTTATTTCACCTTTATTTAACCAGGTAGGCAAGTTGAGAACAAGTTCTCATTTACAATTGCGACCTGGCCAAGATAAAGCAAAGCAGTTCGACACATACAACAACACAGAGTTACACATGGAGTAAAACAAACATACAGTCAATAATACAGTAGAAAAATAAGTCTATATACAATGTGAGCAAATTAGGTGAGATAAGGGAGGTAAAGGCAAAAAGCCTTTGGTGGCAAAGTAAATACAATATAGCAAGTAAAACACTGGAATGGTAGATTTGCAGTGGAAGAATGTGCAAAGTAGAGATAGAAATAATGGGGTGCAAAGGAGCTAAATAAATAAATACAGTAGGGGGAGAGGTAGTTGTTTGGGCTAAATTATAGATGGGCTATGTACAGGTGCAGTAATCTGTGAGCTGCTCTGACAGCTGGTGCATAAAGCTAGGGAGGGAGATAAGTGTTTCCAGTTTCAGAGATTTTTGTAGTTCGTTCCAGTTATTAGCAGCAGAGAACTGGAAGGAGAGGCGGCCAAAGGAAGAATTGGTTTTGGGGGTTACCAGAGAAATATACCTGCTGGAGCACGTGCTACAGGTGGGTGCTGCTATGGTGAACAGCGAGCTGAGATAAGGGGGGACTTTACCTAGCAGGGTCTTGTAGATGACCTGGAGCCAGTGGGTTTGGCGATGAGTATAAAGCGAGGGCCAGCCAACGAGAGCGTACAGGTCGCAGTGGTGGGTAGTATATGTGGCTTTGGTGACAAAACGGATGGCACTGTGATAGACTGTATCCAATTTATTGAGTAGGGTATTGGAGGCTATTTTGTAAATGACCTGGAGGCCACGGAAGGAGAGTTGTATGGAATTGAAGCTCGTCTGGATTTGAAATGGTCGGTAATCTGTTTGTTGACTTGGCTTTCAAAGACCTTAGAAAGGCAGGGTAGGATAGATATAGGTCTGTAGCAGTTTGGGTCAAGAGTGTCCCCCCCTTTGAAGAGGGGGATGACATCAGCTGCTTTCCAATCTTTGGGTATCTCAGACGACACGAAAGAGAGGTTGAACAGGCTAGTAATAGAGGTTGCAACAATTTCGGCAGATAATTCTAGAAAGAAAGGGTCCAGATTGTCTTGCCCGGCTGATTTGTAGGGGTCCAGATTTTGCAGCTCTTTCAGAACATCAGCTGACTGGATTTGGGAGAAGGATAAATGGGGAAGGCTTGGCCAGGTTGCTGTGTAGGGTGCAGTGCTGTTGACCGGGGTAGGGGTAGCCAGGTGGAAAGCATGGCCAGCCGTAGAAAAATGCTTTTTGAAATTCTCAATTCTAGTGGATTTATCAGTGGTGACAGTGTTTCTTATCCTCAGTGCAGTGAGCAGCTGGGAGGAGGTGTTCTTATTCTCCATGGACTTTACAGTGTCCCAGAACTTTTTGAGTTTGTGTTGCAGGAAGCAAATTTCTGCTTGAAAACGCTAGCCTTGGCTTTTCATACTGCCTATGTATATTGGTTTCTAACTTCCCTGAAAAGTTGCATATCACGGGGGCTGTTCGATGCTAATGCAGAACGCCATAGGATGTTTTTGTGTTGGTTAAGGGCAGTCAGGTTTGGAGAGAACCAAGGGCTATATCTGTTCCTGGTTCAAAATTTCTTGAATGGGGCATGCTTATTTATGATGGTGAGGAAGGCATTTAAAAAAATAACCAGGCATCCTCTACTGACGGGATGAGGTCAATATCCTTCCAGGATACCCCGACCAGGTCGATTAGAAAGGCCTGCTCGCTGAAGTGTTTCAGGGAGCGTTTGATAGTGATGAGTGGAGGTCATTTGACCGCTGACCATTACGGATGCAGGCAATCAGGCAGTGATCGCTGAGATCTTGGTTGAAAACAGAAGAGGTGTATTTAGAGGGCAAGTTCGTTAGGATGATATCTATGAGGGTGCCCGTGTTTACGTCTTTGGGGTGGTACCTGGTAGGTTAATTGATCATTTGTGTGAGATTGAGGGCATCAAGCTTAGATTGTAGGATGGCTGGGGTGTAAAGCATGTTCCAGTCTAGGTCGCCTAGCAGCACGAGCTCTGAAGATAGATGGGGGGCAATCAGTTCACATATGGTGTTCAGAGCACAGCTGGGGGCAGAGGGTGGTCTATAGCAAGCAGCAACGGTGAGAGACTTGTTTTTAGAGAGGTGGATTTTTAAAAGTAGAAGTTCAAATTGTTTGGGTACAGACCTGGATAGTAGGACAGAACTCTGCTGGCTATCTCTGCAGTAGATTGCAACACCGCCCACTTTGGCCGTTCTATCTTGTCTGAAAATGTTGTAGTTAGGGATGAAGATTTCAGAATTTTTGGTTGTCTTCCTAAGCCAGGATTCAGACACGGCTAGAACATCCGGGTTGGCAGTGTGCTAAAGCAGTGAATAAAACAAACTTAGGGAGGAGGCTTCTAATGTTAACATGCATGAAACCAAGGCTATTACGGTTACAGAAGTCATCAAGAGAGAGCGCCTGGGGAATAGGAGTGGAGCTTGGCACTGCAGGGCCTGGATTCACCTCTACATCACCAGAGGAACAGAGGAGGAATAGGATAAGGGTACGGCTAAAAGCTATTAGAATTGGTCGTCTAGTACGTCCGGAACAGAGAGTAAAAGGAGGATTCTGGGAGCGATAAAATTGCTTCAAGGAATAATGTACAGACAAAGGTATGGTAGGATGTGAATACAGTGGAGGTAAACCTAGGTATTGAGTGATGATGAGAAAGATATTGTCTCTAGAAACATAATTGAAACCAGGTGATGGCATCGCATGTGTGGGTGGTGGAATTGAAAGGTTGGATATAAGGTATAATGAGCAGGGCTAGAGGCTCTACAGTGAAATAAGCCAATAAACACTAACCAGAACAGCAATGGACAGGGCATATTTACATTAAGGAGAGGCATGCTTAGTCGAGTGATCATAAGGGTCCAGTTAGTAGTGAGGTTGGTTGGGGTAACGGCGATTCAGACAGCTAGCCGGGCCATCGGTAGCAAGCTAGCATAGGATGGAGGTCTGTTTTTAGCCACCTTGTGCCGGTAGATTAGTGGGGTTCCGTGTGGTAGAGGGGATCAATCCAATTGGTAAAAATAGATATAGTTATAGTGACTCAAGAAGAATTGTCCGATAGATCTATTCAGATAGCAGCTGATAAGACAGCTAACGATTAGTGGGCCTCAGATGGATGTTCAGGTAACGTCGTGATGGATGGGCCAGTTG